>NC_132992.1:92112600-92419900 GCF_048564905.1 Vicugna pacos | reverse complement strand
GTGTGGGAAGAGAGAACAAACAGCCAGGGCCCCGGGGACCCCTCTCCATTACTAGGTCTCTGTCCCTCAGCCCTGCTTCTCCACCACAAGTTCCCGGGGTGAGCTCTTTCCCTACGGCTTGATCTGCCGAAGACCCTCCTGGATTGTCGCCAGTTCAAGTCCTGCGGACTTTGACACATACTCACAAAAGAGGAACACGAGTGGACAGTTTTCCAACGTTCGATACAGAGGATGCTCAAGGGATTCCGGCTCACAGGCCATCTGGGCTTGCTCCCAGCATCTCTGAGTCAGTATTGTCTTCAGCTCACGTGTTCAGCGGACGTTTGCTGACTGCCTAACGGTCCCAGAATACTGGCCCAAGCGCAGGGGTAAGTGGTGGGTGGACAGGTTTCTGCCCTCAGGGAGCTTACCATCTGCAGAAGAAGACCTTTAAGGACAACGTAACAGCATGATGTGATCCAGGTGGGTTTTAATCCCTGCTGTGTTAGCAGCTCAGAAGGAAAGGAACCTTCAGCAAACATCTCCAGGAGTCCTGTCATGTGCCAGGTGCCTGTGAGGTGCTGTGAGTATGTGGGGTGGTCCCGGCTGTCCGCGAGTTCGGGGCTTGGTGGGGAAAGACAGACAGCCACTCGAGTGTTATCAGTGGTGGAGGTCTTGGGGGCACACGGAGGGAGTGGCCAACGCTATGCATGGGGTCTTCCAGGAAGAGAGAAGACCACCAAACAGCTGAGCGTCTCTGGGGCACACGACGCCCTGGCTGGGGCTGGGGGAGGGGGCGGGATGGCGCGGTGAGGGACCCGAGCCCTGTGGCGGGGGCGGCTTCTCCTGGGCTTGTCTGTAGTTGTTGGGTTAACTACATGCTCTGTGATAACAAGAATCATGAGGTTGAAGGCATCCCATCGAAGGTATTCTCCTGAATTAAGTTCATATTTTATAGAAAATGTTCCACAACATTAGGCATAATTTGACATCTCTTAAAGAAAAATCCGATTTCCCAAATGTCACCTGGATAGCTATTTCCATGTCAGATTAGCTTCCTGATGAATCAAAATTTGCGGTACGGGATGCCAAGAGGCGGTAGGGATCCACGTCCTTTTCTGGGACAACACTGACCCTCGCTGCGGATTAGAAATGTGACTTGAATTTCACAAGAGGCCAGCAGGATCCCCCAAACCATCGCCAAGGAGGACTTCACCTCCCGGGGCCCCGTGTCAGGCCGGTTGGGTAGCTCAGGCCACCCGGCTTGTGCTGAACCTCTGGGTTCCATTTCTGGAATCATGAGGGAGGAGGGCGAGCCGGGACGCCACGGGGAAGCAGGCTGCTCCCGCCTGTTCAGGAGCCAGCCGGTCTGTGCTCGCTGCAGGGAATCAGGTGGCAGCAATTTTGGAGGCTTGTTTCTGCAGGTTTCCTATTTTTCCCTCAGAGTGTGGCGGAGCCGTCTACTCCGAAGACGTGGATGCAGCGGTGGCTGGAGCAGCTGGTCAGCCTGCCTGGGACCCCCGGCAGGCCTCCCGTCCTCAGGCCCAGGAGCTGCCTGTCTAGTCGATGGAATTGATTTGTGGGCTCTGCTGAATACCTTTTCTTTTTCTTTTCTTTCTCTTTTTTTTTTTCCCCCAAAGAGCAATGAGTTAGTAATTAGTTGTTCAACTCAACTGTTTTTCTGCCTTCTCTTAAAAAAAATTTTTTTTTAATGTGGTAGAATTTTTATTATTTTTTTTCTGGGCAAATTCTCAGGATTTAATTGCACTTAAAAATTGTGGAGCCTGTCAGAGTAAATTGCAGATAGAATAGTTTTACCCAATAAAACTAGTCCTGTGATTGTCACCATTGTCAGGCTTCTCAGATAAAGTTGCTGGAAGGACAATTTAAGTCTGCACGGTGAACCACACTTCAAATCAGTATTCAGCACGGCGCTCGTCACACTGAAAGACAGATACCCAGGGCAGCAGCCGTGACGTTTGAGAAATCAGACATCGATTTTAAAACGATTCTGAAATTTGCGCCCCTAAACAAAAGGAGAAATGTCTACCCCATCGATTTTAAGTTAAAGCAGTGCAATTTAATCTGTGAAATTTTTTTCTGAAAAGATAAAACCGTTTCATAGCATATTAAAAATAGTAAAGCATAAGCAATATTACTTGCTCCATGCAAAGCTGCACCTGCCATGTAGCTCAACCGAGTTCCTGCTCATTTCCGGGAGCAGCGGGCTCGCTGCTGGGTCCTGAGTAGCTGCGGCCTTTCCTCTGGCCGTGAGAAAAGGAGCCGCCCTTACAGTATGGAAAGCTCACATATATTTTTACCCCCTGAGAAATACTTTCATCTTTTCTTCCTCCATTTTTGTTAAGTGAGCTTCCAGGGCTGAACCGATTTATCTCCCGGAAAGGCAGAACTTTCCAGAATTCGCAGCGTATCTGTACAACTCAACTTGGATTTCTGGGGACAGGACGGGACTCCGTACTTCTTATTCTTCCTCCTGGAGTCCGACGCTTGTGCTGACCAATAATAAACCTCAAACAATGAATGCCTCTACCAAGGATGGAAAGTAGTTCCTCTACTCTTTGAAACCATTTTTAGGTTAACTGTGTTATGTCTATCGAGAACTAATATCTAATTTATAGATATTTTATGTCATTCCCTACAGACGAGGATGGACGGGGAGAAAGCACCTTCCTAATGTGAAAGTGTCAACCCCTTCTACTCTTCAGCATTGTGGACAAGGTGAGGTCAGTAACAGATGGCTAAGCTGTTGGAACTTTTAAGGGGAAAGATGCTCAATGAGAATCCAAGGAGTTGGGAGTCCAGCCTCTAGGCGCTAACAGCCTCAGGTCCAGCTCCGGGTCTTCCCCTTGGAACCTGGATGCGCAAGTTACTCAGTAACTCTGCATCTCAGTTTCTTCATCTGCAGAAGATGTGGCCATAGGTGTCTCCCTCAGAAGCCACTGTGAGGATTAACCCGATGACCCAGACCAAGTTCTCAGTGCGGTGCCTGACACCCTGCAGTGCATGATTATGTAAGCCATCATTAAGGGGAAAGCAGGATTTTGCAAAAACAAAGCTAGAAAAATTAAGGTGGCTGAACTTCTGTCTTATGAGTGGTGTGTACTTTTTTCGAATGGCATATTGAGCATCGGCCTGTCATCAGTTGACATGATGACGTACATTCAGAGCCCTGAAGAGTTTTAAAAGTTTGTCGCGCATGGAAGTTATTAGGTTATATGTGAGCGTGTGTGTGTGCGCGTGTGTGTACATAATAAATGTGTCCAGCCATTTTATTGGTAGGTGGTCAGGTAATAGCAGTGGGGCTGGTATCAGCTCCATATCTGCTTGGAAATGACCAGTGTTAGCTTGGAAGTGACCATGAACATCACCACCGAAAAAGAAAGCCCCTGTGCGTGACGTGTGTCCTCTCTGTCACTGCAGAATGCAGTGGAGGACGGGCTTCTGGAGATGGGGGCTCAGAGGCTGTGCCCAGCTGGTGCCATCAGGGAAGCGGGAGGAGGGCTTCCTTCCTGTTCCTCCTGGTGGAACGGGGCAGCCAGGGCCCTGGAGCCAGCTCCCCTGGTGCAGCCAGCAAGTGGGTTCTGGGACCCGCTAGTCCCTTGCAGAGGGAGGCGTGAGCAGGGTGGAAGGGAGGCACACGGACCACAGAGGGCCTTGGACGGATATGGCTCTGCCTGGGTCTTGGGCAACCTTGGAGCCTTCCAGAGTCTCACATTCCTTCTGTTGTGTGAAGATCCACTGATGCCACCCAGGTTAGTTGCAATAACCTGCCACCCCCCTTTACAAGCAGGGGAGGTGACAGATGCCACTCGGTGTAGTAACACCTCATTCCAGCTGAAAAAGAGGCGATTGCTTTTTGAAGGAATGCACTTTGATACATGCTGGAGGCGGGTAAAACAACTGACCGTCTGATAGGAGCAGGAACGTGCTTTGTCCCGCCCCGCCTGCGAGGGGTCTGTTTCCGTGAGTGTGCTGTTTTCCGCAGAGAGCTTCCCCGCCTCGCGGTCATCTCTGCGTTAGACGCAAAGCCAGCTTACGCCGTGAACTGCGTCCCCGCCAAAAGGCCCTGCCAACCTCTCACAGTAAGGGCCTGGGACATCTTTTAAAAAGTTCAGGTCTTTCTTACCCAGTTTATTCCAGGCAACTGTGCTAGAAGATATTGTAAATGTCGAGGCACATTGTTCATGGACAGCAGAATAGGCCCAGTATTCAAATAGCTTACATACCTGATATTTCAGAAAATGCACACAGTATGCTAGTCATTTACTCTCCAGCTGAAAAATTAGATTCAAATCTGTCCACTGAAAACCTTTCTTTTTAAAAAATTTATGTGTTTATTGTTTCTTGACTTGCAGTTGACTGACAGCGTTAGTTTCAGGTGCACAGCAGAGTGGTTCGGTTACACATGTACATATACGCACATACTTCGGATTCTTTTCCATTACAGCCCAGCACACTAAAAGCCTTTCTGATGACGTATTTGAGATAACTTAAATATGGCAAAAATATTGAGGATTGGGTCCAGGAATATAAACCAATTTGTATAAAGTATTGCTGGCGATCAGTTGCTTGGCTTCGTCTGGGTGGCATTTAATGTGGGTCTGTGAGTGCAGACAGTCTGAGTGTGAGTCTTGTGTGTGAAAAGACAACATTTCTGATGGAGCTCTGAAGGGGGATTGCGTGACACTTTTTTTGTGTGTGTGGTGGGGAGATGATTATGTTTATTTATTTATTTAACGGAGGTACCAGGGATTGAACCCTGGACCTCGCGCATGCTAAGCACATGCTCTGCCACTGAGCCACAACCTCCTCACTGTGATCTGGTTTTATAAGATGTGTTAAGCTATATTTTTTCCCCCAAAGAGAACCTCGTGTTAAACTTTTGTGCAGTTCTTTCTGTCCGTGTCTCCAGTTATTCCGTCCTGAGGCTACAAGGATTTAACGGACGCTAACCTTAATGGTGCGCCTGGCGCTGTTCCGAGGGCTTTGCCTGTGCTCACTCTCTGTTTCCCGCCTCCCCCTGGCGAGATGGGGCCTCTTCTCAGCCTCCCCTGACAGCCGAGGAAACTGCAGCTCCGCGAGGCTAAAAGCCTGCGCACGTCTCAGTATTAAAGAGGCATCTGGGGGCTCTCTGTTTTCAGTGGCAGGTTATTATATCGCAAACCTATACTAACAACTGCAAAGGGATGTAAATTAGCACGCCTGCGTGGGCTTCCCAGCGGCAAGTGTGCTTGCCATACACTTCTGTTGACGGGCAGTCTGCAATAGCTGCTGGAATTTAGAAACTTCCTTCCAGTTCAGACCAAGTCACTGCGTGACAATCAGAGGAAGTTTCCAAATGGGATTGGTCCTGGGAAAGTGCAGGGGAGAGCTAGTGTTATATTATAAATGCAACTCCACAGACGATAACCGTTAACTAATAGTTAGCAGGGGAGAGATAAAAATACAGTTTTAATTAAAAAAGCCATTCTGTGTTCATGGTGCTCTCTCACCTGCCAGATGCTGCGAGAATGTTCCTGCAGGAGCTCACAGCCTGGTACGGCAGGAGAGAGAGCTGCATCAGCAAGAAAGCAAAGTGACGCATTTCTGGATGGACAGGAGGAGACATCACTGTGCAACTGATAGAGCAGAGGTATAAAAAGTGAACGTTTTCAGTTAAAAATCCTCCATTATTTGACACAAATGAGCTTATTCACAAAACAGAGCCAAACTCACAGACATAGAGAACAAACTTATGGTTACCAGAGGAAAAGTTGTGGGGTTAGGGATGAATTGGGTATTTGAGATTAGCAGATACAAACTGCTATATATAAAATAGATAAACAGCAAGGTCCTACTGTAGAGCACAGGGAACTATATTCCATAGCTTGTAATAACCTAAAAAGAAAAAGAATATAAAAGGAATATATATATATATATATATATATATATATATATATATAACTGAATCACTATGCTGTACACCAAAAACTAACACAAGATTGTAAATCAATTAGATTTCAATTAAAAACAAACCTCCATTTCTTAAAAATACCGGCAGTTTTGACAGTAACACCTACTTGGGGTACGCTCACAAAGAACAGTGACACTTGATAAAATGCTGATCGGCATTACATGCTACTGAGACCAGAATGGCTCCCTGGGGCTCCGTTACGCAACCCGGTCCCAGACAGACCAGCGGACTGTTTGGGGAGTAGCTGGGGACTGCACTTCTGACATTTGTGTATTTCAGCACGTTTGACTGAGTGGTTAAGAGAAGTCACCAACGAGCAAATATGCTTGAAGGACCCTCTCCCCCACAACCGTCCCCCTACGTGAGAGAGCCTCAGGAGCGTGGGCAGGTGGAGGTGTGGGAGGTGACGCATTCGGGACTTTTAGGCTCTGGGTTCGTCTCATTAGGGAATCAGACATGTTTGTGCTCATTTCGAAACAGAAGAAATAGACTTTTAGAGGAAGAAGAGAAACTCAGCTCTAATCCTGCCCACTGGAGTCCGTGGCATAACTTCCAGATGGTGATATTCAGATTCTTTTGATATTCCTCCAGCTAGGAATATGAAATACATATGAGG
This sequence comes from Vicugna pacos, assembly GCF_048564905.1. Classification (NCBI taxonomy): domain Eukaryota; kingdom Metazoa; phylum Chordata; class Mammalia; order Artiodactyla; family Camelidae; genus Vicugna; species Vicugna pacos. The sequence continues at coordinate 92,413,331 of NC_132992.1, read as the reverse complement.
AAAAAAAAACTTAGGTCCTGGAAAAAAAAGATAAGCTCATCCTAGCGACTGGCAATCCCTTATCTGTGTTTAAGGAAACTATTACCTTCTGGTGTGAGTGTCATGAAGTCAGCTCTGGGCAGTTCTGGAGTGTAAACTCCACATGGCCACCCAGGATCTGGGACTTCGTCTGTCTGCTCACTCTGTTCCCAGGGCTCCAGACAGGGTCTGGGGTGCCGTAGATACTCAGAAATGTTGATGACCTAGTGACAATGATGGACAGGGATGAGCCTGGAACGGGAGCATTCGATAGAGGAGTGCCTTTCAGGCAATGATTTAAAACATTGTAGACCACCGAGCACAGTGGGGTTGGATAACCAATGTTCTTGAACCTTTCCCTAGGTTCTTCTACAACCAAAGAAGAGTAAAGAAGACCCACAGAGGAATTTCGAAGAACACAGGACTGATTTACAAACAAGCGCAAAATAGAACACTGGAGACATTCAGCGGCACTGAAGGCGGCAGGGGATTTGGAAACGATCAGAAAGTGGGCTCAGTGGTGAGTGCAAGCAGACGTCTGTGTTTCAGAAGTAATTTTTAAGGATTCACTTTGAGAGGGAAGAGCGATTTTCCTTTCCTCTTTTGTGCAGGATGGGTCTCCATCATGAGCTGTTCCAACCGGACTAGAGAATTTCTTTGGCACACACTGGCTCAGAACCAAGGGGAAGAATGCCAAGTCTCCATAAGACTGTCCGCCCCAGATGACCGGAGTCAGTTGGAAACATCTTAGTTTTAAGAAGGTGGTGGAATTACATAATTATTCACCACTCATAAGAAATTAAAATACCTCTTCCAAATATGAAGTTGTGAGATAACACAAAGCACAAATTCTAGACTTTCGGAGAGAGTGTGCCTGTTTTTCCTTCCCACGCAGAAACCCACGTCAGGATGTCTGGGCTGAGAACACGTGGCTGCGCGGCCCTCGCTTCCCCCGTGTCCCTCGGCGCACAGGACGGGTCTCTCGGGAGCGGCTCCTTCCAGCACCCGCCTGGGGAGTCTGGGGTCAGTGGCAATGCTGAGCCGCTGAAGATGCAGCACGCTGGAGAAGCAGGTGGGCAAGCGGTCATCACAGGGTACCCGGGGCTGCAGGGGCACCTTCTCCTCCACCCACAACAAATCTGCACGAGGTGAGGAACAATGAAGAAGGTCCTAAAATAAAGGCGCAGGGCTGTGGGAGGAGTAGGGCAGTATGGAGCAAGGGTCAGATTGCCCAAGGAATCTGTGACTCTGGCTGGGGTCCACTGCCCCTGCGTCCTGTGTGTGAGTTACTTTGAAAATCACAGCACCTCATTTAACCAGATTCATTTTGAGAGTTCATGTTACCTGTTCAGAATCCCAGGGAGTTGCCTTTGGTGGATAGCTTGAGCATCCCTCACTCAGTTTCATTTTAAGCATCTGCCCTGCATCTCAGTACAAGGCCCTGGGGGTTCCAAGGCAAAGCAGCTGAGTTCCTGCCTGCAAGGTGCTTATCATTAGCCCCATGGTCAGACGCGTAAACCACAAGGAGCTGGACCAGTACATCACACAGTGGGGAGAAGAGGAAATGCAGGGAGGATGGTCACCCCAGAGCAGGAGCGGGGCGAGCCCTGGCGTGTAGAGTGGGTGTGGGCTGAGGGTTGGAGGAAGTGGGAAACCAGGACTGGGTTTGGTGGAGGCAGGGCTGTAGAGGTGGGGGGACATGGTGACTTTGGGGGGCTTTGTGTGCTGTGCTGCGGGGCTGGGTCTGGTGGTGGTGGGAGCTGAGTCTGGAATTCTCTCCAGAGGTCCTGGTAACCATTGCCAAAGCAATTTATTGGAGACAGAAGCCTTACTGTGTTGGGCAGAGGAGTGAGTGGGACGTACAGCGGGGCAGAGTTTTGAGGATGGCAGCTGTGCCTTACTCATCCCAGGGTCCACTGTAGGGTGCACAGTGAGTCCCCAGTTCATTGGAAAGACTTACTCAATTTTAGTAAAAGCTCATAATCTTGGCTTAGGAAGTAGACTTGTGAACTTGACCAATAAGAAGCAAGGGATGAACCCAAGATCTGTCCAGTCTGTATTTTCTCCACTTTTCCCTCTCTAGGGGGCCTTGCTAGAGTTCCTCTTCCCCACAAGGAGTCTTATCTTTGAGTTGCCTGTTACCTGCTTAGGACAGAAAATTCAAGAAACAACTCCCATCACATTCTGTCAAACACTTGCCATCTACCAGAAACACACAAGCCGTGTGGGGCTCCTGTCCTTTGGGAACTCATGGTCTAGGTTCTTTGCTTGTGTGGAAGAAATTGGACAAGACTGAATTCTCAGAAGAAATGATGCACACAGAGGAGTTAGGACCAGAGAAGCATCAGCGCCATTCTGTTTGTGTTTGGAAACCCTGTAAGAGAAACAGGCCACAGTACAGCAGTTATCACGAGAGCCGTCTCCAGTCAGTCCCACCTGTGGAGAATTAACTAGCTTCCGCCAGTAACTCTGATGGTGAAGGGGTTAAAATAACAAATAAATGACTTTATTTAGACTTGAGCATCTCTGGCATTTTTTTCTCGATTTTTTCCCCCACAGTATTTGATGTGACAGCTTTTGTTTGCTCACACTTGTCTCTCTTTTAAATTTCTCATATCAGCGGTAAAAGCTATTTCTTTTTCCTGTAACATCTTGAGCTTGGTATCCAATGAAGGGAGAAATTGCTCTTGCATTACTTGAAATTATAATATTATACCTAATTTTTGGGGAGAAAGATGAGCGTAATTTAGATCTCCAGGCACTGAAGGTTTTGCAGACGGGTCATTTACAGCATTATTACTGATTAGTCACCCATGAAAGTGTTTTTACTGCGGGGGAGGCGCCGCCTTTTCTGGTATTCGTTAGAAACGCCAATTTTGAGGCCCGTCCAGGCAAGAGGAGGACAGTCCCCATCCACAGTGAGGCCACAGTCTCTCCCTGATGGGCCTGTGGTTGGGAGCGGAGAGCCCCTCCACAGGGAGGAAGGGCGCAAGCGAGGGAGAGCCGGTGCCGCCCGGGCACGTCAGCTCCATCAGCGCGCCGCGCTCCGCACCCCTGTAATTTCGCACGCGCACGCGCACGCGCGGCCGCAGGGCCCCCACGTCTGCGCGCGGCAGAAGGGTACCTGGAGCCTGGCTTTTCTGGCCTTGCTGAGATCATCTACAGACCATGAACAAACCGGAATTTGTTGGCTAACCATTGAAAAGCAATTTTGGAAAGAAACCTTCTGTTTCCCGACGTTTCCTTATGGGAATGAGAATCTGTAGTCTTTCCCAGTTTCTTTCGCCTCCCCAAGCCCCCTTCCGGGGGCCACCATTTCCCAAAGGAGTCCTCTTACGGGGGTGAGCCTGTGGGCCGCTGCTGTCGGAGCACACGCACAGCTGGAGCGGCTCCTGGCAGCCCTGCCCCCGACGCCGCCCGGGCTGGGGCGGGAGGGGGGGGCGCAATGCTGGCTGTAAACGGCAGGGGAGAGGCGCCGGCCGTTCGCCCGCGGCCGGTATTTCCCAAACGTCCCGTGTAAATCGCGGGAGCGCAGCGTTACCACTGCAAAGGGGGGCGCCGAGGGGCCGCATGCCAGTGGAATTCTGTAATGTGGGCTGCAGTGTACGCTGCGGCGGGGTTGAACTGAGGCCTGCTCTAGAGAAACCTGTAAGTGATTAAGTTCTCCCTGCAGCAAGGTAGAGCCGGGCCTGAAGTGTATCAGCACAGAAGAGTGAAACCTTTGCTGGTGCTTACATATATATGTGTATTTCTTCTTTAAAGTAAATAAATAGAGAATTCTGGCAAGACAAAACAAAACAAAACAAAACAAAAAACCAGAAAACCCTCGTCTCTCGTTACTGACCTAAGGAGAAGAGGGAAGACGCCGCCGTGTTGGTCGCATGCTTTACATTACTGAGGTCAGGACAGAACTTAGATTACCCTGTTTCAGCAACTCCCAAACCATGTTCTGGGGAATATAAGATGCTTCCTGAGGGGGAGGGGAGAAGAACTTCATGGCCAACTCGGTTTCGGAAACCTGTGTATCATTTCCCCTCCTCTGGGGATTCACGGGGCTCTTCAGCCTTTCAAGAGAACACTGTTTGCCTTAGTTTGACCCAGTACTTTCTCATTCCGTGTGATCACAGAATCCTTTTCCTCAGGGCACCTGCTAGCATCATAGGGGAAGCACTGATTTCTTCATCCACATGGGGAACACTGCCCATCGGTCGCTGACCTGCCCTCCCTGACCTCGTCTGTGTCTGCTCTGTGGTGCTGTGTTCGTGTTGGTGGTGTTGCAGTCTGTTGTGGCACGTGTATCCGGCTTTCAGGACAGACTGCAGGCTTCTGGAGGAAGACAGGACACTTTTCCTGTCTCGTCTTTGTTTCCCCATTCAACTGCTCTCTCTTTCTGCATTCCACTTCCTTGGTGGAAAACCCATACCTTTGGTGGACTCTTTACCTCTCTTTGCACTGGCAAGGATAAAAGCATCAAGAAAAATTTTCATTGTAAAATTAGGAGAAGAAATCATCGGATGGACTGAGGCTCAGGGCAGACAGAGAATCTGGTACCTGGCGAGGCTGAGTGGGTAGCAGGCACTGTTCGCCTGGGCTTTGAGCAGAGAGCACAGGGCTGGGAAGAGAAGGCTTGAGTTTCCACTTCTACGAGGAGTCAGGATGAGTGACAGTCCTCGGTAGGGGGACTCGGGGCTGTCACCAAGAGGGAGGCTGGCGAGACGGTGTGATGTCCATTGCTTAGTGTCGTGGGAGGAGCGTGGGCTTTGGAGTCTGGTGGTCTTGGCTCCGAATTCCAACAGCTCCACTTTTTAGTCGCATGATCTTAGACTAGACTTTCAGTTTCTTTATTTTTAAATGTTAAAAAATATTTATTTTAAAATTCACTAACTTTTTGTAAATTTGAGACTTATATTAAGTATTTAAAAGTATTTAAAATTATAACTTCAACAACATCTATCTCATAAGGTGACTGTGTAGGTTCCAGTATGAATCTACTTGCTGATGTTCATGTAAGCGTGGAGCACACCTGTTAACATGGGTTACCTGGGAGAGGTGGCCTTGAAGGACAAGGTCGTTGAAAGCCCTGGTAGCCAACATCCAGGAAGGCATCCCGTGAGCCTTGCTCCTGGTGTTCAATGCCACAGTGAAGAGGACCAACCTGGGTAACCAGCAGGACATGACAAAATGGAGAAATGTGAGTATTGAGGCTAGCTCGTAGACATTGTAGCTTCCACTGTGTTCTCTCAGGTTTTGCTCTGGGAGAAGCTAGCTGCCATGTTGTGAGGACACTCAAGCAGCCTTATGATCCATGTGGTGAGGGACACAGGCCTCCTGCTAACAGCCTGCACCTGCCCTCCAGTCACGTGAGCTGCCCACTTGGAACCAGAGCTTCCAGCCCCAGTCAAGCCTTCAGATGAAGGCAGCCCATCCAAGCCCCTCTGCCCAGAGCCACCCAGCTCAGTGCTCCCAACATCCTGATCAACAGAATCTCTAAGATAATAAACGTTTGTTATTGTTTTAAGCTGCTAAGTTCTGAGTTGCTTTGTTATGTAGTGATCGATAACTAATACAAGTCAGGGATGTGAGAAAGCAGGCAAAAAGAAAAAGGCTGCACTAAAAAAACTAATGTGCATGATATGATTTCATTCACATAAATTTCATATAAATATGCATAAAGAAACTTGAAAAAATACAGTCACAGACTTGTAGGAATATCTATGTTACAGTGTCAATTGCCAAGTGGCGAATATAAATTACAGAATAACGTGTGTAGAATAAGTCTATTTTGGTGTAAGCAAGCTGTAAATCAGCGCTGTCGTGTGTTTACGGAAGCAGGGGCACGGGCATGCTGGCTTTCTTCGGGAGGTGATTATACCTGCCTTCGCATATAATCTTTTCTTGCGTTGTTTCACTTGTTATAATAGGACTTAAATTATTTTTGTAATTTGAGACCATAGGTAGATAATGATTTTTAAAAATTAAAAAATAAAACGGCTGAGAAAGAGAGAAATAAGTGTTACAAACTGCCTGACATACAGAGGCATTCATCAATGCTTCCCTTCTGTGCTGTGGGCGGACTAGTTTGGTGGCCCACGTAGGGTGGTCTGGTGAACCCTGAGGACCCTTTCTCAGACTCATGTTTTTAAATGAATAAATTAAAATGCATAGGCTTTCGAAGGAAACCAATTCTGTTGAAATAAAGTTACAATGCGTGAAAAGCCAAAATTGTGATGTAGCAATAAATGTGCTCCTTTCTTAATAGTTTCAAATAAGACCTAGTGGTAGGTTGAACAGCTTCCATAACTTTGGAGCAGTAATGAGCGTGAGTGAGATTTTGAGGCACCTGCGACAGCTGCAGCGCGATGAGAAAACAGCTGGGGTTCTGCGGCTGGCGAGGTCGCGGGAGCGGAGGCACTGCCCTCAGGCTTGCTGCCTAAGTTCCTGATTGAAGGGAGAGTTGTAATATCTGTTAGACGGTAGTGAAAATAAAGATATACTGTTTTTTTCCCCTCCAGTCAAGTTCATGGACCACTTTGCAGTAAATGGTAGCTACACGTGAGTCAAAGTCAAAGTTGGGGGGACATTCGTTCAAAGTCTACGAAGTCTTTGTGCGCAGGGCTGGAGATGCGCAGAGGTCCGGCTTCTCCAGGGGGCGGGGCCCCGGACCCTGATGCAGCCTGGATGCCGGTGGGGCGTCAGCCTGGGTGAGCGGGACCCGAGGCAGGGGCTGCGCGCATGCCGTCCAGGCCCTCCCGCCCGGCGCACGTCAGTGGGGCGCGGCGCGCAGCTCTCTCCGCTGCCCTTCTCTGCTCGGGTGTTTTTGTTATTTTTCTTTAGAATGTTTGAAAAATCAACACATAGTTGAAAAAAGCACACTGCCTTGTTGTTTATTTATGTATTTCTTCGTGTATTTTCCTCCTGATTCGTTTATATTTGGGAGGAGCCCGAGTCTCCTCCTTCCATCGCATTTGGGGGGAGCCGCGTGTGACCCAGCCAGTCACCGAGACGCTCAGTTTCCGTGCGTCTTCCTACCCGTGTGCCTCCTGTGGGAACCCACACAGGCAAGGAGTGCTTTGCAGTTGGAGACTCGGGCAGCCCACAGTCCTGCAGTCAAATAATACCAAATGCTCCCCGAAGTACCTGCTGTGTTTAATTTTTATTTATTTTTACATTTTTCTGCTTTCTTCACGGTTCCCATTTTGTTTATTTTAAGCCTTTCTTGGCAGCTGCTTTCTGAAGGCAACACTGAGCTAATCGGCCGGTCATTGCTGGGCATCTTAAAGCTGTCAATCATTTAAATATTTCTAAAATTACGGGGTTCGTTTAGGAGCCCAAGGACTTGGAGAAACACACCAAAACCAACACCAACAGTGGTAACTTTGGACCTATTCCCCCTCCTCCCTGGGCCCCTTTGAGAGATCCCACCGTTTGTGGATGTAAATCATGTAATTTGCCAGTGAGTCGAACAAATTGAAAAGGTCCAAAGACCCGGAGCCAAAGATCAAGGCCTTCCAGAGCAGTACTTGGATGTTCCCATAACCAGCCAATCACTTCCTCCCTCAACAAATGTTTGCCAAGTGCCTCCTGTGAGGGAGGCGCTTCGCTAGGAGCTGCAGGGCGCTGCTTCTCCAGCAGTGTGCCGCGCACACTGGGGGGTTAAGAAAGCTAACTTAGTCAATTGTGACCAATGTTTGAAAAATGAACTAGAAACCAATAGAGGGGGGAGGATGGAGCTCAATAGCAGAGCGCACGCTTAGCAGGCACGAGGTCCAGGGTTCAGTCCCCAGGCCCTCCTCTAAAAATAAAGGAAGAAATAAACCTAATCACCCCCCACCAGAAACCACCCTCCAAAAAAGAAAAACCCTGGTAGTATATACTCGGTCATGAATGTCTTTCCCAGCTGTGTACACCCCCCAACAAGCATGTATGTACTAGATTACAATGTGCACCATACTTCTTTGTTTTGGGTCATTGTCAGAAATTGAGAAGTTCCTGCTGTAAGGAATATTCAGCGAACATTAAACGTTAGAGTGCCCCCATCCTTAGAGTCACGGTCAAGTGGAACAGGGAACACGTTAGCTGTGGCACATGAAAGGCTAACAGCACAAGGGCAGCTGGGAGGTTCTGTTAAACACCTTGGGGAGCACCTGCCGTAAGTGAGCATCGATTGCCCTCCCGAGTTGGTCTTCTCTTGAGGCGGGTTGGGGGGCTCTTGGCTCCTCTGTCCACCTGTCTTTGGACTGCCAGTGGGCGGGGCATTGCCACTCAGGTGAGTGGCTCCTGGGAGGTGGTGGGAGGAGGCCTCTGAAGGAGGCAGCTGGGAGCCCCCCGGCGCCCAATGAGCTGGGAGATGGGAGGCTGGCGAAGGCCTCCAGGCGAGTCACTCTTGGAGGATGAGATGAAGCCTAATTGTTCTCTATGTTAATTCCAATGGAGGAGCCGAAGATTTGGAGTATGTTATTTTTGGGAAGAGGTCCCTCCTTCTGTTTATATAATTGCCTGCTGCCACTGCTTCAGCCTTTTATAGGCCATGAGAGCCACACAGATGTCACCTTTTCATGTGGATTCTGGCAAGAAAGTGTATTAGCTGTCTGTTGCCTGATAGGCTTTCAGACTTACTTCTTGGAAAAGGCTGTGTCCTCGTTCAGCCAAATGGGATGGCTGTCTCTTGGTACCTCCCAGGGGTGTCGAGGAAGACTGTCCCTGGGCCTCTGGTTGGTTGGCACACTTGCTTGGCCAGCAGGTGTTGTCAGGAACACCAAAGTTACTGTGACCATGAACCTGGCTTTGTGAAATGTTTTGCAGACTCCATGTGTTGGAGTCGTTTTGCCTCTCTAGGATTTGTCAGTGGCATTCGAGGAGAAGCTTTTGCTAAAAGGGAGTGTGAACAGAAGTGCCTGCCAGCATTAGAGGAGCTGGAGAGATACTCTCCTGAATGGAAAGAAGAGACCCTGACTCTCGTGTGCCCAGCCCCTCCCGTCCTGGCTGTAAATGATTACAGCCACCAAGACTTTGTGCCCTCTGAGCACAGTATCTATTGCTTTTCATTGTGGTTTGTAGCTGCTCTTACTGTGTGTGCTGTAAGCCCTGGCTGTGAGGAAAGTGTGTCAGGAAAATCCAGGCCAGGCTAGGAATATCTGGGTCAGGACAGTTTGTCCTTTCGGAGAAGTTCAAAGTTCTAGAGCTGATCATAGTACAGCACGCAATGTCCAGAACTGCCCCAGGCCAAACTGGTTGACCCCATCCGTTGGGTCCTGCATCTTGTTGATTGACCAGGCTCTTTGGTGTCCTGGGTGCTGGTCTCTGGCCGTCCCTAGTGCAGGAAGAAGGATGTGAGGGATGGGATACTGCCGGTTGAGTGGCAGGGTCAAGTCTGTGTAGCACCAGTGCAACAGAATTGCGTCATTTATCTAATTAACTTGTCTGTTATTGAATTAATTTTCCAGCCACCCAATAATGATGACCCCTCATGTGAACATTTGCTATAGGCTGTCAGTGTCCTGGTTCATCTACTTCTAGAAAAACCAAAGAAAGCAAGAAAAAGGTAATGGGCCAAATCCCCACTTAACTTTGTATCTTTTTGACAGTTTAAGAAGTGCTCAGTGCAGAGCATTGTCTGTTGCAGACACACACCGCCCTGCTCTTTGGCAGACCATTGCCGTCATCTGTGCAGGCAAAGCTCTTTTGAGGACATAGAGGATGCTTTCTTATTTGTTTGCATGAGGAATGGAGAAAGGGTGTGTGTCCCTTGGGACAGGTGAGGGGTGACGTGGAGAAAATATTGTTTACAGCGGTGGTTCTCAGTGGTAATGGATCTGAGGTCATTTTTCTAACACATGTTTTGTGATGCTCTGTGATAAATTACAAATATGGCTACACGCTCCCCGGTCTGTGAATGCTCTCCCTGTGCAATGCGGCACTGCCTCTCCTCTCATCCACAGGTGGTGTCTGCTGCCCTCCCGCCTTGCATCCGGGCTAGTCTTGTGATTAATCATGACCAGCAGAATGCAGTGGAAGTGATGCTGGGTGACTTCAGAGCCAAGGCTTCAAAAGCCTTGCAGCTTCAACTCTCTCCCTCTTGGAGTCAAGCCACTGTGTGAAGAAGCCCGAGCTAGCCACCTGGAGAGGCCACATGAAGGAGAGCTTGGCACTTGAGCTGACAGTCTAGCCCCAGATACGTGGCCATCCAGGACCAACCAGTGCTTGGCTGGTCTGCCAACTAGTTCCAAAGACAAAGTGCACTCTGCCAGCGTGTTGTGGAGCAAAGGGGAGCCATCCCAGCTGGGCCCTGCCCAAATTGCCAACCCACAGAACTGTGAGCGAAAAACGGTTACTAAGTTTTGGGGTAGTTTTTTATGCACCAGTAGAAAACTGATACTCATCCTTTATTTTGTCTGAAAATCATAGGTTATGTAAACTACTACACATGAAATTAAAAAGAAAAACATGATACCTGACTTGTAACACAAAAGGGAAAATAGGAAAGTAACTCAGGATAAATGATGTGCAAATACTAGAGCACAGCACTCTTGCAGTCACGGTGAAGCTGCAGAATGTTCCTAGAATCCCGGCGAACTCATCAGCTTCAGATGCAGGCTACAAGACCGGCGGCGAGCCAGCTACCGCGAGTGGTGTTGCCACCAGTGATGCGGTTTTCTGAAATGGTAATCGATTCTTGATTGAATTCAGGGACAAAAAACAGTATTTTACTACAAATAACATCGCAGTCAGATTCTTAGAGAATTAGTTTTATATTAAAAGCCTTTTGTTTACTCATAAAATTATTAAGTTTTCGTTCTAGTTACGTTCTAAAGTCAGATAGATATAGACATATTCCAAAACTGAAAGAATTCACCGCCAGTGGACCTGCACTGTAAGAAAGGCTACAGGAAGTTCTTCAGGCAGAGGGCATGGTTAGCATATGGAATGTGGATGATGTGTGGGGATGAGCGGCACTGGAAGTGCTAAGTACACGGGCAAATGTTTAAGTTTTTTTTCTTATTGTTTAGGTCTCTTTGAAATATAGTTGACTGTTTTAAAAAATAATGTAGTGTGAGTTTTATAACATATGTAAAAGTAAAACGCATGACAACAGTAGCATGCAAGTCCGAAGGGGAAGGCAAGTGCACTATTTTCAGGTTCATGTTCTGTATGCAAAGTGGTATAATATCTGTTGAAAGTAGACCGTGATAATTTAAAAAAATGTACACTATAAATTCCAAAGCCACCACCAAAATAGGAAATAAAGACATAAGCTTACAAAAGAGGTAAGGTAGAATTATTAAAAAAATACAATTAATTCAAAATGAGAGAGAAAAAGAGAAAAAAAAAGAACGAAGAACAGATGAAATGAATAGGACACAAATAAGTTTATAGATTTAAACCTAGCCATACCAATAATCACATTAAATGTAAATGTTGAAAAATACCCAATTAAAAGGCAGAGATTGTTAGACTAAATAAAAAGCAGTACTCTATGCTGCCTATAAAAAATAAAGTAGAACAAATTGCACCTTAAATATGAAAACATAAAGAGATGGAAAAAGATTTACCGTGATAATAATAATCAAATAATAATAATAATCAAAGAGTTTGAATAGCTGTGTTAATATCAGACAGAGTAGATTTCAGAGTAAGAGTAAAGATTATTACTAAGGATAAAGAAGATACTGAAATCAATTCAGCAAAGGGACCTCTTAACAATTTATGCACCTAGTAACAGAACCTCAAAACAAATGAAGACCCAACTCATTATGTGAGGCCATTACTACCCTGATACCAACACAAGACAAAGACATTACCAAAAAAAGAGAATTATAGACCAACGTCCTTCATGAGCACAGATGCACAAATTCTAAATAAAATTTCAGCGAATTGTTCCAACACTGTGTGAAAAAGATATTATATCATGACCACATATGGTTTATCCCAGGAATGCACTTGTGATTTAATATTAGAAAATCAATCCGTGTAATACATTATATTAACAAACCGAGAAAGAAAAATCAAATGGCCGTTTCAATAGAGGCCAGCCTCCTCTCTTTTCAAAAAGCATTTAACAAAGTCCAATATCTATTCATAATAAAAATTCTCAGCAGTCTAGGAATTGAAGGGGTGTCCTCAGTGTTACACAGGACATTTGCGAAAAACCTTCAGCCAACGTCAAAGATTGAATGCTCATACTCTAAGATTAGGAACAAGACAAGAATGTGTTGTAGTGACCACTTGTATTCATTCTCATACTGGGAGTTCTAGCCAGGGCAGTCAGGGAAGAAAAGTAAATAAAAGGCAACTAATTTGGGAAAGAAGAAGTAAAACTGATTTTATGGACAAATGATGTGATTATCTCTGTTAAAAATCTGATGGGATCTACAGAAAAGCTACCAGGACTAATTAGTATAATGAGGCTGTAAATTTACAAAATAAATACGTAATCGTCAATTATATTTTTATGTATTGAAAGTAATGAAACAAAGTAAAGAAAACTCTGTAGGCCCCCGCCTGACGGCTCTAGAGAATAAACCATGGGCTGAACTGACAAACAAGCTGTCAGGAATGTCATGTGTCCAGTATGGACGGCTGGATAGCCAAGGATGGGTGAGATCCTCAGAGGAGGACAACCTAAGACAGGCACGGGTGGCTGGATGAGAGATGGCCTACTTAATGAAGCTTTGTGACGAACTTTAAAACAATCTGTCCTTGATCATGTACCACACTGTGCTTACTGCAGGAGCTTGGGGACCGAAATAGATTAAGATTATTAACATTGTCATAACTTAGATGGTATGTGAGGCATCGTGCATGTCCTGTATAAACCCTTTTCCAAGAATCAATAAACAGAGAACTGCTTCGCTTCTCTCCACACGGTGTTCGTGTGTACATAATATCGCGCCACCGACAGAACTCATGCATCAAAATTTAGAAATATTTTATAACAGCATCAAAAATGTGAAATACATGAAGGATAAGTTCAACAAAAGATGTGTGGGTTCTGTACACTGAAAACTACAACACTACTGAGAGATGTCAAAGAAGACTTAAAGGAATGGAGACGTACACTGTCTGTGGGTCAGAAGAGTCATTAACATTTACCTGTGAATTCTCCCAGTATTGCCATGTAAATTAATGCCATCTCAGTCAAGAATCTCAGCTAGTTCCTTTGTAGCACTCGACAAACCTGAAGATTTCTAAGACCCCTACGGAAATGCAAAGGACCTCAAAGAGCCAAAACAACTTTGATAATGAACATTAACATTATTTGATTTCAAGACATTATAAAATGACAGCAATCAAGGCAGTGCAATATTGGCTTAAAAATAGACTAATACATCACCCTGCACATTTGTGGACAATTCTACAGAGGTTCAAAAGCCTGTCAGTGCAGAAAGAATAATCTTTTCGACAACTGGTGCTTGGACTTTGATACAAGTATATACAAAAAATTAACTCAGAGTGGATCCTAGTCCTCATTATAAGACCAATGCTATAGAATTTGTAGAAGAAAAGTAGGGAAAACCTTTCATGACCTCGGGTTAGGCAAAGATTGCTTAGATGCAGCAACAACAGCCTAATCCCTAAAAGAACAAATTGTTGAATTGGATTTCATCAAAATCAAAACCTTCTACTCTTCCGAAGACATTTTTAGGAGAATGAGAAGGCTGGGGAAAATATTTGTAAATCATGTATCTGATAAAAGATGTATCCAGAATACATAAGGAACTTTAAAACCTCAGTGATAAGAAAACAAATAATCAAATTAAAAAATAGACAAACACAGGGACAGACACTTCACCAAAGAAGATAAATGGATGGCAAATAAGTTCATGAAAAGATGCTCAAATCATTAGTTATTAGGAATTGTAAGTTAAAAACAACGAACTGCCACTACACATCTGTTAAGGTGGGTAAGTTACAAAGTGTTGACTAGGACTTGGAGCATCTGGAACTCTTCTACACTGCAAGTGGGATTGCAAAATGAAGAAGCCACTTTGAAAAGAACGTAGTTTGACAGCCATCCCACGCCACCCAAGAGAACAAGACATGTATGGGCAAGTGTTCTTACAAAGACTTGTACACAGATGTTCATAGCAGCTTTATTTGTAGTTGCCCATATTTAGAAACAACCCAGATGTCTGTTTGTAGGTGAATGGGAGAACTGTGGTATATCCATACAATGGAATTCTACTGACCAATAAACAGAGATGGGCTCTTAACAAGTGCTGCGACATGGATGAACTTCAGGTTAAGTGAAAGAAGCCAGGCAGAGCACATACAGCACGAGTTTATTTATACAAAGTTCTAGAAAATCATAATCTAATCTGCAGGGATAACAGATTGGTGGTAAGGATGGTGGGAGAGAGGGGTGGCTCAGAGGCATTACGAAGGGACACAAGGAAACTTTTGTGGTGAGGTGATGAATATTTTTATTATCTTGATTGTGGTGATAGCTTCAGAGGTGTGTGAGTGATAAACTGCGTTCCAATTGTGCAGTTTATCATATGTCCACTTTATATCAAGAAGGTCATTAAAAATTCAAATGGCACCTCCCAAACAACATTGTTTGCAAAATTGTTCCCCCCAGTTTTCCATAACGCCCCCAAACTTTCACTGGGGGCACTGGTTAGGAGCATAGAAATGATGGGTTGCTTGTCCGTCCTTTGTCCTCATCACATTTGCCTTTTCCTAAGAGACGCTATCCCCGCAGAGCCCCACGCTGTAGTGTGAGTGCGTCTCCACTCCAGGGGCAGCCAGGTTATTGTTAAAGCCTCAAGCGATATCCCTGTTGTCGCTATTGTTTTATCCCAAATTAAGGATGATATTCAAGGTTATTCTTTCATTTTATTTATACCCATCCAAATCCACCCCATCGTCGTGGGGAGGGTACAGCTCAAGTGGGAGAGCGCATGCTCAGCGTGCACAGGGTCCTGGGTTCGATCCCCAGTACCTCCTCTGAAAGTGAATAAATAGGTAAACCTAATTGTCCTCCCCCCGAAGATGATTACAACAATAAGAAAACAAATCCGACTCGGCATTTAAGGATCTCAGCTTTCGGCGCACTTATTTTTACTGTCTCCACAGCCTCGTTGACTCTTCCAGGTCTGAGTCAGTCTAGCAAACTGTAACTGAGGGCCTGCGTCCCTGCTGCATTCGACTTGCTCCAGGAGCTCCTTAAGGCGGAAGTCTCATCTTAATTGGTGCTCCCAGTGTCTAGCTTAACAAACGCTGAGTTAAACTGTGAATTACTTCCGCATGCTAGGTGCTGACTGTACTGTATTATTTGTTAATGATTTTGTGTGTTTACTCTCTCCCCTCTTCTGTATTCTTGCCCCTTGCACAGGCTTAACACAGAGGAAGTGACTAATTCTTAGAGATCTAATGATTTTGGGGGGCGTACAGAGAATCCATTAACAGCTAATAAGTAGCCTTGAAACTTTCTTCCATCCGTCAGGACCCACTTATTAACTTTGAATGCCTTAATAATGGGCTTGGCTGGACAGAACAATTTCCTCTTGTAAAAAAGAAAATGAAAAAGGTGATGTCTAGGCCTGCGTGCACCGGTTACTTCATCCCTCAAGCGTCTGTTGTTGTTTTTGGCTCTGGTATGACATGGTTTAAATAATCCTGATTAGTTAACTTACCTACAAAAGCATGGCACTAATAGGTACTATGAGGGATGTTGTTTGTTTAGCCCTAAGCACGCCAGCTTTATAGGGAATTGGTTTTTATGGCAGAATCTGAGTCACTAAGATTAGAGGGACCTAGATTTATTTAGCAAATTCAGAAATATGAGAACCGGAGAGAACTAAGATGGTTCCAGGACATAGGAAAAGAAGGACAGTTGCACCTAGCCTGTGCTGTGGTGACACAGCTGTTACGCCCGAGAGATGATGCGTTCTGAAAGCATGCGATTTCAGAGCGGTCAGGAGGGTTCAGGAATAATCAGTCCCTAGCTGGCTGTTCGGGAAGTTCAAGGTTGTTTGGGGAGGTGGGGTCACATCCGGATCTTGTGGAGACCAGGTGCTTGGGAAAGCGGTGATGCAGGTAGAGCCCCAGTGCTGGGCTGGGGAGAGCTATGACCCATTAGCTACTTATAAATTAAGTAAATGATCCCAACTCCTGATGATACACAAAATTCACACTTGTTGTCATAAAGTGAAAAAATGCTGAAAACTATAAAGAAGTAGATAATGTTCATTCTCATTCCTCTTTGATAACCTTTATGTCTATGCTCTTTTTAATACATACTCATTTCTTATGCTGAAAATTTCAAAAGTACAGCAGCTTTTTTTTCCAGCGAACATTTAGATGCCCACACCTAGATTTTGCTAGTAACATTTTCCCGTGCTTGCTGTATGATATATTTACCCATCTATTCACTCCTCTGTTCTATCACTCCATCTTGTTTTACTGGTGCGTTTCAGCATTTTAGCTTGCATATCTAGAGTTCAATCTGTGTTTCCTTTTGATGTAAAAGTCCCACAGGCTAAGTGTTCGTTCCCTGCTTGTGATGGAGGTGGATATACACTGAGGTGACGCCCGGTGATACTCATCTGATATTCAGACCCTGTATAATCCCCTGTAACTTGCTCATAACCAGTGGCAGATGGCAAAGGTGTTAGGACGTCACTCCTGTGATTATTTTACATTATTTAAGACTCCAGATATGAAAACAGACATAGGTATGTACTTGCATGACTGGGACATTGTGCTGTACACTAGACATTGACACATTGTAATTGACTGTACTTCAATAAAAAAATAAATAAAATTGTCCAGGACCACCTCCCCCCCAAAGATCCCATATTGCTAGTAAACTGGACCCAGAGACTTCCGGTGGGCTTGGTGAAGTAAGTGACCATATTGGAGAAACTCATGTGACAAGGAACTTATGGGTGGCACCTAGGATCTGAGGGTGGCTTCCAGCCAAGAGCCAGCAAGACCCTTGGGCCCCCAGCCATACAGCAAAGCAATAATTCTCAAAACAACTGTGAAAGTGAACGCAGAAGCAGATTCTCCCCCAGCTGAAGCTCCAGATGAGAACAGCAGTCTTACAGGACCCTGGACAGAGGACCCAGCTAAGTCATGCCGACTTCTGACCTACAGAAATTATGAGGTAATTTGTGTGTGTTGTTTTAAGTTGCTAGGTTTGTGGGGAATTTTTATGCAGCAGTAGAAAATGAATACTGGTGTTTGTACCTGGAAGTGGGTGCTGTTGTAACAGATGCCTAAAACCCTGCGGCGGTTTTGGAACTCACCAGGGGGCAGAGATGCATGGTAGAGAAAGTCCAAGTCATCCTAAAAAGAATGTTAATAACAGAAATCTGGGCTTGGGGGGCACTTCTGGTGAGGGCTCACGAGGAAGTGAGAAAGGCGTCTTTGGGGACTGGAGGGAGGGAGGGATCATACTTGACCCAGAGTGACCGAGAGCGAAGTGACGTCTCCCGTGCTGATGTGGGAAGCAGACTTGTAGCTGCGGAACCTGGTTATATAGCTAAGGACCATTCCAAGCGAAGTATGGAAGGTGTTCCCTGGTTTCTTCTGGCTGCTCATAGTAAAATGTGAGAGGAGGGAGATTAATTGATAGAAGAAATGTTGAACAAAGAGGAAGCAGGACTGGGTGAGTTTTGAAAATTCTAAGCCTCGCCAGATGACAGCAGAATGCTCAGATTAAGACACTGAGGTTTAGAGAAACATCTGAGACGTGACTGCATAACCTTTTGCTAAAACCTGGACAATCAAATGGTCAGATAATTCAGACTGATGGACTTTTGGAAAGGGTGTGCTTCACAGATCCTCTCAGTCAAACCAGAGGACCTCCAGAAGGAGCCATCACACTGGCTGTCAGCCTCTCCATCTTGCTAGCACACAGGACCAGAGACTCTCCTCATGAGCTTGATGAAATAAGTGGCTACGTTGAAGAATCACACACGACAAGGGGCTGAGGGCACCCTAGGGTCTGTCGAGGGGATCCAGGACCTGGAGGTGATACCAGCAAAGGCTGGGGCTCCTGGTCTCATAGCTGCAAGGAGATGAATTCTGGCAGCTACCCTGATGAACTAGGAAGTAGATTCTTTCCCAGTCAAACCTTCAGATTAGCACACAGCCTGGCCACCACGTGGATGGCCACCTCGTGAGATCCTGAGGTAGGGGCCCAGTGGACAGACGTCTCACGTGGACTAATGACTAACACAAACTATGAGATAATCCTCGTGTGGTTTTAACCCTCTGAGTTTATGGTAATTTGTTCTGCCACAAAAGAAGGAAATACACTGAGTACTGGCAGATTCACACTCTGGAATCCAAGCTTGCGCCCAGGTAGAGAACGTTGCCATCACCCTAGAAAGTCTCCTCCTGCTGCCTCCCAGCCAGTCCCCACCCTCCAACCCCTCAGAGGCAAACTCGCCACACTGTAGATTAATTTCACCTGTCCTCCAGTTTCATGTAAGTAGAATCATACTGCGCACACTCTCTTTTTTGTTTGGCTTCTTTCACTCGGCATCATATTTTTGCAACTTTGCAACTTGTTGTGTCTGTCAGTAGTTGGTCCTTCTTGTTGTTGGATGTGACTCTGTTCTGTGACTGTATCACAATTTGTTTAACCGTTTTTCTGTTGATGAACACAGGGACTGTTGCTAGTTTTAGCCTATAGTGAGTAAACCTGCTATATACATGTTTTGAACAAGTCTTTTTGTGACTGAATATATATTTTTAAATTTCCCTTAGGTGAATACCTAATTGTGGGATTGCGTGTGGCATGGCACAACTCATAGGGTCATAGGATAGGCATGTGATTCTAAAAGTCTGCCAGGTATTTTTCCAGAGTGGCTGTCTTATTACCTATCCTCACCAATGACTGCATTGCATCTGCATCAACATTTGGTGCTTTCATTCTTTTTAATTTCAGCTGCTTTGGTGGGTGTGCAGTGGTGTATCGTTGTGGTTCTAACTTACACTTTCCTGATTTCTAAGTATGTTATGTACTTTTCTGGGTGCATATTGGACAAAACATCTTCTTTTGGAAAGTCTCTTTCTTCTTTTGTATTGAAGTATACTCAGTTTACACTGTTGTGTCCATGTCTGGTGCACAGCATAATGTTTCAGTCATACAGACACATGCATATATTCATTTTCTTATTCTTTTTCATTGTAGGTTACCACAAGATACTGAATATAGTTCCCTGTGCTGTACAGTAGAACCTTGTTTATCCATTTTATGTATAGTAGTTAGTATCTACACATCTCAAACTCCCAATTTATCCCTTCCCACCTCCTTTCCTCCCTGGTAACCATAAGTTTGTTTTCTATATCTGTGAGTCTGTCCCTGTTTTGTAAATAAGTTCATATTTGTGTTATTTTTAAGATTCTGCATATAAATGATATTGTATGATATTTTTCTTTCTGTTTCTGGCTTACTTCACTTAGTATGATGATCTCCAGTTCCATCCATGTTGCTGCAAATGGCACTATTTTCTTTTTTATGGCTGAGTAGTATTCCATTGTATAAATATACCATGACTTCTTTATCCAGTCATCTGTCGATAGACATTTAGGTTGTTTCCATGCAGAAAGTCTCTCTTTAAATTGCTTGCCCCGCTCCCTTTTTGAGGAGGGGGTTGCTTGTGCTTTTATTGTACTTACTGAGTTGTGGGGGTTCTTTATATATCCTGGAGACCAGTCCTGTGTCTGATATTTGTTTTGCAAATGTTTTCTCTCATTTGGTGGCTTGCCTATTAATTTTCTTATAATATCTTTTGATGAGCAGAGACATTTAATTTTCATGAAGTCTAATTTTTCATGGCTATTGCATTATGTGACTTGTTTAAAAAATCTTTGCCTATCCTCAAGCCATGAGCACATTCCCCTGTTTCCTCTGCAAATACCACAATTTCTGGGTTACTGTAGCTTATAGTAAGTTTTGAAGTCAGGTAGTGTAAGTCCTCTAATTTTGTTCTTTTTTTTCAAGGTTGCTTTTGATATTCAAGGTCAATGCTGTCCAGTAGAACTTTCTGCAATGATAAAAATATATATCTGCACTGTTTAAGAGAGGTAACCACTAGCCACATGTGAGTATTTAACCCTTGAAATGTGCTTAGTGCAACTGAAGAACTCAGTTTTTCATTTTATTCAATATTAATTAATCTAAATATAAATTTGACTAGCCAGGTGTTAGTGACTACCATAATGTACAGTGCATCTGTAGACCCTTTGCATTTCCATATACATTTTAGAGTGAGCTTATCAGTTTCTACAAAAAAAGGCACTGGTGTTATAATTAAGATCACACTGAATCTGGAGATCAGTTTGGCCAGAACTGACATCTTAATAATGGTTAGTTTTTGGACCCATTATCATGGCATCCATTGATGTATGCCTTCTTTAATTTCTCTCAAAATGTTCTGTGGCTTTCTGTGTACTGATCTTGCACATATCTTGTTAAAATTTAATCACTGAGTATTTCACGTTTTTAATTGTATTGTAAACAAAACTGTTTAAAAATATTTTTCAATTGTTTGCTTCAGTCAACTTTTGTAGACTTACCGTCTATCCTGTGGCCTTGCTCCATCCACTAGTGAGCTCTGGTGCTGGTTTTGTTGATTCCTTCTCATTTTTTATGTAAACAATCATGTCATCTGAAAATAGAGACCGTTTTACTTCTCCCTTTCCAACCTGGATGACATCTGTTAACTTTTATTGGCTTATTGCCCTGGCTAGAACCTCCAGCGCAATGTTGAATAAGAACGTTCGTTGTCACTTGTTCCCAATAAGGTTGGGAACAATTTCAGTCTTTCATCATTAATGTGGTGTTAGCTATATGTATGGTGCTATTTCTGGTTTTATCATGCGTCAGCTATGAGTTTTGTTAATGCTTTCTATACACTTATTAAAGTGATCATAGAGTTTATCTCCTTCAGTCCATTAATACTGTGAATTACATTGACTTTTGAATGTTAATTCAGTCTTAAATTTCTGAGGCAACTCCTACTTTGTCATCGTATATTATCCTTTTTTATATTTTTCTCTATTCTGTTTACTAATATTTTGTTAAGGATTTTTGCATCTATGTTCATGAGTGATATCCATAATTATATTTTGTAATGTCTCTGTCAGGCTTTGATTTTAGGATTTTCAGGTGCCTCATACAACTAGCCTCGAAGTGTTTCCTCCTGTTTTTAGAAAGCATTTGTGTGCGGTTGGTACTATTTCTTCCTTGAACGTTGACATAATTAACTAGTGAAGATATCTGGGTCAGCGGTTTTCTTTGTGGCCATGTGTTTGATAAAGAAAGTAATTTCTTTGACAGATACATGACAATTGAGATACTCTGTTCTAAAGAATTTGTCCTTTTCATCTAAATTGTCAAATTTGTTAGAGTTGGCATCATCTCTTTAATATGTGTAGCATCTATAGTGATGCCCCCTGTCTTGTTCTTTTTTTTTTTTTAATTGAAGTACAGTCAGTTACAATGTGTCAGCTTCTGGTGCACAGTACCGTGTCCCAGTCATGCATACACATACATACATTTGTTTTCGTATTCTTTTTCATTAAAGGTTATTACAAGATATTGAATCTCCTGTCTAGTCCTTGTCATTGTTAACTTGTGCCTTCTTTATTTTCTTGATCACAATAGAGGTAGGTCAATCACTTTTATTTTTCAGAGGACAAGCTTTTGGTTCTGCTGGTTGTCCTGTCCTATTTTGTCTTATGTTGCATTGCTTTCTGCTCTTACGTTTACTATTTTCTGCTGACTTTAGGAAAAGAAAAGCAAAGAAAACCCAGTGTCTTAAGTTGGTACCTTGGACCATTGATTTTAGATCTCTCTTATCAAATATAAGCATGTAAAGCTATTAATTTCCTTTTAAGCACTGCTCTAGGTCAGTCCCCAAATTTTGATATGTATCTCTAGTATCATTCAGTTAAAATGTTTTCTGATTTCTCTTGTGACGTATTCCTTAACCATGAACTTTTTACAAGTGTATTAATTTTCAAATATTTGGGATTTCTAGATATTTTATTGTTACTGATTTCTAATTTTGTTGTGGTCAGACATCATACTTTGCATGACTCAGGTGAGACCACTCTACCTTTTGATGAATGTACAATTTGCATTTGAGTAGAAGGAATTTTCTCCAGGTTTTGGGTGTAGTACTCCATAAATATCAGTTAGGTCAGGTTGGTTGATAGTATTGTTCAAGCCATCTGTAGACTTAGTGTTTTTTTTTTTTTTTTTAGTTTTTCTATGAATAGTTGAGTGAGGGGCTGTTAAAATCTCCAACTATGATTGTGGAATTGTCTATTTCTGTCTTTAATTCTGTCCATGTTTGCTTCACATACTTGAAGGTCTGCTGTTAGATGCATGTTCATTTATGGATTATGCTGTCATGATGAGTTTATGCTTGTATCATTATGATCCCTCCTTAGCTCTGTCCATGCTGCACTCTTGAAGTCTATTTTATCTGATATTAATATGTTCACTGCAGCCTTCTCACACTTGTGTTTTTCGACACGTATACTTATACTCATTTACTTTCACCCTGTCTGTATCTTTATATTTAAAATGTGCGTCTTTTGCAAACAGCATATAGTTAGGTCCAGCTTTTTTGTTTTTTAATCCATTCTTATGATCTCTGCCTTTCAATCAGGGTGTTTAGTCAGTTAACATGTATTGCATTTTTTAATATAATTGGATTTAGGTCTACCATTTTACAATTGATTTTCTATTTGTTTCATATGTTTTTTGTTCCTCTTTGAATTTTTTAGTGATTTTGCTAAATATTACAATATACATCCTTAACTTATTAGTCTGTTCAGTGTGAATATTGTAGTTCACCATGTAAAATGTAGAAACTTTGCAATTGCCTAAATTTATTAACTTTTCCCTGCCCTTTATGCTATAGTCATTAAATGTGTTGCATCAATAATATAAATCCACCTAGACAGACCTATAATGCTCACTTAAATAGTTATAAATATTTTTAAACAAGTTAATAAAAATTTTTAATCATTATCCAGGTGTTTCACATGTTCATCATTTCTAATAGTTTCCATTTTCCCCAGAAGATCTGAATTTCCATGTAGTAGTGTTTCCCTTCCAATGAAGAGCTTCCATCTTCATACATAAACCTTTGAAGACTGGAATTTCCTAGTACAGGTTTTCAGGCAGTGAGTTCTCACTTGGCTTTTATCTAACATTGTTTTCATTTTATCTTAATTCTGAAAGGATATGTTCACTGGGCATAGAGTTCTGAGTTAACAGGTTTAACATTTGTTTTTAATTTAGAGCTTTAAAGATGTCCTAGCGGGCTCCCGCCCTCTGTCACGGTAAACCCGAGGGCATGGGAACTGTCCTGTCTGCGGCGTGTCCAGCTCCTCTGGTTGATTCAGCGTTTACTCCTCAGGTTTCGGTTGGAGCTGCTTGACAGTGGGCGCCTGGCTGTCGTCGTCTTCTCTTCTTGACGTTGTCTGACTTTCTTATTGCAAATTTATATCTTTCAGCAAGTTCAGGAACCTTTTGGCCATTATTTTTTCAAATGCTTTCCATCCCATTCTCTCTTTCCTCCCTTTTCTAATTACACTTAAGTTAGATTTGTTGCTCTGTATTACAGGTTCTTGAGTCTCTGTTAATTTTTTTCTGATTTTTTTCTTTGTGTTTCTCAGACTGGATAATGTCTGCTGGCTCCTCCTCAAGCTCGCTGACCCATTCATCTGTCATGTCCATTATGCTGTTAAGCATATACAGGGACTTCTTTATTTTCGTGGATTCTGTGTTGATGCTCTAGAATTCTTTTAATTCCTTTTTTTAAAATTTCTATTTATATGCTGACACTTCCTACCTTTACATGCAGAGAGAGCATGTTTCCATCTCTGTCTTTACTTTTAAATCCTTGTCTTATAATCTCAACATTCAGGTCATTTTGGAATCGGTCTCCATCATTATTATTTTTTTCTCTTAAGGATGGGTCACATTGTCTTATTTCTTCTGTGTTGTGTAGTTTTGGATTGTATCCTGGACATTGTGAATGCCACCTGGATTGTGTTATATTTCTCTGAAGAATGTTGACTTTTTTTTTTAAAGCAGACTATAAACTTGACTGGATTCAAACTGAATTATTTCCTTCGGTATAGCTCAAACATAGCCCAGTTCTTTGTCTTTTGCTTACTGCTTTGAACCACCTCTCACCTACACGGTTATGGTGTTACCTAAAGAATTTGGGGTGCCCCTTGTCTGATTCTGTCTTTCTCAGAATTATCCCCTCACTTTCCAGTGAACTTGGTTGCCCTGAACTCTGTCCTTTTGTTCTTTAGGCCAGAAAACCTATGGGTTTTCCTTTAAAGATTGAGCCACTTCTGTGGTGACAGTTTTGAACTTCCCTCAGGCCAAAAGCTATGAAAATGGGAATTTCATCTCATGTCATTTTTTTCTTCTTCCAAACATCAGATTCCTTTAGCATCTGCCTGCCTTTCCTTTATCTTCCAGTGGACAAAAGTCTTGTTTTATATTTTCATTCAGAATTGATAGTTGTGATCTGCAGGAGGGTTGGGTCTGCAAGAAGCTTGCTTGGCCATACTAGGAGCAAAAACCTTTCCTCTTTTCATGGACGTTAAATACATTTTAATTTTAGATAAACTGTATGAGATTTTTTTTCCCTTAAAAACAACACCTAAGCTCCTAATAAGTCAAGGTAAAAATAAATGAAGGGCTTAAGATGACCTCAGTCCCATTTGTCTAAATCCTGGCTTACTTTTACTTTTATAAGGAAGATACTAAATACTAATTTTGTTTCAAAATTTACAGAATGTTCTGTTGCTTAGTAAGTCTTTATTGAATGCATGAGCATTATGATAATGTTTTCTGCATTTTACATATAAAACAGTCTAAAATTTAGTTTTTAGTATATACCATTTCTGTGTGTATATATACACATACATGTGTATTATATAGATATTCATCATAGGGGTATATTTCTTGTTTCCATGTTTTTATTTTTTGCCTGTATGAGTTACTATTCTGATAAACATCTTAGTACATAAACCTTTGATGACATATCCGAATGTAGAAGAAACCTCTTAACCACTCTTCCACTTCATTGACTGGATTAAACTGGTGTTTTCGACACCTTCTGCAGTGCCGCCTGCATAGAGGACTTTCACTTTTCTGCTCCCACTGTTTGGGATGTGCACTTACCAAGAGCTAATTGCGTTTGTTCCCGGAGCTGTTTATGCCGGTTGTTAACATGACTTGGTGGATTGGAATACTAGCCTATGCAATAAGACTGGAAAAAGCAAGAGGATGGTTGTTTCTATAAAAACTATACAAACGGACTTAAATGCTTTGAGGAGACTCAGCAAAGGGAAGTGAT
Organism: Vicugna pacos; assembly: GCF_048564905.1. Taxonomy (NCBI): domain Eukaryota; kingdom Metazoa; phylum Chordata; class Mammalia; order Artiodactyla; family Camelidae; genus Vicugna; species Vicugna pacos. The sequence continues at coordinate 92,387,958 of NC_132992.1, read as the reverse complement.
AATCAGGGTAGGGACAATAAAGTGAGGGTAAGGGCAAGGCGACTGTAAATAGGTTAGGGAAAAGAACTGTAAACCCAAGAAAGAGCATAGTGTCTTATCAATCCCCAAATATCTTGAAGTCTGTGTCTCACCTCAGAATTAAGACCATGAATCCTATGGGCGTGGTTTACACAAGAAAGACGCCACAGAATTCCAATCAGGGGTGGTCAAAACTCCGAGAAAGGCTGTGGTCCTTCACGCAAGACTGATGATTGACTGATGTCATAATAGAGTCTGTATGGTGTGTTTTTGCTGTTGTTTATGATTTCCTTGTTTACCTGAACTGGCTGATCCTCAAAGCATGAGAAAAGCAGATTTGAATTGTATTTCCTCGGCTAAGTTCCTGGAAATGAAATTACAGTGTATTTTTTAGACTACTGATACGTGTTGCCTAACTGCCCCTTAGAGAGACTGTATCCCTTCGTGTTTCCACGTGGGGCTGTTTCCTAAGTTTTAAACTTCCGTGCAGCCAGGCTGGTGTCTTCCCTCCAGCTCCCATCAGCAGCCATGTGCTGGACTTGAGTACCTGGGGCCTGAAACGTCTTGAAAGACATCCCAGGACTGTCCTTTGCTACAACAAAATGGAATTTAATTCATTTCCTGTTAATGGCAGACTTTCGTGAATCCTAACCTTAAATGCCGTAAGAGCCTGGGGATTGTTTGCCAAACACGCTAAAAATTTCATCTATCACTTTATAATATTCAGACGGTCACAATTTTGTTTTTAATGCTAAAAGGTACCATAAGGGTCAGCTTATTACATCCTTCTTTTACAAGTTGAGTCCAGAAATGAGGAGCAGGGAAGAGTGACTTGATCCAGGTCCTGAAGATTAGTGTATCTCAGTTGAGCTCAGAGATCAAGTCTCCTGACTCCTGGGCTGGTCCAGCTCACCCTGCTTCTGATGGGGAAGGGAAGTGATGCTGGAATTTATCATGTGGGGTTCTGTACTTTCAAGGGGGAGCGTGCACAGTGTTATTGGGTAATGCGTATACTATGAGGTAACATTTATTGAATGCTTAAATGTGCCAGATACTGTCTTAAGTGCTTTAGCCAGATCAAATTATCGTATTATGTATCCCATGTAAACTTCATAATGACTCTCCAAGGCCCCGTTTTATAGATAAGGAAACAGAGTGTGGAGAGACGCCTGAGGGCTGATACTGTAAGTGCTGAAATCAGCATCTGATTGCCCCCCGTCTTGCTCAGAGCCTGGATCCTTACGCATCCGACTGAAATGCGCCTACGTGTTGTAAAAATGAAAGGAAAGTAGCACTTATTATGGGTCTACTCGGAGCCTGGTATTTTGAGATATTTTACACACTTAAAAAGATGAATTTTCACAATCTCATTTTCAGTTTGAAAGCATAAATATCAAGTAAATTAAATGACTTGCCCAAGGACACAGCTAGTAGGTGGCCAAGCCAGATAGCAAACCAAGGTCTGACAAACTCCGAAGCCCGTGGTCTCGTTAAGGACTGTGCAGCTGGAGCGCCACCCGGATGCCTGGTTCTGGTGACCTTGGCTGCACACTGGGATTACCCAGGAGGCACTGAGAAACACTGACGCCTCCCTCCCGCCTCCACAGTTTCTGACTTGATTGGGCTGGGGTGCAGCTTGGGCAGTGGGATTTTTAAAAAGCTCCCAAGGGATTCTAATATGTAACCAAGGATGCCACCCACTGCAAAAGATTCAGATGGTTTTGGTCATACCATACGATTTCATTTCTTTGTCCAAATATGGGAATAGGGATAAATCACATAGCTAAAAGACATGTTTCTACAGTGTATCAGTTTCCTGGGCTGCCGTGACAAAGTATCACAAACTGGATGGCTTAAAACAACAAAAATGTACTCCCTTTTGGTTCTGGGGGCTAGAAATCTGCAGTTAAAGTGTCAGCAGTGCCGCGTTCCCTCTGACGTCTCGGGAAGACTCCTTCCCTGCCGCCTCCTGGATGCGGGCAGTGGCATCAGTCGGTAGCTTGTCGTTGCCTCACTCCGATCTCAGTCTCAGTCTTTACGTGGCCTCTTCCCCTCGTGTTTCTGGGTTTCCTGTGTTTCTGTGTTGGTCTCCTTGAGAAAGAATAGAAAGTATGTCAGTTGGTCTCTGTCCCTGGTTCCCAGCACAGGGCTCCAAAAAACCCTTGGAATTTCCTAAGTGATAAAAGCAGCAGGAGCATCTTTTGTTTTGGCATTTGCTCTTTGACCCGTCCCCAACACAGGGCTCCTAAACCCTTGGAATTTCCTGAGTGATGGAAGTGTCTTTTGTTCTAATGAGGCCATTCTGGGTGCGCTCCCACGGGGGGACTGGCTCACCAACCTGGAAGTGGGCCAACCCCCATAGGGCTGGGATTTTTATGGAGGCTCCCTCACGTCGGCATGAACACGTCCACGTAGCAGGAGGCAGACACACCCCAACTCCACGGAAACAGGAACTCTGTGCACAGGGTCCTCCCAGACCTCGCCTGTATCTGTCTCCATCTGGCTGTTCATCGGTGTCCTTTGTCATATCTTTATTATACAGTACACTGGTAAAGGTTTATAAGTGTTTTCCTGTGTTCTAAGAGCTGTTCTAGTAAATAATTGAATCCAAAGGGGGAGGGGTCATGGGAGCCCCTGATTTGCAGGCAACCAGACAAAGGTTGCTGAGCAACCTGGAGACCTGATACTTTCCATCTGCAGCTGAAGTGGGGGCCACTCTCGTGGGGCTGACTTGGAACTGGAGGGGTCTGCGCTCTCTCCGGTTGGCTCAGAACTGGACTGAATTGAACTGCAGGACACCCAGCTGGCGCCTCAGAATTGCTTGGTGTGGGGAAAAACAAACACACAAACCCGCACCTGATGTCAGAAGTGCTGTGAGTGTGGTGGTGGTGGTGTGTGAGAGTAAAGGAGAGATGCACAGAAGCGAGTTGTTTTCTACCCACCCCTCCATTTATAAGAACCCAGTCTAATCCAATGTGACCGCATCCTGACTAGTCATCTGGGCAAAGACCCTACTTCCAAATAAGGTCACGCTCTGAGGGTCCAGGTAGACATGAACTGGGGGGGCAGGGGGCACGGTTAAACACAGGACAAACAGGAAATTCAGTAATGTTAGATTCTTAAGGATGCATGAGTTTCTAGGGAATGGGCAAAAGTGAAGTTCTATGACTTTTGGATCTGTCTGAACTTTTTAAAAAGCTATTTTTAAATTTCTTAAATACAGCCTCCCCCACCAAAAAAAAGGCATCCAGCCCTAGTAATTGCATCACTAAGTATACAAGGATCTATATGCCATCACCCTGTTTGTGCCTAGGTCCCTTTGGCATGTTCGGGAAGACAGGAGGCCAGAAGGCCCAGCCTGTTCGTCCCAGGCGTGTGCAAGTGTTCACAGAAGTCTGTGGAGCAGGTAGGTTGTTCCCAATAGGGAACTTTTGAGGAAAAACCGGTCTGATCTGCCTTCTTCTGTAAACTGACAAAAGAAATGTACAGTGCCCTTTAGAAGAGGCAGCAAAGAGCTATTTGCCTTCTTTCCAAATAGGGTTCATGAGACGTTACGCATGGAAGCAACCAAAATTTGGAGTTTCATTTTGAGATCATTATTTCACTCAAACATTTCCTTTCTTTTTCTGTAATGAAACCTTGATGACACTTTCAAAGTACAGTCATTGAAAATCTGACAATCCGATTCCTTGAAGGACCTTTATAAGTCAAAATTGTATGTTACCACCCCCCCAAACTTGGAAATAAGCACCTACTACCCTGACACCACTGTGTCCTCACACCCTTGTTCCTGTCAGAAGGGCCACCTGCCAGTTACAGCTGATCCACGAACAACACAAGTTTGAACTCTGAGGGCTCACTTGCGTGCAGAGTTTCTTCGGTTGGTTCTCTGTCTTCCCCGCTTTCTCCACTGTGCGCTCAGCCTACTGCAGGTTGAAATTTCCATCCATGGTTGGTTTAATCTGTAGACGCCGAACCTGTGGATATGGAGGCCAAGTAAATTAGGCTATTTTATGTAAGAGACTGGGCATCTTTGGCTTTTGGTGTATGGGGGCGCCTGGAACAGACCCCTGTCCCCTCTTCCCCCTACTGTGGGTACAGAGTGATGACTGTACTTCTATCTAATGCTAGTCAGGCTATATAACATTTTGACAAAACCGTAATTTTCATTTTAGAAAAGACAGAAAGGATTTGCTTATGAGAAGTGGCAAATTCCCCTCTGAGGCTGTCACTGAGCCCCCACCCCCACCCCAAGGGCAAGCTTTTTCCAGGCCCCACTGACTTGCGATGCTTCTCTTAGCCCTGGGCAGGGACGCAGACAGATATGACTCACAGGCTGGTGATTTACCCAGGGTAAACATGAGACCTGGCACAGAATCCCATGATTGGACTCGTCGTTTGTTTTTTTTTTTTTTAAAGCCTGTGAGTCTTAATAAAACCTCAATAGCAACATTTAGGCAACTTCGTAGATAATAAATCTCCATTTCCACTTGGAGAAGAATCCTGGCCTTTCTGTGTCAATGTAGCCTGCCTTAAAAAGGTTACAGTTGGATCTAACTTGTATTCGGCCGAGTCCTTAGGGAAAAATTCAAGGAAAATCAACACTTTATTCTTCAGTAAATGCCGCAGAATCAGGCTGTCAAAGACTCATCAGACGGTGCTATTAAGGCGTCCACAGGATGTGCGATACTGTGACAGTATGAGGACTGGTTGGTGTGTGACGGTACCCGACGAGGAATTTGATGGCTGTTTTGCACTGGGAGCATGGAGACACAATTGTCATGGACCACATGCCTCTTCTGGATACTGATCGGAACCATTAATGCAATTTAACGTGCATTATTAACAGTAACCATGAATACCTACCATGCTGACTTACTGCGGACTTTCTCATTGCTTACTTACTTAAGGATGATAGGGCTGTAAAGAGTTTTCTTTCTGTAACCTCGAAAGTCATGGAACAAAAACCCACTCACTGAAGACAGAAATAATCAACCAAAGTAATACATCACTTTAAAACATGCAGAAAAGGTATCTGTGCATCTTTTCATTCAGTGAGTTCATCAGAGACTTACGTGAGTGGACTGGAGACGTGAAATAGCTTTGTGTGTCTGAAAATTGCATCCTCCAATTCTTCGGGGCTCAGCTAAGTGCTGAGTTCATCACACATGTGTGTGCACACACATCTAGACACACACTCAGAGTGGTTAGAAAACATGCTGACACAAGTGGGGATGAATCTGGCTGATTCCAGGCAACTTAAAGTTAATGAAAGAAGCTGTCACATATGGAGGTCTGGGGAAGTCATCCTGGCTTCTCCGTGATTTGATTTGAATTTTATGCTAACAAGAACAACCTGCTTGGATAGACATACATTGTACATCAGCTTTAATCATTAAAGAAAAGCCTGCATGGACCAGAAGTAAAGAACGTCCACGTTAAAGATAAATATGCCAACAATGCTGTGTCGCCTTCAATGACAAGACTCTCTTCCCAGGTGCCAAGGCCACACTGACTCGCCGTGTACGTGCTGATCTGATTTTTTTTTATTTTTGAAACCTTGAAGGAATGTATCCCTGACTTGTCTGATGTCCTTTGTTCCGACAAGAATAAAACTGCTCTGAAAACCATGCTTCTCCAGAGCAGCACCGGAGAGCGGAGAGGCTGTCAGATAACTGTCTCACCTACCTGAGGCCTCTGAAAGTCTTCTCTTCTGTATTAGACACCTGTAGAGCACGCAGACTGGTGACACCAGGAAGTACCAGGCGCAGGCAGCCGCCCCAGGCCCAGCCCCGGGGCACTCCGGACAGCGCCCGTGTGGAGAGCGCAGAGGCCGGCCGGGAAGACGCCTGTCTTCCTGAGAGCCTGGCCCTCCCTCACCGACTGTGAAAAATAGCATCCTATCGGGGGCTGAGTGTCACCCAGGGAAATTGTGGCAACTAAGCCCAGGGACCGCTTTAAAAAGCTTTCCCCTGCAAGGTGAAAATGCGCGGCAAGCCGGGGAAACTGAGGGAGAGCTGTGGCCGGGGTGCTCCCCTTGAGGCTGGCTGGTGGCCTTTGTGCCCTTGCTCGGTGGGAGTTACAAGAAACACTTCTCTCATTTGTTTCCTCTGCAACTCACGGACCAGGGACAGCATGGCTGGCCCCTGGGCCCGTCTGTCACACGTCCTGTCCGGTTGCACCTTTGGCAGGACACCTTGTGGGCTCACTTGGAACCCCAGGCCCTCCCTCCGGGCCCTGCCCACCGGGTTGGGCGGTGAGCTGTGGACGGCAGCCTCCCTTCCAGGAAGACATCCCCCAGGAGAGGGCTCCGGGCTCCGCCGCTTCACAGGTGCTGGCCTCTGGGCCTTCTCTGGTTTCCATGAAGTCTCGGGGTGTCTTCAGTCACATCAAAGGGACTCATGAAATTGATTTTAACCTATTTGTGCAATACCTGCATTTTTGAAGAAGGCCATGTGTCCTGAAATCAAACAGATGGGGTTGGGACAGGTATGGGATTTGTGAAGGGACATGCGAGTCACAATCATTGCATGAAACTTGCATAGGGGGCAGCTTGAAATCGTGGGACGACCAGGGGCTCAGACCTGAGTCTGAACCTTGTTCCATCACTGCCTGTGACTTGGGCAGGTCCGTGGACATCTCTGTGCCTCAGTGTTTTAATCTATAAAGTGGGGTAGTAATGCACACACCTAGCAGAGACTGGAGGAGGACCAAATGGGGTTCTGAGCAAGTGCTTCATACAAGGTGACCTTTATCAATGTTACTGTTGCGGAAAAATATGTTACAGCTCAGCATTACAGCTCAGTTGTGACAGCAACCTGGACCCGGGTGAAAGACCAAGCAGCACTGAGAACTGGAGAACTCAGGTTTATTACACCAGCAACCCCACACAATTTAACACTCCAAGCTCTGGACCCCCTCTGTTCGTTTACACAGGCCTTTATAGGCTGCCAGTTTTACACTTTGCAACATCATATGCAAATAAAGTATAACAGAAGCTGACCAACCAGGAACAAGCTTTGTAGAAATAGACCAATCAGGAATGAGAGAAATAACCAATCAGGACTGAGAGAATGGACCAATTAGGAGCGAGAGAAATAACCAATCAGGAGTGACCTCCATGCAAACAAAGTACTACAAATGGACCAATCAGAAGTTAGGGAAGTGGACCAATCAAAAGTGAGAGTAATAACCAATCAGGAGTGAAGGAAATAACAAATCAGGAGTGAGCTCAGGGAACCAATAGAATTTTAGGGGCAAGTAAGCCCTTTCAGAGGCAAAAAGTGAGATAGAGCCTCTGGGCCAGGAAACCGGACGGTGCCGGCGCGAGAGCAGTGGCCCTGCTTGGGGGTCCTGCTGGTCTTTTTATGGGGCTTCCCGCCTCATTACCAGCAAAATATCCTGCAAAGATTCTGAAAATACTCTTGAATACTCTACCAATTGGGTAAGAATGCTTCCAGCTCATCAAAGAAGAAACAGACCCACAAAAATAAATCCCCACAAACTGTCTTTCTGAACAACAAAGTCGCGGTCCTCTGAGCTCGCCTGATCCCCTCTGACTTTGTAACAAGCCTGCTATCTCTGCAGGGAGCAGCGGGCCCTTTTGGGATGAGGCAGGCTGCAGACAAAAAGTTAAATGGATGTAAATGTAAGCAGGTCTAAAAAGAAAACAGAATTTCCTGTTAGAGGCTTAGGAGAACAATTAGAAATAAACGAGGTCAGAAGGCACAGAAAGGCAGAAAGTCAAGGAGTCTGAGGAGCAAAGGGGATGGAGAAATTCACTCACTGCTTGAATCCTTTTGCAAGAGTGAGACAGCAGAGCCCCACCCAGACTTATTCAGACCCTGTCCTTGACTCACTGGGCTCTCAGAGCTCACATCCTCTGTCTGGGGGAATTTAACCTCACCGCTCCAAGGATGTTTGTTCTGCTGCTGGGCAGAAGGGCCCGAGTGGGCTGGGGCTGGGCCCTGCCTCTGGGTCTCTGAGAAGGTGTCAGGCCAGGAACCTCCCTTCATGTCTCATGAGCAGGATTCCTCTACGGGAAGGTTGTTCTTTAAGCAGAAAGGGTGGCCGATGCTGTCCTCAGCAGCAGGGATACCAATTTTGAACCTTGATGGTCCACAGCATATTGCAAACTTGGGTACCTGCCACAGCAGATCAACGCCTACACATCAAGGCTCTGTTCTCCCACAAAACATGCGTTGCAGGAAAAGGAAGGACGTGGTGGATGGCAGATGGCTTTCTCTTGGGTGAGGCCCTGTTGTCCTTGGTGTTTATTCCTGGTTGGATTCAGCCCCTCTCCTTGGCCCTCAGGGTCCCTTTGCCTATGTCTAGACCACCTTGACCCCTGAGTGTTATGTGCAGGCCACCTTCCTTGTGTCATCATTTTTGGTTTAAGTCACCCAAGTGTGAACACCTTGAAGACAGGTGCCAGGTTTCAGGCACAGGCTCTGGCCCTGAGTGTGCTTGGTTATGGCTCCCAATTGAATGACAGAGGAATCTGGGCTCTCACTTCAGGGAATAGGAAGATGCCCTTCCAGAATCTTCCAAGGCATCTGAGAAGCAAAGGCAGGCTGGGTTCTCACCATATTCTTTTCTTGCCTTGTCAGTGTTTGTGGCTTTTATGGCCACGCCAAGAGCAGCCTCAGAGGCTGGCAGACGCCCTGGTGTCCTGGCTGGCTCTGTGTTGTTGGGTAAAACGTAGCCTCCGTGGCCTCGTGCAAGTCCTCCGGGCCTCGCCCATTCCCTGGATCTTGGCTCCTGGCTTCTGATGTTTCTGCTGTTCAATCTTGAGGCTGAACTGCATCAACAAAGTGGAGGACGGGTGACTGTGACACCCCTCCACCTCCCGGACCATCTGCTGGGCAAAAGCTCCCCCGGGACCCTCCCCTCCAGGATGACGCAGCATTTTGCAAAGACGCATTGCCAACTTGATGAAATGCAAGGGAGACCAAGGCCCAGGTAGACGGGCCAGCCACAGTTGCAGAATGATTTAGGCAGTCGGCTGGCAGGAAAGTTGATGTCCATGGCTCTCTGTTCTGAACTTTCTGCACCACTCCGTGCTCTGGAGAAGGGAGAGACCCCGATGGCCAGCTTTGCCAATGCAAGACGGCTCCGCAGGGCTGCCGTTCCTTGACCCTTGACCAATGGGTATCTTCATTACACCAAAGATTGGAAGGAACCACCAAATGGGATACATATTTAAGGAAATATGCACACAGCTTGGTTTATTTTTCTTATCTGATTTTTTTTTCTGGTGCAAGATGAGTACTGTTGAACACTTGGCAGCCGCCTCTCCATACTTGAGTTGTTTGTCATTTCTGGGGCTGCTGATGCTGTTATGATTTCCCTTTTGGGAGGAATTTACAGGCACATGTTGACCCAGCTGAACAGGAACAGGGAGCAACAGGAATCTGACGAACAAGGACCATCACCGACCAGAGAGGATGAATTCCCTCCTTTACCTGATGCCGCCATCAGGGGAGCCGCTCTGTGCACCGTTGGGCTGAGCCACGGAACGTGCCACAACCCCAGTCCTGACACCCAGATCCCCTCTGAGCCCGGCCTTGAGATAAACCTGCCTTTCCTTTCACCACTATCTGGGAGTTGTATCAGCCCTGTGCTGTGTGGTCGGACTGTCAGGAGAGCCAGCTCTCCGTGGCAGCTGTTGCTAGGTAAGGCACAGGTTCCCGCAGAGACCAGCCTGGGAGGGGATGGGGATGTTTGTTGGCAGAGGGCCAGGTGGTGATTGGAGGGGAAAGATACAGAGGCCCCGGGGAAGGAGAGGAGGCAGGACCTGGCCTCCCTCCTCACTTCATCCCTGCCGCTGTCTCCTGCCTTTCCAGGTCCCTTCTGGCCTCCTCGCCCCCAAAAACCTAGCCTGTGCCTGTCTCTTCTTTACAGAGACACTTGTGCATTCATTTGCCACCTTTTCTTGACACCTCCAACCTGCCAGGGACTGGGGATCCGGAGATAAATTGTGCGTGGGGTCTGCCTTCGAGAAGCTCAGGGCCCCGTGGGGGAGGCAGACCCCACGAATGATAAGCCACAGACCCAGCACGTGGCTGGTGCCTTTATGGTTGCAATGGATGCTGCCAGTACCTTGCCATACCCCTCTGCTCCACCCTGGCAGTCACTTGCTGGGCACAGTGACAGCCTCCTGGGCTTCTCTACCTAACAACTTTTTCTGGCCACCGGAGTTAACATTCCAGGAGGGACCCTAGGTTACCGAAGGTTGGGAGTCAACTGGACAATTCTTAAAAATAGTGAAAGTGGTAAATTTGATGTTTTGTGTATGGTACCATAAAAAAAAAAAAAGACTTAAAGACCAGGCGTGGGGGGTGAGGCCGAGGGAGAAGGGCGACCCTTTCTCGGATGGAGTTCGGAGCCCAGCCCCAGAGCCCACAGCCCTGTCCTGGCCTCCTGGTCCACAGGAAACCCCCCCTCCCAGGAGAGACCCCTTTCATGGTGCCTACCTTGGGGAGCTGCGGTCAAGAGAAGATGCCTGTTTGCTGCAAAGCGGCTCCCACAGCGAGCGGCACTGAGTTTGAGGAGAGAGCTGGCCTGGACGTCAGAGCGACCCCAGCGCTCCCCCCGCCACCCGTGTGCTGACAGTTCCCAAGCGCATCTCCCCGGACTGGAGAAGCCTCCCCACCCGCAAACGGGGCAGGTGGCTGCCCGCCGCCCCGTCACAGGCCCGAGGTCCCTCTCGGCGCCCCGCGGCCAGCTGGCCTCCCCGCGGGCGTCAGCCCCCGAGGGGGACGGGTGGTTTCTGGACAAAAGCAGAGCTTTAAACTGAAAGAGAAACCGAGTGGGGAAATGAAAGTAAACTCTGGGTTATCGACCAGAGTGGGGGCAATGCCTCTCTTCCTCCAGATTTCTGTGTAACCTTCAGGCCCCGTTCCAGCTCGGCCCCCTCGGCCCCTCGGCCCCTCGGCCCTCGGCCTGGCGGTAAGTTGTCCCCAGGCCGCTCTTTGGAAGGGGCTGAGAACTACTGCCGATGCTTTGCAGCGGCTCGCTCTGAACTTTCCCCTCTTCTTGTTTGCTGAAACGCAGTTTTCAGGAAATCCATGTGGTGAGGCAGGACTCCGCAATGACAGTCCTGGGGCCAAGTCCGTCCCTCCACCTGTTCCTGTAAATAAAGTTTTATTGGCGCCCAGCCAAGCCCATTCAGGGCCACAGCGCCCAAGGCTGCCGCAGGCTCGCACAGCGGAGGCGGCGCCCTTGCGACAGAGACCACGTGAGCGGCAAGGCCCCAAATATTTACTATCTGGCCCTTTGCTGAAAACGTTGCCAAAGTTCTGTTGTAAGAGCTGCTGAAATGTTTCATTCTTTGAGGACCAGGGCACATGATTAGCGTTTTTGCCCAATTCTGACGCGCTGAAAGAGGGGACACTTCTCTCCTCTGGCATGCTCGGGAGTCGTCAGGAAGTACGGTCTCACAGAGCAACTACGAGCACCAGCCAGCATCTTGGCCAAACGGAAGAGAGGGCTGAAGAAGAAGATGGCGAAGTGGTCCGTCAGAGGCCTCCTGACCTGGCAGCTGGACTCTGTCTAGGCCAGGTGTGCAGTCATCGCATTGGCAGACCTCCAGCAATCTTACCCTCATCCTTAGAAGCGTATGTGTGTGTCGCTGGGAAGAGGGCTCTTTCTGGCCGAAAGTCTTCCTAAATTCAGATACATAGGCATAGTCCGTTACAGTTTTGCTTTGTTGCGTAATTCTCCCCAAAATGACGTGGTGCCTCTGGAGCTTCACTTACCTCCGATTGGGCCTTCCGGGTGAGAGAGGATTCAAATGTAGCCCCTTTTCTCCCCTGGAGTTTTCTGCTAAAAAACCCCGCATGATTTGCAGTCAGCTGGACCGGGCTTTCTGGCGGCACCGCTGTCGGCGTGGGGCCGGGTGTTTCTTGGTTGGGGGGTGCCTCGCGCACAGCAGGATGCTTTGCAGCGTCCCTGGCCTCCGCCTGCTCGTTGCCGGTAGTAAACACGACCTCCCCCCGCCGCCCCACTCACGACAGCCCGGACTCTCCCCAGACGTTGCCAAAGGTCCCCTGAGGGCCGAGCTCCCCACGCCCCCGGGAGCCACAGGCTTGGCCGGGGAGGAGCCATGCGGACGCGCTCTCCGGTGAGGGGCTCTGCTTGCGCGTGTGAGGACTGGAGCTGCCGGAAGGAGCCAGAAGCCCTCTGCTCCGCTCCGCTGCGCTCTGCGCTCTGAGGCGCGCGAGCGGAGAGGGCTCGGTGGGGCTCTTACCCGTCCGGGGGGACCCGTCTCTCAGTCTGCCGGGCGGGGGGGGGGGCAGTTCCTTCCTGGCTGCCTCCCCCTGCGGACCTCCAGGGCAAAATGAGCACCTCTTCAGCTCAAAGCCGTTGCGCTCAAATATTCCTTCTTCAGAGGCACACGTTACTTACAGGACGGAGAAACGCCCGCTACACACACACAGCTACCTAAAAAAATAGCTTTAAGAAAGTTGGAAATACTTTTAAGGGAAGGGGTTTGATCTGCAGTAAAAAAGTTAATCAACTTCGGCGTAGAGTATTTGACTAGGCAAGCAAGGGAGAGGCTGGAACTCTTCCGAGAGAACCGATAGTTAAATGACTCTCAGAAACTTTGTTTCCCTCCAAGTGCATTTTATGTAATTTTCTAACATGGAAACAACAGCTCTTCTCCTGGTTAAGGAAGAAAATCAGTGCCCACCTCGCAACCAACAGAATCGAGGCTTTGACTGATCTCTGCGATCAGGAGACGATTTGCCTGGAGAGTAACAATAGTCACCAGGGAGGGTGCGTGTATCCCTTCATTTGCCGGTGATGGTGTAAATTCCAGACATAGGGTGAAGGGCAGGGAGGCTGCAGAGCGCCTGCATCTTCTGTGGGAGCCAGGGCCTTCTGCTAGGAGAGAATGAGCCAGATTTCACCCCCCTTGAAAAGAACTTATTTTCTGCAGATTGGCGGAAACATTCGATCGTTTAAATGCAGCATGTTGGAAAGAGCAGAGGCGAGAGCGCATTCCTGCTTCCCGCTCCTCCTTCCCTCTGATCTGGAGCATCACTGAATGGCCCCTCTCCTGTGCCTGGATGGATTCATTGCAAGAATTTCCCGGTCTCCATCCTTCCTGTTCCCATAATAGCCCTTATTCTCCGGTGACAGCAGACCTCTCCATGGGCCGGACTCAGATTCTTTGCTTTTTTCCCCTTTCTCCTGGCAGGCCAAGTTCTAAGGGGCTCCTGCATCAGCTGGGAGGGCTCCCTTGGGTATCCTTCCCTCTGCTCTTTCCAGACCCCAGTGTGCCATCCCCAGAATGAGAAGACTGGCCTCGAGTCCCAGGCCGTTGCCCGCAAGGCTGTCGTCCCAGGAGCCTGCAGGTGAGCGGCAGGGCCCGAGCCCTCCCCCCAGGAGGGCGGAGGGGGGCTTGCTGCTTGGTGTCACCTGCCGGGGCTCCTTGGGAGGAACATCCAGGTGCACGTGGCTCAGTTATTTGTGCAAATCACTGCTCCCACCCGTGGACCTCCCGTTTCAAAAGCCCTGAAAATCTCTATTCTCTGATATACCACACTGTTCCAGCTCGCTCGGTGCTGGCGAGGGATAGATGCGTCCAGTAAACCAGGGCAGCCCGGTGGGAGAGGGGGCTCTGGACAGGTGGGCATTTCCGTCTTGGCTCTGTTGCTTTCTGGCTGCAGGCAAATTACTTAACATCTTTGTGCCTCCATCTGCTTTCCTGGGACATAGGAATGGTAACCCTGCTTCATAGGAGTGTGGTGGGGAAAGCTCTTGATAAGTATTCACAGCTGCGAGCTGTGCAGGGACACTCCCTCCACCGGGGACATTTCTGCCTGGCCGAGGGAATTCCGGTCTCATTTGTCTGGCCGTCGCACGGTCCCAGGTCAACAAAACAACTGAGAGCCGACCAGCGGGGTTTTCCTGGGGATTTCACCTCAAGTCCTATGGCTACTTGAACATGAAGGAGAAGTAAGTAGGGTGTCGTTATCAGCTCCATTTTACAGAGGAGGAAACTGCGGCACAGAGAGGTTAAGGAGTGGCTTGGTGTCACACAGTTTTTAAGCAGCAGAACCAGAATCCCAATGCAGGCCCTCTGGCTGGGGAGCTGCACTCTTCACCCAGGACGTCGGCACAGTGGGTTTGCATCACCAGGCTTTGCGTGAGGTTTGCAAAGAGGCTGACATCTTCATTTTTCCTTAACTCCTCTCAATTTTCAACCACTTCTCAATCCAATGATAGAAAATTCTGGATTCAGTGATGCTAGAGAAGCGGGGAGATACATCCATATTGGTGGGACTTTGGACCATCCCACCTCAGCACTTGGTTTTACCCAATCTGATTTTTAATCTCCTGGGTTTTATGTACCTTTTTGTCCTTCTCTTTCCTTGGTTCTTCACATGCCTATGACAGAGAGCTCGCATCCTTTGCCACCGTGTCCCTCTGCTGTCTTGGAAAAAAGACTTCACTTTTTGCTTTATTTACTCCCCAGGCCATTTCTGCTGGCTTTTAGAGTGACAGAAAGCCCAGAGCATTCTTAGGACCTGGAGGTGAGGGTCTTCGAATTCATTCGAGGCTTGGATGCATTTGTACTGCAGAGCTCAGCTGGCTGGCTCTCCCAGCTACTAGAGAGCATTTCACAGAAACACATATTCGGTGAAAAATAACATTGCACCAAAGACAGCTTGAGTTCTGAAGACCATTTATCTTTGCTCTGGCTCAAAACTACATTCTCCCAAATCAAATTACAACGAAGGTAAACCAGAGAAGTCCTACTTTTGCTGCAAACTTGACTGGAGGGTATAATTTTGAAGTTTCGAGGAATTTGGGAGTGTTGGGAAAAAAATTTCTAATTGCAGGAAGCAGCAGAGGCACAGAGGGAAATCTGTAAAAGCCTGGACCAACTGGCTAGAGAAATCCAGCGATCAGATCACAGCCCCAAAGTCAAAAGTTGCTCAAGGCTGATCCGTCGTATCTTGGCGTATTTTATCATTGGTGAGATTTGGGAGGTAATTCACTTTGAGATGGTTCATTGCGTCTCTGCCCAGTTCTCAGTGACACCCCTAAAACAGGCCAGCAGGTTCCAAGTGGATGGAGAAGATCAACTGGTGTTCCGGCGACGGGAGCCAGCCACAGGTTTCTCACAAGTCTCCGAGTCAAGCTCGGCTCAGAAGCTTTCTCTTCCACGTGCTAGGAGGCATCTGGGGACGTGGCAGAGAAATTAGGGTGCAGAAGATTACTCATCTAGTCTTCGAGATTTCACCTCTCGCTGCTCTGCAATTACACGGAGTGTTCCGAGGCTGGTGTCGGAAGGGAGAAGGCTGGATGGCACGGCAACAAGATAATTAGACACAAATGAATTAACCAAAGAGGAAGCGTCAGCCTCGCTGCAGCCCCCTCATTTCATTACATGCAGTCCCTTCCTTTCCTTTCCTTTCCTTTATTTCTTTCCTCCCTCCCTCCCTCCCCCTTCCTTCCTTCCTCCCTCCCTCTCCCTCCCTCCCTCCCTTCTTTCTTTCCTTCCTTCCTTCCTTCCTTCCTTTCTTTCTTTCTTTCTTTCTTTCTTTCTTTCTTTCTTTCTTTCTTTCTTTCTTTCTTTCTTTCTTTCTTTCTTTCTTTCTTTCTCTCTTTCTTTCTTTCTCTCTTTCTTTCTTTCTCTCTTTCTTTCTTTCTCTCTCTCTCTCTCTCTCTCTTTAAATCATTTTTAAGCAGCACCAGAAACACCAAGAAGAGAGTGAAAAAGTGAACATAAGTGAGAAGAATGTGTATTCCATTGACCCCATCTGGAAAATACTCACTTGGATTAGCTTCCCTCAGACACCACTCTAGTGGACTTGTTACCATGGGTGCTGTTCACACCCAGAAATTACAGTGTTCGCCCTTCCTTCCTTCCTTCCTTCCTTCCTTCCTTCCAGTTCCATTCTGTCCAGTGAACATTTATCAAGGTGTTCTTTGTACTGTAACTGAGAAAGACCCTCTGGGGCCTTACTGGGACAGGACCCCACCCCCACCATGTCTTCCACCCGCCTCTTGTTTGTAAAAAAACTTCAGCCTCCTAGGCTTCCCCGAGTTTCAAAGAATAAATTTAATCAGAGAAGTGAGATAATGCAGAAACAAAGGGAAACATTCCAGCAAGACACAATAATCATAGTTAAGCCACTAAGTCAAAGTCAAGGACCTGTAGTTCCTCCTCAAGGGCCAGAGGGAATATTCTGAGTCGTGTCCTTGAGCTCTTTTGCGGATACTGAAACCCCCAGCAGGTGGAAGAAGTTAACTGTGTGCTGCCCACAGGCACGTCGACCGCAGACCAAATGGAGCCAGAAGGTTGGTGGTGGTGACTCTTGATGACCTCACCACTCACCAATCAGAAGAACGTCCATGGGCTGATCCTGCACTTCACAGCCCCCTCTCCTCAACTACCCCCACCTTGTCTTTAAAAAGCTTCCCCAAAAGCCATCAGGGAGTTTGGGGTTTTTGAGCACTAGCTGCCTGAACTCCTTGCTGGGTGCCTGTAGCAAACTCTGCACTTTCCTTCACCACCACCTGGGGGCAGTAGATTGGCTTTCCTGCACATGGGTGAGTGGATCCAAGTTTGATTTGGTGACAGCAGGTCATGTGCTTGTTGTTGGGAAATAGAATTAAACAAAACTAGGTCCAACTTTTTGGGTTCTGAAAAGCCATGTAATGTAGAATGGGGGAGGCATCAAAGCTGGAGTTTTACTTGGAGCAAACAAGTGTTCTTTGAGGGTTTGTGGTGAACAGGGGGCTGCAGGGAGCACTGACGCCGCCCCAGCGGGCCTTCCTTTGTGTTTGCAGTATTACCTGGGCAAGGCCTTCTGGCTCCCCTGCAGGGGTTAGCGCTCCCCTGACCTTACATATTTTTCCAGTAGTTAAAATCTCTAATACTCTTGCTTTTATGCATTTTTTGTTGTTGGATGATGGCCCCACCTTTAAGGAAGGATTGACAGATTTAGCGAAAAAACAAAAAACAAAAAACAAACAAAATTAATAGGAACACCCTTCCCCCAGGAGGATGCCCTGTTAAGTGTGAATTTCAGATGAGCTGTGAGTCATTTGTTTTAGTGTAAGTAGGCCCCGTGCAATATTTGGGACACACTCATACTAAACATTGTTCAGCTGTTTGCCTGATACTCAGATTTTTACCGAGTGTCTGGTATGGTATTATTTGGCAACTCTTCTCTGAGGAATTCGGTAGACGGAATTTTAGGTCAGGTATAGTTTAAGAGATGATTAGGTTTTAATGCCTCAGTCTTTCAACTTTGAAAAGAGAGGCTGAAATACATAATACGTAACTTTTTAAAATTAAAAACAATGGTGGCGCAGTAGGGTGTGAATAGTAGAGTGGAAAGGACATGGACTGTGTGATCAAATGGACACAGGTCGCATTTTGGCTCAAAGACACCCACTGTCTAGTGTGACATCCTGGCTCTCCTCCGTCCCCAGCACATGGGGGGATGGACTTTCTCCCCACGTTGTCAGTTAGGTGCCTGAGCCCAGCGGACTGTGAGTAGGGGAGATGCCAGTCATTCCTTGGGGGCAGCGTGAAGAGCCAGGGCACTGCTGGCCATGCCCTCCCTCTGCCACAGTGATGCGCAGTGCTTCAGATGGGGGCTGCCCCCTCTGGAGTCCTGGGTCCTGGGTCATCCTCTGGATTAAGGATAAGGGTGACTCAGAGCAGAGCTCTCAGCCCAACAGTGATGGCCATGTAATGTGAGGAAAAATAAAGAGGTGGTGTTGAAAGTCACTGAGATTGGGGATTGGTCCTCCACGGCAGAAGCAAGCTTATCCTGACCGATACACTGCATCAGTGTACCCTGGGCAAGCCCCTTGCCTCCCACGATACTTAACGTCCACATTTGGAAAGGTAGGGATAACATAACCAATCTTCTTGTATACAATTTTAAATTTTATAAGTAGTCTAAGAGCCTAAGAAGTTGTAAAAATAGCACAGTGTAGGCTGAAACTTAAGAGCATTAAACATAGTTTGGTGGAAAATACTGGTTTGGTTCACCTGAGGCATAACTCTTCCTGGTAATCAGTGGATGCTCTTAAAGCCAGAAGGGCTGAGAGGTGGTACTCAGAAAGTGCCTGTAGTTTGCCGGGGAGCAAGAACCTCTTGCCTGTAGTTTGCCGGGGAGCAAGAACCTCTCACAGTGAATCAGCAGCCCACTGCTTGGAGGTCACCATCCGGCGCCCGCCTGTGAAGGGCAGCCCTGTTGGAGAGGCGTCTGCTCTTTATTAACTGCAAGTTGACATTTAAGGTTTCTTCTTTCCTTAGGGAACTGGCCGAAAGGCTTATGTAAGCTTTCTCCCCTGCGTTCACAAGGCGTGTCGAAGCAGTGCAGAATGTCTGCTGGAACCACACGGAAAAGCAGGCAGGAGCTCTTCCTTCCACTTACAACATGTCCTCGATGGGCCACGGTCTCCGGCTACATACATTTTTTTAGGAAGGTCTTTCCTGTTTCTGGAGCCGTCTGATGGCAAGTCAGTCTACATCACTTTTTGGCCAAGTGGGATTGGCCAATTCGCCCTCTTTTAAGAGGTGCTGCTAAGGTGGGGCCCGCGCAGCAGAGTCCTGGACAGCCCAACGACAGACAGCGTTAGGGAGCGACACTGTAACGCCTCCTGCTGTTGGCGCCCGCGCCCAGGAGCGCCCTCCTTATCGTTGCACGTTTGCTAAGCATCTCTCCACCTCTGAGTCCTCAGACTTGAAAACGAAAGGCTGGGAAGTTTTTTTTCCCAAGTTTCCTTCTAATTCAGGAGCTCTGTGTTTGTGGATCCTCCAGCATGTGGAAAGTCCTCCCGCATTTCCTCCCATCCAACCAGGTCTGTGTGTACAGAGCCTGGACGGACATGGGTTGCATGCTGAAGGGGCCCTGAGGAAAGACTCAGGGGTTTGATTATTTTATCAGCCTTGTCGCACCAGCATTTTAATCATTTCAGTATTTACGATTTTTGTGACTTAAAAGTAAGACGAGGCTTTCAAACAAGAAAGATGGAGTAAAATCAGAGAGGAAAATCATCTTTTTACTAGGAGATGTTTGTTTAAAGTGACAAGTGAAATCCCTTACAAATACTGGTTTACTTTGTAGCTAAATTTCAATGCCTGCAACGAATGGTCCCCAGGCTTGTGCTGGACCTCGCTCCCGGGGTGCAGAGGCCATAGCCTGTTTCTTGGACTAATTTCCATGTATTATATAATTTTTTTCTGGATTTTTTTTATGTCATGTCTCAATTCAGAGTGTGGTCTCTGAAGCTGCCAGCGGTTGCCTGCTCCACTCCTGGATTTATTTCAAGTTGCTGAGAGCGGGGATTTCTGAGCTGCACGGGCTGAGGATTCCTGCCCAGGTGGTAGAGGATGAGAACTGAGTCCATGGGGACTGGAGACAAACTGTCTCTGTGAACCCAGTCTTGTATTTGATGGGCTCCAATTAATATCCTATGAACTTGGATGTGATAAAAGAAGAAGCCATTGGGCTGTTACACTGTTCCCGAGAATCTTGGAAACATATGTGTAGATACGCCCCACTCCCTGTCTCCTTATGGGTTTCGTGGCAGCCCCGCATACCAAATGGCATTTTCTTCTAGTCTTCATCACTTCGGGTTGATATAACAAAATAGCATAGACTGTGTGGCTTAAAAACAAACATTTACTCCCCGCAGTTCTGGAGGCTGGAAGTCTGAGATCAAGGTGCCAGCAGATCTGACGTCTGGGGAGGGCTCACTGCCTGGTTTGCAGACGGCCGCCTTCTTGCTGTGTCCTCCTTCAATGATGGAGTGAGAGCTCCACTCTTTTCATTTTCTTAGAAGGGCATCAATCCCACCACCCTCATGACCTCGTCTAACCTTAATTCCCTTCCCCAAACCCCACCTCCAGACACCATTGCACTGGGGCTTAGGGCTTGAACATATGGATCCTGGGGGGACACAACATTCAGCCCATAGCTTTTCCTTCCCCTTCCCTCCTACATTCACTGAGAACCTGTTTGTGCCTGGCTGGAGGCTGAGGCTCTGCGGGCTGAGAAGACCTTGCTCTTGCCCTCCTCTAATGCACGTTCTCATAGAGACAGCTGGTAAACCAGTCTTCATGAGTCAGTGCAGCCAGGGCTGAGCTGGAGGTGTGTGCTGATTGCTTGTGGTCCGTCTTGGAGGCGTGAGATGAACTCTTGAGTTCTCAAGAAAGCAGGGAAATTACAAGGGGCCTCAGCCGAATGTGGCGGTGTGAGAGCACACAGTTTGTTTAGGGAAGCAGGACCTGTGTTGGATTATGCAGATGCTCCACAGATTAGGTGGGTTTGGTCATGTTGGGCTTTGAATGCTGACCTAAGGGGTCTGGAGATTAAATGACAAGTTAGTAACAGAAACAAATCTTCAAAATCTCTGAAATGTCAGAATTGTAAATACAATCTGCACTTCTAAATAACATATGGGACAAATAAAGGTATTGCAAGGGCAATTAAAAATTTTTTTGAACTGAGTGAAAATCTGACAACAATGTATTATAATATGTGAAATGCAGATAAAGCACTGATTACGGGGAACATCTATCACTTTAGATGTTCATGTTAGAAGAGAAGGAAGATCCTAAATCAATGACCACTGTAAGCTAGAGGGAAAAAGCAAATTGAAGTCAAAATAAGTAAAAAAAAGAAAATAAGAAACATAAAAGCAGAAATAAATGAAATAAGAATGAGAAACAAGCAGGAGAGAAAAATCCATGTAGTCAAAAGCTGGTTCTTTGAAAGACCCAAGTAATTAATAAACGCTTAGCAAGACTGGAGAGGAAGAGGGAAGTCACAGATCACTAATATTAGAAGCTGAAGGGGGGCATCACTACCAATCCTACAGATGTTGAAAGAATCACAGGACAATACAGTGAACAACTTTGGCCATATGCCTGTACTTAGATGAAACAGATGTGTTTCTTGAAAGACAAAATATTTTTGTCTTGAAAGACAAAAATAACCAACGCTGATCTGAGAAGAAATAAAACAGCTGGGGGGAGGGTATAGCTCAAGTGGTAGAGAACTTGCTTAGCATGCATGAGGTCCTGGGTTCAATCCCCAGTACCTCCTCTAAAAATAAATAAACCTAGTTACCTCCCCCCACCAAAATAAACTAATTAAATAATATAATAATAAATTAAAATAAATAAATAAATAAATAAATAAAACAGCTGAATAACTCCATAGCCGTTACTTTAACTGAATTTGTAATTTCACACTTTCTCACAAAAAACTCCAATTCAGATGGCCTCATGGGTGAAGTATAGCAAATATTTAATTAACAATTAATATTAAGCCTGCACAAATTCTTTCAGAAAAAGAGGAAGGTGAAAAACCTTTGTAACCCGTGGTTACAGGCCAGCGTGAGCCCAGTACCAAACTCAGATGGTGTCTTTGTAGAAAAGCTGGGGGTTAGTATCCCTTATACACTTAGAATAAAAAAATCCTTGATCAAACACTATCAAATTAATTTGACAATAAAATAAATTTTTAAAAATTGAAGTGTGACAGTCGGTTTACAATGCTATGTTCATTTCTGGTGTACAGCATAGTGACTCAGTTGTACGCGTGTGCGCTCCTTTTCCTATTCTTTTTCGGTACAGGCCGTTACAAGGTCTTGAATGCAGTTCCCTGTGCTCTACAGGGGGACCCTGCTGTTTATCTATTTTATGCATAGTAGTGTGTGTCTGCAAATCCCGAACTTCCGATTTATCCCTCCACCCCCTTTTCCCCTCTGGTAACCACAAGTTTGTTTTCAATGTCTGTGTCTGTTTCTGTTTTGCATGTAAGTTCATTTGTCTCATATATTTTAGGTTCCACATATAAGTGATATCACATGGTATTTTTCTTTTTCTTACTGGGTTACTTCACTGAGTGACAACATAATAAATTGATGATGCGCTGTGACCAGACGGGATTACCCTAGAAACGTAAGTTTGGTTTAACATTAAAAGAAATTAATTGTAATTGACCGTGTTCACAGCACAAAGGAGAAAACCCATATGATCCTCTCAATAGTTTCAGAAAAAAGTATTTGACAAAATTCAATGCTCATTCATGATAAAAACTCTCAGTAAACTTAGAACAGAAGAGAGTTTCTTCAATCTGATAAAGAGCATTTCTGAAAATCTTACAGTTCACATCACACTTGATGGTAAAAGACCGAATGCTTTCCTCTTAAATGAGAACAGGGCAAAGATGTCCACTCTCACTCCTTTTTTTAATCCAACATTTTACTGGATATCATAGCCAGTGAAATACAGGAAACGCAAAGAAATGGAAGGCATACAAACAGAAAAGGATGAAACTAAACCAGCTTTATTCACAGGTGACTGATTGTACAAGGAGAAAATCCGAAGGAACCTATTTTTAAGATTTAGTGGAATTAATAAGAGAGCTTAGCTGGGTTTTAAGATACCTGTAGTATCACTATACACTGGTAACTAATTTATAGGAGCTTAAGAAGAACTTCAAATATCAGGGATGAAGTCAACAAAATATGCAAAGACCTGAACACTAAAGATTACAATACATTTCCGAGCAAAATCAAAGGAGAACTAAGTAAAGGAAGAGATATCCCAGCTGGTGGGCTGGCAGACGCAGTGACATTAAGATGTCCGTCACGCCAGATTAATTTATAGATTCAGTGCAATCACAGCAAACCCCTGGTGTGTTCATGTTTGGGCTGAAATTGACAACTGACTTTAAAACTTACTTGGAGATTCAAAGGCCCTAGAATAGCTAAAGCATTTTAAATGAGAAGAGCAATGCTGCAGGACTTGAGCTGCCCAATTTTAAGACCTACTATAAAGCTACAGGGATTAAGATAGTGTAGTAATGGCATGAGGATGGACATATAGACCAATGGAACAAGACAGAGAGTGTGGGAATAGACCAGGCATGTGTGGGCAGCTGAGTTTTAACAGAAGCACCAACTTGCAATGGGGAAAGGAAAAGTTTTCAACAAATGATGCTGAAGCAACTAGATGTCTGTGGGAAAACATGACACGTGCAAAAAGTTTACTCCAGGTGGGGCCTAAACTTATCCGTAAAATCTGAAAGAATGAAACTTCTGGGAGAAAACATTGGAAAAAATCTTGTGACCTTGGAGTAGGCCAAGTTTTCTTAAATAGGACACATACACAAATCAAAAATTATAACAATTAATATGGAATTTATCAAAAAGCATAAATCAGCTTTTCAGAATATACTATTAAAATTAAAAGCTAAGACAATGAATGGGAGAAAATTTTCATCATACAAATTTTACAAAATCTAGAATATAGATAAAAGAGCTTTAAAAACTCAGTAACATGGAGACAGATTTCATTAACGTTGAGAAAATTTGTCCGGCAACTTAAGATGAGCTGTTTTGTTGCTGTTGTGTGTGAGTGATACCTTTAATTCCCCAAAGTGGATGCAAATATTTCTTTTGCTGCTTCTGCTTCCATAGAAGATAAAGTCCCAGGGACTGGATTTATCCTCATTCCTGAAACAACCAAAAAACTAAAACAAAACCAAAAACCAAAACCCAAAAAACCGGACAAGAGATATGAAACAACAGTTTGTAAGGCACTGGGTATCATGCCACAGAGGGCACAGATTCCCCAAGAAATGGTAAGTGACTGAGTGAGCCCCACGATTGCCCCAGCTTACTTACTGCTTTGACAGCGTCTCTGGGCTGCTGTACAAGGACGTGAAACCCAGACAGGGGCTGGCTGACTTGCCGACTTGAGGACAAGGAGCTGAGAGTCTGGGGAGACCGAAGTAGCTGAAGTTTGCAAGGCAGAGCACTGGAGAGCAGAAAACCACATGAGACAAAGTCCAGAGGATGGCAGGAGCTCCCTCCTGGAGTGCTCCGGAGAGCACGACCAGCACAGGCATGGGAGGAGGTCACCTGGAGCCGGGAAAGTACATTCAAAAGGCAGGCATGCAGGACCAGGAGCAGTGCCTGCTCCCATCGGCCGGACTGGAGAAACTCACAGCTCCCGGGCACTGGTAGAGCTCTCAGGAAGGTCCTGCCTCGGTAGTGGGAAATAATTAGACTTAGATTGAGCTCTATTCCAGACCCACCTAATAAATCACAAAAACAAGACCTGAAAGAGTCAGTTTTTCCCAAGGAGCTTAATATAACCCTCAAGTTATGCCAAGAAAGTGCAAGAATATTGAAAGAAATGAAAAAGTCCAGCACCCAACAAGGTAAAATTCGCAATGTCAGGCACTCAATTCCAAATTACCAGACGTGCAAAGAAGCACAAAAATACCACCCATCATAAGAATAATCAGTCAACCCATCAGTCAATCAGAATTGACCCAGAACCAACATGTGTGTTAGATTTAGCAGATAAGGACATTAAAGTGTTACTATAACTGTATTTTATGTATTATAAAGTTAAGTAGAGACACAGAACATTTAAAGATGACCCAAGTTAAACTTACAGAGATGAATGCTGCAATGTGTGAGATGAAAAGTATGCTGGATTGGATTAACAGGAGATTAGGCATTGCAGAAGGAAAGATTAAAGAACTCGAAGACACAGCAATAGAAACTATCTAAAACAAAGCACACACAGAAAACAAGTATAGAGCATCAGTGATCTGTGGGAAAACTTCACGTGGCCTAACATGAGTGGCAGAGGAAGGCCTGAATACAGGGAAAGGAGATGGGAAAGGCATATCTAGAAAGAATGGCCCCCCATTTCCGAAATTCTATGAAAACTATCAACCTGTAGATCCAAGAAGCTGAATGAATCCCAAGGACAAGAAATACGATGAAAACCACACCAAGGTACATCACAGTCAAGTTGGTCAAAACCAGTGAAGAGAAAGTATTATAAGGAATCAGAGAAAGAAAAGACACATTACGTGTCTGGAGAAACCCAGGTAAACATGACAGCAGATTTCTCCTCAGAAACGGTGTGCAAAGAGCGACATCTTTAAAGAACTGCCAGAATATGTTCTCAGCCCAGCATTCCGTACCCAGAGGAGATGGTTTTTAAATGCAAAGGGGGTTTCAGATACACAAAATCCTAAAGAACTTATCTCCAGCAGGCAGCAAATGTTAAGGAAAGTGCATTAGGCAAAAGGACGCTGACACCGGATGAAATGGGGACACACACAGAGGAAGGAACAGCACCAGAAATGGTAACCCTGTGGGCAGACACGGAAGGTATTTCCTTCTCGTTTCCACCTCCTTAAAGGAGAGCTGGCTCTCTGAACAAAAACGGTCACGACGTATTTTGACGTACGTGTAAAGTTAACTATGAAACAATAGCGTAGAGATTGGGTTGGGAGAAACGGAAGTAAGTTGCTGGTATGTGCGGTGGTATAATTCAGTATAAACTGAAAATGGAGCTAAGGGAGCTTTTGGCGGGTGATAGGAATATTCTGTGCCTGGTGACTTGAGTGCATACGTTTGTCCAGACTCATCTGGAGGCTTGAAATGGGTCCGTTTTATTGTGTAGAAATGATGCCTTTAATTCCCCGAAGTGGATGAAAATATTCCTTGCGTTACCATTGCCGTCACCAGCACCCTCACCGGCGTCACCACCACCACGACCACCAGCACCGCAGCAGCAATGGTAGTAACATTGTTTCAATACTGATCGCGTGCTGGGAGCTGTTGAGTGATCTGTGCGTGTTGGGGCTTTTAATCGCCATTTCTTAGCCGTCTGACTCACGTCCTTTTATGAGCCCCAACTTTCTGACGAGAACACTCAGGCTTTCAGGGTTTCAAGGTGGAGATTTAATTTCTGGCAGTCCAACTCAAGAGGCCAGATTAATATCTCTACCCCTTTGCCGTCCCCTTTCCACGTGAAGGACAGTTACCTTTCTACGTGGAAGAGGGTCAGAGAGCTCAAAGCACTCCACAAATACAAACAGCATACACATCGCTGTCATTCGCCCGGAAAGCACCAGCTCATCTGGCGTGTGTTTGGCTCAGGAACAGGCTCTCATCCGAAGGACTGACACAGCAAAGAAACGGGGATGATCACAAAGCTTCCTGGAGCCACCCCCCCTTCCCGATCCAAGTGCAGACGGGCGGATGCGGTCGCAGGCACGGAGAAGAAAGGCGCAGTGTTATCTCTAAGATGGGAGGGAGGGTCAGCGCTTTCTCTGATCGGCCAGGAAGCACTCGGGCCTGGGTAAACACTGAGATCTCGGCTAAGCAGAGAAATCTGAGTACAAACCCACACATAACTACAGAGCTTCACGCACTCAGGAGGGAAGGCGCTGGAGAGAAGCGCGCCCGCCGACAGAGCTGTGGTTTTGATGAGCTGGGATTGTGGGTGCTTTATACCCCTTTTTTCTTTATGTTTGTCTCTGTTTTTCGTATTTTCTATAGCAAGCATATGTTCCTTGCATAATCAGAAAGGCATTGGTTTTTAAGGAAATCGAAAGTGCTTTTAAGATGAAGAAATTAAGTGCTGTGGAGACAGGATTCCAGCCCTAGATTAAGTGAAATGGGGGCCTAAGTGAAATGAAGGCTTCCTCCGAGCACAGGGTGTGGAGTGGGGCCCGTCGGACCCCCCCCTCCCCGCGGCGCGGAGCGCTTCTGGTGGGGTTGGAGAGATGCTATCTTGTTTACAGCTGCCAGCGCTCACAGTGTTCTGGAAGGACTCAGGAGTCAGTGACTAAATACTTAGAGAAATTACGGCTTTCCTTACAAAACTGCAGGGCTGGTTACATATGGGCTTGCCTTTAGCGTCACGGCTCGGGGGGGTCTCAGACGCCTTCCGGGGCCTGGAGCCACGTTGACTTTGTTCATTTTCCACTTTTACTTCTGCTACTTTGGGCTGTTACCATTAAACTGGAAGAGGTTTGGCGCTGATACAACTTCATCCTTCTTTGCACTGCTCTGCACCTTCACCTTTGGGAGCTCACCAAGGCTGCCAGGGTGTGCAGTGGGGACAGAGAACGCAGGAGATGTCTGTGACCTCTGCATCCCTGCTCTGCAGTTAACCTCCAAGACCTTGAGCAACTACCTAAGCTCTCTGTGCCTTGGTTTCTTTTTAATTAATCTTGTTCTTTATTACTGTTTAAAATACATGAATCATGCACAAGATTATAGATTACATGTATTTAGGTTGTAAAGCAGAATGATAAAAACCTACGAACCAGTATTGGGCCCTCCTGTACGCTCTCTGCCTGTCCCAGAGATAACCACTATCCAACTTCAGTTTCTTTCTTTTTCTTTTAATCGGAAATACTTGATCTGTATTTAGAGTTCGTAAAACATACAGTTGCTAAGAAAAATTCACGTACTCAGGTTGTTCCAAGCATACATCAAAAAAAAAGTGTTTTGGTAAATTATTCATGTATAAGTTTTTGAATTTAGTTTTTAATTAATATTAAATTCTTACTCCCAATGGCCACAGGTGCTGTGTTTGCAGGTACACGCAGCTCACGGGTACCATCCTGAACAGGGAAACACTCCGTCAGAGACCATGACTGTTAAAACCTGAGGGTTTTTTTCACTTTTATAACTTTTTTACGCTAACCTTTATTTAAAACTGAAGTATAGTTGATTCACAATGCTTTAAGTGTATAGCAAAGTGATTCAATTGTGTGCATATATATGTGTAAATATTCTTGTTTCAGATTCTTTTCCATCATAGGTTACTATAAGATATTGGATGTAGTTCCCTGTGCTGTGCAGGAGAGCTTTGCTGTCTGTCTGCTTTGTGTGTAGTAGTGTGTATCTGCTAATCCCAAACTCCTGATTGGTCCCTCCCCCTCCATCTCCCCTTTGGTAACCATAAATCTGTTCTCTATGTTTGCGAGTCTATTTTTTGTAAATTGAAGTAAATTTGATTTACAGTGTTGTGTTAGTTTCTGGTGGACAGCACAGTCATTCAGTTACACATATCTGTTCTTTTCTGTTACAGGTCATTACAAGCTGTTGGATGTAGTTCCCTGCACTGTCTAGTAGGACCTTGTCGTCTATTTCACGTGTAGTAGTTTGTACTTGCTAATCCCGTCCTCCTAATTTACCCCTCCCCGCCACCGCTTTCTCCTTTGGTAATTCTAAGTTTGTTTTCTAGGTCTGTGAGTCTGTTCCTGCTTTGTAAATAAATTCACATGTGTCATTTTTTAAGATTCCAAATTTAAGAGCTGTCATATAGTATTTATCTTTCTCTGTTTGATTTACTTCACTTGCTCTGACGATCTCTAGGTCCATCCATGTTCTGCACGTGGCAGCATTTCATTCCTTTCTATCACTGAGTCGTAGTCCATCGTGTGTGTGTGTGTGTGTGTGTGTGTGTGTGTGTGTGTGTGTGTGTGTATACCTCAACTTCTTTATCCAGTCATCTGTCGGACATTTAGGTTGCTTCCATGTCTTGGCTGTTGTAAATAGTGCTGCTGTGAATATTGGAGTGCATGTATCTTTTTGAATTAGAGTTTCTTTCAGATATATGCCCAGGAGTGGGATTTCTGGATCATATGGTAACTCTTTTTTTAGTTTTTTAAGGAACCTTCATACTGTTTTCCATAGAGGCTGCACCAATTTACATTCCCACTAACAGTGTAGGAGGGTGTCCTTTTCTCCACACCCTCTCCAGCATTTATTATTTGTAGACTTTTTGATGATGGCCATTCTGACGATGTGAGGTGATACCTGATCGTGGTTTTGATGTGCATTTTTCTGATGATTACCAACATTGAACATCTTTTCATGTGCCTGTTGTCCACCTATATGTCTGTTTAGGTCTTCTGCCCATTTTTTGATTAGGTTGTTTGGTTTTTTGATATTGAACTGTATAAGCTGGTTGTATATTTTGGAAATTAATACCTTGTCAGTCTCATAGTTTGCAAATCTTTTCTCCCATTTTGTAGGTTGTCTTTTTGTTTTGTTGATGGTTTCTTTTGCTATGCAAAAGCTTTTAAGTTTAATTAGGTCCCATTTGTTTATAGATCAGTTTCTTACACTCTTAAAAAAACTCACTTGTGTATTCATGACTAAGTGTATGTTGTTTAATTTTTATTTGCTTTAAGGGTTCCAAAAAATGTCACACTGCGGCATGTAGTGGTAGTTTATCGTTGCTGATGTATAATATTCCATCGTGAGGGATGACTGGGTTAGCTTCGCTTACAGATATACCTAGTACCTGGGATTATCAGGTCATTAAGTACATGAATGTTCAACTTTACTAAATAATAACAAATTGTTTTCCAAAGTGTTTGTATCAATTCATACTCTTACCAGCAATGTATAAGAGTTTCTGTTTGTATACACTCTCCCAACACTTGATGTAGTATGACTTCGTAATTTTTGCTGGCAAAGTACAAAGTAATATCTTATCAGTGGTTTTAATTTGTATTTTTCCCATTATTAGTGAGATTGAGCCCCTTTTCTTAAATGTATAAATATATTTGTACTTCTTCTGCAAAATGACTATGTGTTTCACTCATTTTTAAATTGTATATTTTACTTTCTTTCCTTTTGTTTTGAAGGATTTTCTCATGTGTTTTGGATATGAATCCTTTGTCCTTTGTATGTGTTTCAAATATTATATCCCAGCTTTTGGCTTTTCTTTTGACTGTTTTAGAGTAGCTTTTGGTGAACATCAGTTATTAATAATTTATTAACCTTTTATTTTATTTTATGTTTATTGCTTTTTGCATCTTAATACTTACTTTCTTACACCAAAATAAGATATATTTTTTATATTTTCTTTTAACAGTTTTTGTTCTGTTTTCCACATGTCAGACTCACCCATTTGGAACCGACTTTTGCCAATGGTTTGAAGTGGGGAGCTAATTTCATTCTCCACCTGCCGCCTGCATAGCTGTTGGCACCAGCACTGCTTGCTGAGTAGTCTCTCCTCTCCCCTGACCTGCAGAGCAACCCTGTCGTATGTGAAAGCGCCACGTGTGTGGGTCTATGTAGAGGCCTGTGTTCTCCCCAACGGCCGTCCTGTGGCTCTCCGCACCAACACCATGCTGTCTTACTTGCTCTAACTTTGTGAATAAAACTTCGTAATAGGACCCATCTCTAACTCAGTCTTCAGGAATGCCTTACCTAGTCTTAACCCTTTGCTTTTCCACAGACATTTGAGAATCAGCTTGTCAATCCCATGAAAAGCCCTGTAAAGTTTTGATTGGAATTGCAGCCCTCGTTTCAGGAGAGACTGACATCTCCATGATATTGAGTGTTTCCTATCCATGAACATGGAATCTCTCTCTGCTCACATAGGCACTCTTTAACGAATTTCCATAGAGGTCAATAACTCTAGACTGCAGTAGAGTTTAAAGTGTATAGATCTTACCCATTTATAAGTAGCTTCACTTCTGGATACTTTTTGACTTAGATCACTGTTCTAAAAGATGTCTTTCTTTTTACTAATTGTCTCCAAGTGTTTGCTGATGGTGTATAGTAGTGTAATTTATATTTGTATATAGCTAGCACCTTGCTAAACGTACAAATCTAATGACATTTGGATTCTTTTGACACTCCATGTAAACAGTTGTCTGATTTTCTTTATTTATAAATGGACATCATCATCATAATTCACCTGCTTATAAGTTATTAAAGAAGTATACATGCAAAGTGCTTAGACATGTGAGCCATACATAGTGTTGCCATATTATTAATTTAAAGTAATGGCTTTATTTTTTAATAAAAGTTTTCCGTGTGCATTATGCAAACTACAGCAATGTCAAGAAGTGCAAATAGAAAAACCAACAAATTATCCATTGCCCTAAAACAAACAGGGTAACATTTGGTGAGCATCATACCAGATTTCTATGAACAGATAAATAGGTGTGTATATAGTTAGACCAGATGACATAATTTTTATAAAAGTAGTATCCTATTTTTCATGATTAAAAACATTAAATTTTAATTTGTTTTGACTTTAAAAAGGAAAAAAAACCTGATGGGATAGCCGAACTTAGATTAATTTCCTCACCACAAGAGATATCAATCTTTAAAGGTCCCAGGTAAGAAGAAAATTTTAAACAACCCTTACGCTGGTGAGTCACTGAGTTGCTTTCAGCCGCACGCTGTAGTGTTTGGCAGCAGGTTTTGACTTCCTACTACAAAGGAGTAGTTCTCTCAGGCCGCTCCATCCCCCTTCTTCCATCCACCTGTTTTTGTTGCATATACGATTTTTATTTTGCTTGGTGTGCTGGCTCGGTTTCTTCAAGAACAGATAGATGTACAAAGAGTTTACTGAGGAGTGGCACCAATGAAAGAAGAGGTAGGGGCTCTGTCCATCTGTGGTGCGGACTGCCCATCCACTGAGGAGCTCCAGGGCAGAGGTGGCCCCTTAGAGGAGCCCCACACTGGGCAGAACTGGCCAGACCCTTCCGTCACCACCCTGCTCCATCCTTGGCTGTAACCGCCCCAAGAAGAGCACAACCTCTGCACAGAAGCAGAAAGAGTGAACAGCTGCAGATAACTCCTCACAGCTGGGTCTGAAGGAGGTTCTGAGAGGAGCATCTCCCCATCTGCCACACCAGGGTTTCTAAATTGACTGTCATCACAGCACAGGACTTCACTGTTTCATTTTAGTTGTAATTTTAAGTATTTGTACCACTAACCACCAATGCTTCTACAATGGCATGGCCACGCTGGAGTTCTTTATGCTGGCTCATGTTTTGTTTGGTTGGATTTCCCGTCCAGTATTTCTTTCAAGAAGGCTTCATGGGTTCTGTATCACTGAACTCTTTTATGTTTAAGAATGTCTGACTTTCCCTTTCTTCCTGAAGGACCACTTCAGGCTAAGCCAGACACATTTTTCCCTCTGAACTGTAGACATTGTTTGGTTGTCTTCTCTCTTTGGATGATCGATTCTATGATTTTTTTCCCCTCTTGTGAGTTATCTGCGTTTTTCCCCCCTGGTTGTATTGATGTTTAATAACAATCTTTTCATATCAAGAAATAACTTTCTTCCTGGAATATGTGTGTTCTTTCAATTGGCACATCCACTTTTTCCTTCATTTGGGGAAAAATTTTATTGTGTTATATCTTGGAGTAATTTCATCTATCCCACTTGTTGACTACTTCAGAAGAAATGTTTTCCTTCTGTTAGAACACCCTGCTTGCCCTCCATATTCCGTATCTTCTCTTTGATTACTTTCATCTCTTTGGGTTTTTTTTTTTTTTTTTTTGCCTCATGCGTATTCTGGGATTGCCTCAGATATCAACTCCATGTCATTTGATTTTCAGTAATGTCTAGTCTCTTCTTTATTATAATTTATCTATTAGATCTATAAATTGTCTCTAAGTCTGGTTCCTTAGCTAGGCAATATTACTCTTTTATTTTGTAATGCCACTTTTTGGTTGTTGTGTAACTGCACTCACTTTTAAATACATACTTAGTGGTGCAGAACTCACAGGGAATCTGATTCCATGTCTTAAGTCAGGTTTTCTCCTAGACTTTATTCTTTAACTTATGCCCCACATTTTCTTCCTCCTTCTTCCCTTCCTTTCATCTTTGCCCTCTTCCTTTTGGTGGGGTATCTTCATTTATTGTCTTACTGGTCTTTCAATCCTTTTTATAATGTGACAGGGGCCACTCAGTCTAGCCTTCCCATTTGTGTGACCCATTCTGTGATAGATTCTCTCATTTTACCTGAGACTAATTTGTCTTGCCTTCTCTGAGTTATATAGTTGTCCCTCGGTATCCATGGGGACTTGGTTCTAGGAGCCCGTCAGATATCAAAATCCTCAGATGCTCAAGTTCCTTACATAAAATGGTGTCGTACAATGAATAGCTTGTCAGCTGAACCCACAGATTTCTGCACCCCCGGATTCAGCCAACTATGCATCAAAATTTCACATTGGTTGAATGTGGATGTGAATCCCGTGGACACGGAACCCACAGATAGGGAACCAGAAGATAGGGAGGACAGACTGTAATTTGAAAGCATGTGTCCCTCTCAGATTGCCAGTCGTCCACTTTTGTGGGCGGGGAGGGCGCAGCCTCTGCCACGGCTGCGTATCATGGGCGCCAAGAGCCCCCGTTGTGATGTCTCCTTTGAGCGCTCTGTCCCGGGGCCCGCTCGGCCCAGCCAGGGCCCGCGCTTCCTCCCACGGACATCAGACTGTTACTCCAGCTCAGCACAGCGCCCTGGTGGGGCTGCCAGGTAAAATGCAGGATGCTCATTTAAATTTGAATTTGAGACAAACAATGAATAATTGTTCAGCGTAAGCATATCCCAAACGGGATATTTTGGCACATTTTTATGTTCTAAATCAGGCAACCCCATGCCCTGGAAAATGGCAAATGCTTTCCCCTCTGCTGACCTCCCTCTGTAAAATGCAGGGACTTCTGCTCTTGAGGGTGTTACTGTCACTTTTGCCAGGCTGTCCCTGCCTGCCTCCCCCACAAGCCGCCCGCTGCAGGAGCCGCGTGAGAATGCTTGGCACTCATGTCTTTCCTAGGAAAAGCTTCCCGGGGCTAAGGGTGGGGTCAGGAATCGCACATCTGTGCGCCAAACTGGAATCTCCTGCCTTTTCTTGGCTGCACTTTCCAAAGCTTCTAGTGCACGGTGGTTATGGCTGGTGAGTTGTGTGTGTGTGTGAATGTTTTCCGCTTTGTTGGGTATCGGAGGACGGCGAGTCTGTGACTCTTCTTCATGCTGCTGTCTTCACCCGGAAGTGCTCCCTGTAATTGCTTACTCACTCACCGGGTACTTAGCGAGCGCCTCTTGTGCAGTGTCTGCCACTGAGGGAGAAGGCGTGACCCAGGGACCCTCGCCCATTGTGACGAGGCTCTTGTAGGTGTGGGGAGGATGCCTGCATTTTACAGTTCACTCCACCCACCTGGGTTCACAGTGTCTCCTCATTAGACCAAGAGCTCCTTCCAGGCGGCATGGGGCTCCATCCTCCCTCCTCACCCGAAGGGGTCACGTGTATTTGTTGCACGGATGATGGAATGAGTGCATGAGATGCAGGGTTGCAAGAGTAAGAGGGTGGACCTCTGGGTACAGTCAATCTGGGGGTCACGGACATGAGCACCCTGATCCCTGTCACTGCCAATGCGGCGTGGGCACACGAAGCTGGAGACACTTGGCTCTGCCTGTTGTGGCTCAGTGGTGGCACGGGGGTGGGATGAATCGGTAAGTGAGAGTTCCCGCTCTGGTTTCACCTCCCGCCGTTACCAAAAACCAATGCTAGATGAATTGAAGGCATCTGGGAACAAGTATCAATGCAAAAGTTTAGAGGTAGGGACAGTGTACTGGGCAGCGGGGGCTCCGGCTTCAGTGAGACCCAGCCGGGCTTCAGGGGAATTTGTCATGAGGCGGGGAAGAGAGCCAGGAAAGCCCCTGGGGGCAGAGGGCTTCAGTTGGGGCAGAGAGAGCTGGATGGGTTCCCGGTGACGGCAGGAGGAGGCTTAGAGGGAGCCGGCAGGTCACGTGGAGAAGGTGCTGGTGCGGGAAGGAGGCTGCGAGGAGGCTGCAGAGCTGCGCAAAGGCACAGAGGTGCGAGGAGAGGAGTCTGTTCCTAGAGCTGTCGGTGGGGCCCGGAGGGAGCAGGGAAGACAAGTGAGGCTGTCAGCAGAGGGCAGGCTGCAGGTCCCGCAGGCCGTGCTGAGGGCCTGGACCGCAGTCAGTGTGGGGTCCCCGACAGGATGGAGCAGAAGTAACGGGATCTTTCTCTTGCTGCCTCCTTCAAAAAGTGTTAGCAAATTTGCCCCAAATAGCCAGGCCCGCGCCGTTCCCCAGCTCATCACGAGGTCCGCAGGAGAACACGAGCAATTCTGTAGCCAAATTCCTGACCACCTGGAAAAGCTGCGACCCCTGTGTGTGTTTTGAGGTTGAAGGCGGAGGGGAGGCTCCCCCCACCGCCCTCCCCGCGTGCGCGCATCCGCGGGCGCCCGCGGCTGGTCTGCTCACGCACGCGGGCTCTGCGCTCTGGGTTCCCGGTGGCTGCAGGATCTCCCACAAAATGGTCACTCTCCTCTACTTAGCTCACTGGAAACACGCTTCTGGAATCCTCTTTTTGTAGGCTCATAAGAAGGTGTGATTTTCTCCAAAAGTGTGTTCCAGGAAGACAGCCTGTGAGATTTACCCACTCCTCTGGGTGGCGCCCATCCAGAGGTCGCTTGGGGTGATGTCAGGGCCCGTCACAGGTGAGTCCAAGTGGTGGCGTGGGCTGAGCAGTGTTTCCGCCGGGCTGACAAGCATTTGACAAGGACCTGCTGGGGGCGCTGTGCTGAAAGCGGGGCACTGGGCTGATTGAGGCTTTGGTCCTTGACCTCCAGGATCCCACAGTGCAAAACAGGACGTCGGGTAAACACGCAGGAACCAGCTGTGAGACGCTAAAACAATACCGACAGGCCCGGGCCCGGGTCGGAGTAGGACGCTGCTCCCTCCTTCCAGAACTGCAGGACCTCTGACGCGGAGGGCTGGGGCCAGGGCAGTCAGAAAGCCAGACCCTTCGCCCTAAGTTCCAGGGGGTTTCTTGCTGCATCACACAGACTGAGCTCGGGAGGACTAATTCTATTTTGGAATAACAAAGAGGAAATCTGGAGCAATATGTAGTGGGATTGAGGGTCTTCCAAAAATTCGCGTTCGTCCAGAAGCTCAGAACACGACCTTATTCAGAGATTAGATCTTTGCAAAGGTGCTGCAGGTGCGGTCGGAGATGAGGTGGTGCTGGGGTGGGCTCGGCCCCGGGAGCCAGAGAAGGACACAGAGAGACACAGAGGAGGGGCCATGGGAAGAAGGAGGCAGAGATGGGAGTGATGCTGCCATGGGCACGGACCGTCCAGAACCACCAGAAGCTGGAAGAGGCAGGAAGCATCGCTCCCTAGAGCCCTGGGAGGATATGGCCCTGCGGACACCTTGTTTGTGGACTCGCAGCCTCCAGAGCTGTGAGAGATTAAATTTCTGTTGTTTTAAGCCACTGTGTGTGTGTGGCAATTTAGTCGGGCAGCCGCAGGGAGCTAATACACAAAATTATCTATTTTTCAAAATGACAGCAATCCCAGGGTGAGTCCCAGCTGAGTGGCCTCACTTATCTTTTGGGAACTCAGCTGGGACCATCAGCAAAATGGGCAGCCATGGGGAGGGGCAGCGGTGAACCAGGCAACTCCCCCATCCCTGCCAGTTCCCTCGCTCTAATTC
This sequence comes from Vicugna pacos, assembly GCF_048564905.1. Lineage (NCBI taxonomy): Eukaryota > Metazoa > Chordata > Mammalia > Artiodactyla > Camelidae > Vicugna > Vicugna pacos. The sequence goes on along the minus strand of NC_132992.1, from coordinate 92,351,842 downwards.
CGCTCCTGTCACCTGCCCCTGCTCACCCATGCGCAGTCGGAGGTTTCCAGGGAGGTAGGACCCAAGGCCACGGCTCTACTTGTGGCCATTTAGGCGGAGTTGCTGCGAGGTTCGGCTTTGAACACCAGCCGTCAGTCAGAAGCACCCTTCAGGACCCGGAGCGGCACGCTGCAGAGGTGCTCAGAGGCCGCGGCACTGATGGTTCATTACGGATCCTCCACGGGCGCTGACTTCGCAGGTGGCTCTACGCGCGTCCCAGCCAGCCAGCCTCCGAGGGGCTTTCTTCGGTGGAGGGTTAACAACAGCGCATCATCATGAGATTGTCGGGAGAACTGAGTGAGGCAGGGAATGTGGAACCACCTTATAAATGTAAAAGCAGTGGGAAAGTGGAAGGTTTTATCACGGTGTTCGAAGGAGCTGAAAGCATAGGTTAAACGTGTAAGATGTTTCTAGGCCCCACAAGCACATTGTTCACTAGACCCCCACTGGGACGTTCGGGGGAAGAGTTTCCGTTGCCTCCCCAACCAGCTCATCTCCTGCAAACAAGCCCGGAAATAGTCTCCATCCCACCTGCAGCCCAGACGGGCCGGCCAAAAGAGAAGACGCTGCTCGCTGCCCCCACCCGGGATCAGGGCAGCATCTGACCCCATGCCGGGGCCATGCGTGTGGGCGGGAGAGCCCCGCATGGGTCCCCGAGTTCACAGAGAGCACGGCCCACATCGATGGTAAATGTCTCAGGCTCAGTGGGTCTCTGTCTTGGTCTGTCTGGGCTGCTGTAACAGGTAACCATAGACTGGGTGGCTTGTAAACAACAGAAATTTCTCACAATTCTGGAGGCCAGAAGTCCAGGACCAGGCTGCCAGCCCATTTGGTGCCTGGTGAGGGCCTGCCTTCAGGTTCATCATGGCCATCTTCTCCCCGGGTCCTCGCGTGGTGGAAGGGACGAGGGAGCTCTCTGGGGCCTCTCTTATGAGGACACTAATCTCACTGTGAGGGTGCTGTCCTCACGTCCTTACCTCCTCCCAAAGGTCCCACTGCCAAACAGCCTCACTCTGGGGGTTAGGATTTCAGCATATGGATTCTGGGAAGGGACACAAACATTCAGACCAAAGTACCATCCCAGCTGATGATTCAAGTCCAATCTACCGACGTAGCATGCAGGTAGCTGCAGACCATGTGTCAACAACAGGTGGGCACGGTTGTGTGTCAATAAAACTGTATTTACAAAACCAGGAGCAGGTTGGATTTGGCCCTCAGGCTGTGGTTTGCCAACTTCTGATCAGAGAGGTTTGGGGAGAAGGTTGGCTGACTTTTTAATTGTTTGGAGTAGTTTGACTTATGTGACTTTGATTATTAGACTAAAGATTGCCTGCATGACGCACGTACTGATCTGGGATGAATGGAGCCTCTCCGGGTGGCCTGTGCTCCAGCGGGGCTGCCCAGAAAAGTTGTGTGAGCTGTGTCTGCCATGACCGGCCAGGCTGCCAGGTTGAGGGAGGCCCTCATGGTGCCAGAAATGGTGACTTTCTTTTCTCTCCCACATGGATGTGTCCATTGGCCTGGCCACCAGCGGCTTCTGGAAGTGAAACAAAACAGCTTCTGCAGCGGGGTTTCTGGTTGTTTGTCCCCGGGGCTGACAGGGCAGAGAGAAGCCGCGAGCATTTTCTGGGGACGTGGTGGGGCTGGCTAAAATCGTTGGATAATTCACACTTTCCCTTTTTCACAGATGGCTGGGCCCCCAGGAAACCTGGGCATTGTTTCCTGGTTAATCTGAATTCTGAAAACTCTCCTGTGTCACCGGCTCTGTCTTTGTCCTTGTGATGGACATTGTGACTAATGAAGGTGGACATTTATCGAGGAGTTTCTCAGAACCAGGTGTTATGCCAAGCACTGTACATTCATCTCAGGTCTTGACAACAGCAGTCAAGGTAGCCGGCATTAACCCTGCTACAGCCGAGGAAACAGAGACCCAAGCAGGTGAAGCTGCAGTCTCTCCATCAAATGGCTTTGTTTCTTTTAAACATTTTTTTTCATTGAGTTATAGTCATTCTACAATGTTGTGTCAATTTCTAGTGTAGAGCACAATTTTTCAGCTAAACGTGAACATGCATACATTCATTGTCACATTCTCTTTTGCTGAGAGCCACCACAAGATCCTGTATATATTTCCCTGTGTTACACGGTACAATCTTGTTTATCTATTCTACATTTTTAAATCCCAGTCTGTCCCTTCCCACCCTCCATCCCCCTGACAACCACAAGTTTGTATTCTATGTCTATGAGTCTCCACATATGAATGATCTCATACAGCATTTTTCTTTCTCTTTTTGGCTTACTTCACTTAGAATGACATTCTCCAGGAACATCCATGTTGCTGCAAATGGCGTTATGTTGTCACTTTTTATGGCTGAATAGTATTCCGTTGTGTATATATACACCACTTCTTCTTTATCCAGTCATCTGTTGATGGACATTTAGGCAGTTTGCATGTCTTGGCTATTGTAACTAGTGCTGCTATGAACACTGGGGTGCAGGTGTCATCCTGAAGTAGGGTTCCTTCTGGATATATGCCCAGGAGTGGGATTCTTGGGTCATACGGTAAGTCTATTCCTAGTCTTTTGAGAAATCTCCATACTGTTTTCCACAGTGGCTGCACCAAACTGCATTCCCACCAGCAGTGTAGGAGGGTTCCCTTTTCCCCACAGCCTCTCCAGCATTTGTCATTTGTGGACTTTTGAATGATGGCCATTCTGACTGGTGTGAGGTGATACCTCCTTGTAGTTTTGATTTGCATTTCTCTGATAATTAGTGATACTGAGCATTTTTGCATGATGTGCCTGTTGATCATTTGTATGTCTTCCTTGGAGAATTGCTTGTGTAGGTCTTCAGCTCATTTTTGGATGGGGTTGTTTGTTTCTTTCTTATTAAGTCATATGTGCTGCTTACATATTCTGGAGATTAAGCCTTTGTCAGTTTCATTTGCAAAAATTTTCTCCCATTCCATAGTTCGTCATTTTCTTTCACTTATGGTTTCCTTTGCTGTGCAGAAGCTTGTAAGTTTAATTAGGTCCCATTTTTTATTCTTGCTTCTATTTCAATTGCTTGGGTAGACTGCCCTAGGAGAGCATTTTTGAGATGTATGTCAGATAATGTTTTGCCTATATTTTCTTCTAGGAGGTTTATTGTATCTTGTCTTATGTTTAAGTCTTTGGTCCATTTTGAGTTTACTTTTGTGTATGGTGTAAGGGAGTGTTCTAGCTTCATTGTTTTACATGCTGCTGTCTAGTTTTCCCAACACCATTTGCTGAAGAGACTGTCTTTATTCCATTGTATATTCTTGCCTCCTTTGTCAAAGATGAGTTGACCAAAAGTTTGTGGCTTCATTTCTGGGCTCTCTATTCTGTTCCATTGGTCCATATGTCTGTTTTTGTACCAATACCATGCTGTCTTGATGACTGTAGCTCTGTAGTATTGTCTGAAGTCTGGAAGAGTTATTCCTCCAGCCTCTTTCTTTTTCTTCAGTAATGCTTTGGAAATTCTAGGTCTTTTGTGGTTCCATATAAATTTTATTATGATTTGTTCTAGTTCTGTGAAATATGTCCTGGGTAATTTGACAGGGATTGCATTACATCTGTAGATTGCCTTGGGCAGTATGACCATTTTAACAATATTGATTCTTCCAACCCAGGAGCATGGGATATCTTTCCATTTTTTTAAAGTCTTCTTTAATTTCCTTCATCAATGGTTTATAGTTTTCTGTGTATAATTCTTTCACCTCCTTGGTTAGATTTATTCCTAGGTATTTTATTATTTTGGGTGCTATTTTAAAGGAGATTGTTTCTTTACTTTCTTCTTCTGTTGATTCATCGTTAGTGTAAAGAAATGCCACTGATTTTTGAATGTTAATCTTGTAACCTGCTACCTTGCTGAATGCTTCGATTATTTCTAGTAGTTTTTGTGTGGACCTTTTAGGGTTTTCTATATATAATATCATGTAATCTGCATAGAGTGACACTTTTACCTCTTCTTTTCCAATTTGAATCCCTTTTATTTCTCTCTCTCGCCTGATTGCTGTGGCTAGGACGTCCAAGACTATGTTGAATAGGAGTGGTGATAGCAGGCAGCCTTGTCTTGTCCCAGATTTTAGTGGAAAGCTTTTGAGTTTTTCACCGTTGAGTGCTCACTGGCTGTAGGTTGGTCACATATAGCTTTTATTATGTTGAGATATGTTCCCTCTGTACCGACTTTGGTGATAGTTTTTGTCATAAATTGGTGTTGACTTTTATCAAAAGCTTTTCCTGCATCTATTGAGATGATCATGTGGTTTTTGTCCTTTCTCTTGTTGATATGATGTATTACATTGATTGATTTGCGTATGTTGAACCACCCTTGTGTCCCTGGGATGAACCCTGCTTGATCATGATGTATCATCTTTTTTATGTGCTGTTGGATTCTATTTGCTAGTATGTTGGTGAGGATTTTTGCATCTATGTTCATCAGTGATATTGGTCTGTAATTCTCCTTTTTGGTGGTGTCTTTGCCTGGTTCAAATTTTTAAATAATGCAACTTCCATCCACCCAGATCCCAGGGGCATCCCTAGTACCACTGTACAGGCAGCCCACTGGCCTGGGTTTCCACTGGGAGAGACCCCAGCTCTGGGCTCTCATTGCTTTCTTGTCTGGGTCCCTGTTGATCTTCTTAGGAGGATGGGCAGGGTGAGCTTGTAGATGTGTGCTGCTGCCTGGATACAGCTCCCTGGTCCCTTCAGAAAGTCCTGGACTCCCTTACAAATTGTCCATGTGGATGTGGAGGTGGTCTAGGACCTCTGGGGCCATGGCACCTCGTGGCACCCGTGTACCAGCCAGAAGAGCATCATTCTTTCTGGGAAAGCACCTGCTTCCCATCCGGGATGATGCTTCCCCATCCACCGTGGCCAGACTGTGGCCATCCTGAGGCCAGGACCTCCACTTCCTGGGTGTCCTGCCTAGCAGGATATCGGGCACAGAGTAGGCTCTTGGCCAGTGTTTGATGGATGGATGAAAGAATGACTGAATTGGAAAGAACCTTCCTGTGGCTTATTTAATGTCGTTGCTATAACAACTCTGTGAAGCAGCAGGGTCTGTGTGATTACCCTCTTCACACGTGAGGAAACAGGGGCTGGCGCAGCTCAGGCAGTGGTTGTTGACTCTTCCATTTACTGAGTGCGCATCACACCCGGGGGGCACTTTTCCCTCGCTGGGGTCGGCTGAGCTGGGGTTTGGGTGGCGAGACCACTGGCTTTCGAGTAGGGGCACCTGGCCTCGGATCCTACTGATTTGTGGCCTCGGGCCATTATTCCTGCTCACAGAGGCTCAGCCGACTTCCCTGTGAATCAGGAATTTCAATACCTTCACTGCAGGGTTGTCCCAGGGTTCAGACCAGGCAGCGGGTGCAGAGCACATCATGGGGTCACCCCTGCTGTTGTCCCTCGGCCTTCAGGGAAGCGGAATTTGTTCTGAAAAGAGTCCTCAAGAACACCCAAAGCCAGAACTTGTCGGAGGAGCTAATGATAAGGCTGGAATGGTGATAGAGTGAGCTGGGGAGAATCTCTGACACTTTTTCTTTATCAGTTTTAAACACGGTGAAGCACACATCTTGGACAGTCCACCGTCTCACGCTCTGATGCATTCTGACTCCAGGGTTGGGACATCATGCTCTGAGGATGCGCTTGTGGCTGCATGAACTTGAACTTAATCGTTTACAAAGGTGGTTACTGACACTGAGCACTACTGTGATATGCCAGGGGTTGCCTTTCCTTCTCCCGACAGCCTGAGGCAGAGGTGGTTATAAGCGAGGACCCTGGGGTCCCCCACACCAGAGGGCCACGGTCTGGCCTCGCAGAGCTGAGGGGTAGAATTGGACGTGGGTCCAGCTCTCCCTGCCTCAGGACACTTCACCTCCAGCAAAGCTGCCCTGCTGGTTTTTGCCGATGTCCACTGGGCTTTGAAATGATTTACCAGACACGTTAGGAGTTTTCATCAACCAGGGTTTTCTTTCTCTCTCTCTCTCTCTCTCTTTCTTTCTTTCTTTCTTTCTTTCTCTCTCTCTTTCTTTCTTTTTCTTTCTCTCTTTCTTTCTCTTTCTCTCTTTCTTTCTCTTTCTTTCCTTCTTCCTTTTTCTTTCCTTCTCTCTCTCTCTCTCTCTCTCTCTCTCTCTCTGTTTCTTTCTCAGTTGCTGATATTTTGCATCAGGAGAAAAAAATGAAAAGAATTTAATTCATCATTAAGTGCTGAGAAGGAAAAAATGCAAGAAAGGAACCGCAGCTGAGGAACAGGATGAAGCTGGAAGGTGAAACCGACAGCGGCCACCGGGCTGGGTGGCGGAGGAAGTCTTGCGCCCGCGGCCCTACCCTTGGGGAGTCCCTGCGGGCCTGTTCCTGGACCTTCTTGGCTGGCTCAGGCATTCCTTGGCTGGCTGGCAGCTTGGCAAGGGCTCATGGGCAGCGCCCATCGTGGGGAAATGTCATGGTGCCTGACTGCCTGTGGGTGAGGCTGGCAGGCAGGGCCCAGGGACAGGACATAGCCTGGGGACCCTGGACACGGGCTGGTCTGCAGATCTCCGTGGGCTCCCATCCAGCTCTGACCCTCAGGGGCAGAGTATCCCCGGAGCTGCTGCTGCCTTATCTCTGAGTAAGGACCCCAGGGGTCCACCTCGTGGGGCTCATTGGAAGACGGAAAGAGACCCTTCCTGGCCATCTGCACAGCAGTTCACCCGCAAATACACATCAGTGGTTCTGGCCCCCACCAGCGTGGACCCGCGCCAGTGTATGTGTTCAGATTATTTGTGAAGGAAGGAGGCTGGGCTGGATGAGTCCCATGGCCCTGTCCAATTTTACGAATCCATGTCTCTCCTCCCCACATCATTAGTTATTTGACTTGGGGCACAGGAAAGGGAAATTTGATACTAAAAACATTTTTTTAAAGTGGCAGCGTGAGGGCTGTCCTCTACGGAGCCCTTCCCCATCCTTGCTCCTCAGTGTCGTGTGCACACTGAGAGGTGCCGTGTGCGCGCCCCCAGCACGGCCCTCCCTGCACTGGCCCCTGCCGCCCCGGGAGCGCCCAGGGGCAGGAAGCCCGTCTTGCTCTTTTCAGCGCCCAGCGCTGTGTCGGAGCACCTTGTGCAGACGAGTTCAGGGCCATTGCTGGACGTGGGGCCCCCACAGGGCATCCGCGGCAGCTAGAATTAAACTGCCCACAGCGGTCAGCGCAGAAAACAGTGCAACGTTGTCGCGCCCGGTCCCGCCCCCGCCCTACGGGAGTGAGAGGCGCACCTCCTCCGCCCACGGGGCTGGTGACGTCCCCTCACAGAGACGCGGGGGCAGCTGCCACCCTCAGCTGCCAGTCAGTGTCTATCGCGTGCCTGCCTGCCGTGCCCAGGAGTATGGGTGGAGCGGAGGCCAGGGGCCGGGGGGGAGGAAGAGGGCTGCGCAGGGGGGCCCTGGAGCACTCAACGGCGGGGCCCCCTTTCTCTCGTCCGCTGGCCCCCTGCTTCCGCACATCTGCTTCGTGCCCCACCCCCGGTTCTCCCACCGCAGTTTGTGTTCAAGCCCCTGTTCACCTCGACCCTCCCCACCTCCCACCCCCGCCAGGGCTTCACCACGGCTGCCCGCTGCGGAGGGGCGCCAGTCTTCCCCCTTGGCCTCGGTTGCATCCCTCCTTCCCCCACAGCTGGGTCCTGGACGGCGACGGGCAGTGGGCCGCGCATGCGTGAAGGGCAGAGGGGGCGAGTGCCGGGCTGACGCAGGCGCTCGGCGGGACCGGAACCGCGCTCTCTGCTCGCGGGCCCCCGGGCCTGCGAAGCGCCCCAGCCACGTCGGAACCGTCCGGAGGCCCAAACCCAGGAGGCCGAGGCGCGGAAGCGGCTTCCTCCTCCCTCCGCCAAGAGTTTAAGTCTTTATTAAAGAATGTTTTAACTAGCTTCACGGACGGCTGAGTCACGGCCGTGTGGAATTACTTTTAACGGTAACGTATACACATGATTCAGCGATGATTCAGCTCCTCAGACAGGTAGGAGAACGGAGAGCCTGCGCCTCCCACCCGCCCCTCGGCGCCCCATCGCCTCCGTTTCTGGCTCTTCGGCGCAGCTGCTCGTGGCTGTAAGGCTGACACATCTTAGGTACCGATGCCACTGTTCAAACTCAGCTGCCCCTCCCCCCACGGGGCGTGGCTCAGGCTCGCCCCCCACTCCCCCCATCTTTATTCACAGCGGTTTTTCTGACTTTTAAAACTTGCTGTTGCTTCAGTGCAGTTTCTACATGAATTAAATTGTTACAGGCAATATCATATTTTGTATATACGTGAAAATGTAGTCCATCCTTTCTTTTTGTCTAGTTTTTTAAAATTGTTAAATATACAAACGTAAAATGTACCACTTTATCTATTTTTCATTGACGTATAGTTGGTTTACCATGTTGCGTTAGTTTGAGGTGTACAGCGTGGTGATTCAGTTATACATTTATAGATATATGTTTTTTGTTATAGGCTATTACAAGCTATTGCATATAGCTCCCTGTGCTATACAGTAGGGCCTTATTGTTTTATCTATTTTGTATATAGTAGTTAGTATCCACAAATCTGAAACTCCCAGTTTATCCCTTCCCACCCCTTTCCCCTCCGTAACCATAAGTTTGTTTTCTATGTCGGTGAGTCAGTCCCTGTTTTGTAAATAAGTTCATTTCTGTCCTCCCCCTTACCTGTTCTATTTTTAAGCGCGTGGTTCAGTGGCACGGGGCACGTTCACTCTGCTGGGCAGCCGTCAGCACCATCCGTCTCCAACGCGTCTTTCGCCTCCCCAGACTGAAACCCCAGCCCTACTCAACTCCCACCTCGCTGCCCCTCTTTTGCTGACCGCCCTCCAGACTTGTGGCTTTTGGGGTGCCCTGGTGAACCGGCTGGACTAGCACACTCAGGTGAGGACTGCGTTGCCTCCAAGATCCAAGGAGATGCCCTGGGAGCCCTGCCTCTTCCTTGGTGCTCCTTGGCGACCAGAGGCACCAATTCACTCTTCCCTTCAGAATCGACATCTCAGTGCTCCCAACACCACTGGACACCCAGAAACTCCACTGACAGAGAAGGCACCTGAACACTTTTTTTCAAAAATTGTTTATTGTGGTAAAACACATCTAACATAAACCGAGCTGTCTTAACCACGTTTAAGTGTCCATTTCAGCGTTATTGACTACATCCATCATGCCATGCCACCATCCCCAGCCACCTCAGGACTTCTTTATCCTCCTAAACTAGCTAAAAGCTGTTTCCCTTGTGCGCCAGCTGCACGTTCGCTCCCCCCGCCCGGCCCCCACCCCGTGCTTTCTCTGCCTTTCCGGTTCGACTCCCCCAGCGGGATCATGTAGAGTTTGTCCTCTGTCCTCTCCCCGTGCCCCCTTCTCTGTGAGACAGGCCACTAGCCACAAGCCCCAAGTCGCACGATGACTAGGCTGCAGTGCCGGGGCCTCAAAGGGGGTTGTTTTGTTCCCCAGATCCTCCGGGTCTTCATCATCGCAGCTATTTTGGCCTGAGCAGGCTTTGGCACTTCAGAGTTGGGAGGCTTTTTGGGAACATTCCTACCATCTTACAGAGATGCTGCTCTGTCCTGCTGGTCACATGTGACTCAAATGCCAGTGCCCTCTGTGAGGATGGGAAGGACAGGGCACGTCGTCCTAAAGGCTGGGTCCTCCTGCCCAGTGATTTCAGGTCCGGGGATGTAGACAGAGGCTGCCATGGCCCCAGGGCTGTGTTTGCAGGAAGCCTCCTTGTTTATTTGGCTTTTACCGTATCTCCTGGCAGAGGCTTTCCCCAGCCGTGGCCGGAGCCATCCCGGGACAGCTGACCCTGGGCTCTCCTGAGATGGCTTAGGAGCCTGGATGCAGCCTTCTGTTCTGAGTAGCAATATTCCTGGCCAGACATGAAAGGAGAGATTAGAACAGCCCTTTTTTCTCCAGGCAGCTTATCCCGATTAAGTGGGAATTCAGAAAAAATCCCCACCGCGCATCCTTCCTCCTCATCCGGCTCCCCACCCTAATCTGCCTCATCCTGAAGGAGTCTGACCCTCCCCGCAGGGAGTTTTGGGTCCACTGAGCTCGTGCCGTGCACCCGTGTGCTGTTTGTTCCTGTTCCACCGAGGCAGCAGCTGGTGTGAGAGGGACGGCGCCTCGTGCCCGCGGCAAGTGATGGGGCCGAGGCTGGAGTGGGACCCGCCCGCCGGCAGCACCCACGGTCCTGCTGTGGCCTGAGGGGTTGGGCTTTGCCTGGACATGGTGTTCCCTGCAGCGTCAAAAAGGGGTTGTGTAATCCTGCGGCTGCGGGTGGTGTGTGGGACTGAACATGTGGGCCTCTGCAGGGGTCAGGCCGGGTGAGGCCCCCCCTTCTGTGTGAGCCGGAGCGGGAAGCGCCGGCGCGGATGCCAGGGCTCGGGGTGATTTGTGGGAGGTGGGGCCTCGGGGAGCCCACTGATACAGCGCTGTCAGGCTCCTGCTCGCAGCTTCAGGCTCGCAGCCCGGCCCTGCTGCTTCCTGGGCTAAGCCCACACCTGTTCTGAGCATTTTAAATATTTTCATTGGGACTGTGGGGATGGACGATTGAGGCTGTCTCTTCCCTGGGTGGTGTGGCTGGCGCATCTGGGGAGGACATGAGGGCACACAGACCAGGGACAAAGGCTCTGTGGGGCGATGCCCCGCAGTGGGCCACACTAGGCCGAATCAGAGTCAGGACAAGCCCATGAGAGCCTGGCGTTGGCCGGGCGTGTTCGCCTTCTGCGGTTTTTGAAAGCACCGCGGTGTGAGGGATGAACCCTGGCGTACCCAGGCCTGCGGAGCGAGGCTGCTGGGCCGGCTCCAGCGCGAGCGGGTCGGAGCAGAGCGATCTGGCCTGCATGCGGACCGCCCTGCGCCCTCCGGCCTTTCCATTTCAGAGCAGAAACTCATCTGTAAGATGGAAACTACAGCGAGATAGCAGAGCACGCTGGACTTCCTCATGCATAAACCAAGCAGTTTCAAAGGAGAGGCTCCCGGGGCTGCAGAGCTGGCCACGGCAGCAGGCCCTGCTCGGCCGAGGAGCCTGGGGCTGAGCCTTGGCTGTAGAGGAGGCCCCGTGGTCACTCACTCGTGCCGCACGCAGGAACCTTTCTTCCATCCTCGTGGGAAGTGACCCGCCCAGCGAAGGAGATGCTGAGACAGCCTGGAAGGGCTTCCAGGCTGCGGACCCCTAGCCCCAGACCCCTGTGGGTAGGAATGTGGCCTGGCTGAGGCTGGAGCAGCCACTGGTGGGGGCCGGGGACCATCCCTCGGGGGAGGTCAGCAAAGCTGTGGCAGGGAAGCAGTTCTGCAGGGCTGCGGGTGATGCGGTGATGGTGGGGAGGCAAGGATGGGTGTTGCGGGCAGAAGGAGCCGTGTGTGCAAAGCTTGGAAACAGCAGCAACCAGCCTGGGGTGGCCCTGAAACATGGTCTGTTGGGGAGGGGCAGAGAGCCAGGCACCAGCACCCGAGAGCTTCTGAAGCCCCACTGAAGACGTCAGACCTTGTCTTCCAGGCACTGGAGGAGCCCTTGGGTTTTAAGAAGGGAAGATGCTATGACCCACTCAACTGATGTGCTCATGGACCACCGAGGTTCTGGGGCTGCTGGGAACGCACTGGAGAAAGGCTGTGAGGGTGACGGGAAGGGGAAGAGGGACCGGAGATCGTAGGAGACAGCAGGGAGCAGGCGTGGTGACCATGTGGATGTGAGTGTGGGGGGCGGGGTGGGGGAGGAATAATTCAGGAGTAACTAGTTTCAGGAACCAGAGATGGAGACTACGGAAAGTGGTGAAAGTTCTAGGTTTGGTTGTGGGGAGCATCAGGTCCTGGGGTGTGACCGCAGGAGACACCTGGTGAAGCGTCACATCTGGGTGTCTCAGGAAGAGGAGCCAGGACTGAAAGGATGGTGGCCGAGGGCTGGCAGGGTCAGCTGGGTTAAGCATGTGTGTGCAGAGCAGAGAGGGGGCTGTGCACAGGGCCCAGGGCCTGGAGAGATTAGGGGCTCCGGGTAAGGAGATGACCAGCCCTCCGAGGCCGCCTTGCTGCCTCCTGCCAGGTGAGTGGCCTGGACTTGAGAGGAGTCCGCTGGTGAAGGAGGGCTTGAGAGGCAGACACCAGGGTCGGCACTGACCACGTTTAGCCAGAGCTCGCAGCAGTCGGGCAATGTGACGTGGGAGCCTCGCTGGTCTGGTAGGAAGGGTGTGCCCATGAGCCCAGACAGGTTCATGTCCAGACTCGGTCACTTGGGGCTGTGGAAGTTTGGGTAACATCTTTGACCTTCAGGGCCCTTGTCTCTTTGAGATGATGCCTGGCTCTCGGGGCTTAGAGGCTGATTAATAAGCCTGCCAGCCATGGTGCAGATGGGCTGCACGACGCACGGTCCTCCTCAAACCTCAGTGATTTCAGCTCCACCAGGTGCGCAGCCGCCGTCTCTAACACCAGAAGAAGCGGGACAAATGCAGATAAGCAGAACAAATCCTAGGCTTTTGGCGATTCCTTCCTATGCGTGCAAACACACTTCCCCTGGGGCCAGGACTCTCAGAGGTGGTGGGAGGGGACTGGTGTCCTACTGGTGGGAGTGGACGTTGTCAGCCCAAAGGACAGACCGCCTGTTTGGAAGTGCATTTCTGAATGCTCAGGAGGCTTTAGGACTGCTGCACGGATGGGAGGGCTGGCCGAGAGTGAGCTGGGGAGACTCTGCGGGGAATGGCAGCCCTGGGAGACTGGCTGGAGAGGAGACGGCTCAGCGCACAGCCAGCCCGCAGAGGACACGGCGCTGTGTGATGCTCTCGGGGCCCCCGGTGGGCTCCAGCACGTGGTGGGGAGCTCGGGGGTGGGGCACTGCCTCCCTGTCTCTGTGCCAGTGGTTTATGGCACAAGAGAGGAATTTGGAAGTGCCACGGGAACACTCGGAAGAGCCGAACGGGCAGGAAGGAACAGTGCGGAGCGCTGTGTTGACTTCATTTGAGAGGAGCTCGCTTGTGCCGAAGTCTGGTCATCGCGGGGGTAGTGAGGTGTCGGGCAGGGCTCACAAGTTCCTAGAGGTCTTGCCAGGGCTATGGAGGGCAGCAGAATGGTGACCGTCCATAGAGGGGTGGCTCACAGCTTAAAGGACTGGAAGCCTGGGTGATGCAGGGACACTGAGGCAGCGGCGGGTCCGACCCTCCCATTTACAGAGAAAGAGAAGTGACTGCAGGGAATGCCAGCTTAGTTCACGATCTTCTCCACTTGGCATTTGGTGGTGCGAGAGTCCTAGGAGTGTCGTGTTTCCAGGGGGATGTGGGAACACTTAAGTCTCGATTGCTCTAGATTTGTCAAAGATTTCCAGGCCCTCTTTGAAGAGAGCCGCGGAACAGCCTTAGGTGTGGTTACATGTCTGCTCAGCATCCTCCTGCCGGGCCACTGGTAGAAGCTTCACCTCCGGTTGCTACAATGTGGCACCTCTCTCCTAACCCAGTGGCCATTGGGCAGGTGCATTTCCCCTCCTTTGGCGGTGTGATCTTGTTTCTTCTCTGGCCTTGGTTTTCATGGTGAGCATGTGCATTTCTGTTCCTCCAGTACAGAGATTCAGGGTTGCTTGCGTGCACGGCCTGGGGACCCAGGGACCCAGCTCACGTCACTTCTGTACCGTGTGCATAGCTGCAAATGGCCGACGGCATGTTTCTTCCCATTGGCTCTGGAGACCCAGGCACAAAGCAGGGCCAACTCAATTCCCCAGGCCCCCGAGTGACTTCTGACCCTCGTCCACTCTTCGGTAAGAGTTATTAATTATCGTGCTTGAGACTGTTTTGTGCCAAGAAGTTCAAAGCATCTTCCAACCTTAACCCATTAATCCCATTAGCATCCTAGGGAGAGCGGAAGGCACTGGCCCAGTCCTGTGACTCCCATCCACCCGGCCACTGTGCACGTCGGGAGGGGGCCGGGAGAACTGGAGCAGAGAGGGCTTGGCTTGTGAGTCCTCGCTGAGTCAGCGGCAGGCCTGGAGAAGAAGCTGAGTTGGCTGACTCAGGCCAAGGACCGCATTGCCAAGGCAGGCCTCCTTCCTTACAAAACAGCCATTGTCCCCGTCTCCAAAGATGCACTCATCCCCCGTATAGGCAGTCGTCAGTATCTGCGGACCAGGAGCGCAAGAGCTGTTTGCACTGGGCTTGGAGGACAGGCGTTTGATCATCAGGGGTAGCAAAACAGGTCCCTGTCTTTTCTCTGGGCGTCAACTCACTAAACACTCTCCCACAAGACGGTTCGACCTCCGAGCAGAGACAGTCCCGGCCACCTGTGTGTGGGGGCCGCAGCTGTGTGAGTCCCCAAGGGGCTACCCACCAGGGCAGGGCTTCTCCCGGGGCGCCCGGGAGGGGACCCGCAGTCAGAGGCAGCTGGATAAGGAAGAAACAAGATGTTCTTTCTCCTGCCTGGGCTGCCCCCATGCTCTCAAGATTCTAAATCGTTTTTACTTTTCAGTCTAATTTTAATCCAAGACCTTGGTGAAGCTGCAGAAATCTCTTAAACCATTTTTTTCTGTAAACAAGTGTGCTTTTCTGGCCAGATGTTTCTTTTTCCCTGGTTCTTACAGGGCTGTGCCATTGGACTGTCCGGCTGGAACTGAATAAATCTTTGTTTTATGGCTTCTTTGGTCCTTTACAACTAAGGGCCTCAGGAAGGAATCAGATCTTCGAATCCTTCTGGTCTTAGCCTTGAATGACCTCTTCACAAATGCACCGTTAGCTGAAAAATCGTAGAGATACTTTTGTGGCTGACCTGAAAACACGTTATCAAAGTCCAGGACCCTAACACTGGGAGGGCTAGTCATGCTGGAACGGAATAACCAAGCATTGGTCAGTAACCACCCCCAGCAGGGTGCCGTTAAGAATCAGAAGCATTTCGTTTTCATGAACGGTGTGTCTTCAGTGATTCGGTGCGCGTTAGCAGTGACCCAGTCCGGAGTTGCTCTGTTTTCCAGCTGGATGCCCATCTGAAAAATGAGCCCTCAATCCAAGCATGTGCACAGACGGGTCCTCGGGACGGCCTCTCAAGGCGCCACAAACCGGTCTCATAAGCGGTGTGCTGGGTATAGGGTGACGCGCCAGTAGGTGAAAGCTTGAGGTCTGGTGAAATGTTTTCATGTTTCCGGGAGAGCAGGCTTCTTTCAGCTATTTTTACTTCTAAAAGGGCCCTGGCGCAAGGACAGCCTTGTAAAATGTGCTGTGGGTGATGCAGCTGTGGCCAGCCGCGGAGGGCTCCAAGCGCGGAGAGAGCAAGGGGGAAATCTGGGCCTTTTTTTTGGACAGCTTTTCATCTGGGAGGAGAAAAGGCTGTTGCTCAATCTTGAAAGCTGAGTTTTCGACACTGGCAGCACATCAGACTGCAGGGCTGACCTCGGGTGAGGTGGCCAAGGAGGCAGCGCCCGAGCCTCCGCCCCGCTGGGCGGGCCACCCGGTGCAGCCCCAGCCCCACCCCACGGCGGCAGCACCCCAAGCTCTGGCGTCTTTCTTAGAACTTGCAGCTGAACTCACCGTGCCTGGTTCCTTTCTCTCTGGAAACGCACTGCGTCTTTCCTGGCCTCCTTGTTTGTATGCATGGTGCCCTTTGCCTCCCCTGTCCCCTGTCCCCTCTCATCCTCCACCCGTGAGGGGTGTCAGGTCGTGTCAGTACCACCCCTGTGTGACGTCCTTGCTCAAGTCTCCATCACCCAGACGGCGTCCACAAGTGTCCCGACCGCCCCCTCTGCGCCTGAGCTCTCTGCACGTCACCCGCAGCACTCCGCGTCACCTCTGCTCCCCTTGCCCTGGCTCCCTGTTATCTGCTTCCTGTCTCATCAACTGGCTTGAGTATTTCACATAAATGGAATCATACAACATGTGGTCTTCGGCAACTGGCTTCTTTTACTCAACACAATGTTCTCCAGGTTTACCCGTGCTGTAGCCTGGACCACTGCTTACTCCTTTCCGCGGCTGAAGGAGCCGGCTGCTGGGCTCTGCTGCCCTTAGCTGCCTGTGTATAGAGTGAGGACTCTGATGTGCTGGGCACCCTTCTGAGTGTCTTACCTCATTTACGCCACATTTACCTGTTGAGCTCGGAACTGTCCTCGTCTGCATTTGGCAGATAAGGGAACTGATGAACAAAGAGACTAAGTTCTCCACCAAAGATGCTCAAAGATCCCAATTGAGAGAGTTGCCTTCTCACCCCAGGGGCTGTGCTTCTTGGAGGTTTCCGGGTAGTGGAGGATGCTGGGTGGCAGGATGCTCTCTGGTTCTCAGCTTTGCACAGGAAAACCCCCACTAAACTTCTGACGGTTCATCAAGCATGTGTAGCAGCACGATTGTGTTGTTGGTTTTCAGGTGTTTGGTATTTTTTCTGGTTAAAAAAATAACACCTACTTATAAGAATTCAGACAAATCAAATGTAAAGAAAATGAGACCACTGGTAAAAAAAAAAAAAAGAAAGAAAAGAAGATGTAAAAACTAGAACTGGAAAATGAAAGAAATGTAGAAAGTGGAAGGGAAAGTCTACTGTGACGTAACTGGAGGGAAGTGATGGGATAGAGTAAGTGTCCCGGGGATCACTGTGGACATTTCTCAATAAAATAATAGTGATTTTAAGTAACTGACAAGACCCCTTTGACACTGATGCATCAAAAACTCCCTAGCATCAGGACATGGAAACAACCTAAATGTCCATGGACAGATGATTGGATAAAGAAGATGTAGTGTATACAATGGAATATTACTCAGCCATAAAAAAGAATGAAATAATGCCATTTGCAGCAACATGGATGGACCTAGAGATGATCATAGTAAGTGAAGTAAGTTGGACAAAGACAAATATCACATGGTATCACTTATATGTGGACTATAAAGTATGATACAAAGAACTTATCTCCAAAACAGAAAAAGTCTCAGACATAGACAACAAAGTTATGGTTACCAAAAGGGGAAGGCAAGGGGAGGGATAAATTAGGAGTTTGGGATTAGCAAATTCAAACTACTGTATATAAAATAAACAGCATGGTCCTACTATATAGCACAGGCAACTACAGTCAATATCCTGTAATAAACCATAATGGAAAAGAGAAAAAAACTCCTTGGCATCTAAACAGCCTGGTGAGAGTCACACGTGTGATGGGAGGAAGGAAGGCGGTGCCAGCAGGAGCTGCTGTCCAGCTTCCGCAGGGCTCAGGAGGGGGACAGTTGAGCCTGATGGTGTGCTCGGGATTCTGAATGCCAGGCGCCCTTGCTCGATGCTTTTGTAAGGAATGTCCTTCCTGGTCTTCCCAGCCATCCTCTGAGGCAGGTGTTTCCAAGTAGACAGGGGGTGGCAGTAAGAAGCCCTCCGCGATGCCTCTGCACACAGCTTCCTGGCGCTTCATCCTGTGCTGTTCTTGCAGCTTTGCAGTGTCTTCCTCGGATGAACCGAGAAATCCTCCCACTTCCCCAGCCGGCCTGGGCAAAAGGCTGCATACGGACTGGTCTTCATCACTCATGAGAAGCTGAAAAATAGCTCAAAGATCATGTCCTGCTCGTGGTCCCCACAACACTCTGCCTGATGCTCACTGGACCTCAGCACCTTGTCACCGTCTTATTGTCAGTGGTTTGAAATGATGTCCCTCTTCCGGCTCCATGAAATGCCTCCCTCGACCTGCCCCTCTGATGGCTGACTCGTTTATACACACACAGTAAGGCAAGAATAGCTAAAGAAGCAAGGCACCGTGCTTTGTGGGCAAGGGTGCGGTGTGAGAAGTCGGGGGGAAGCTGGTGCCCGTTCCTGCAGTCCCTGGAGCCAAGTTCGTAGCTCCCAGAGCAGAGAGAAGACCGCGTCCGCTCACAGGACGGTCACGACACTTCCCCTGTTCTTTCTCCCCTGGCATTGAGCTTTCTCCTCTAAGCCGCTGGCTGGAAAGCCTGGAGTGTATCCAGGGCAACCAGGCCATGGTTCCACTGACAGGTCAGCAGCCCCAGTAGGCCATCTGGCTGAAGGATGCCCACATGGTGTGGAGACGGGGGAACCTTAGCCTCTGGCTCCATGTCACGGGAAACAGCCAGAGTTCTCACTCACGGAGCACCAAGGGGTGCGGAGGGCGCTGGTCCTTTGTGAAGGGATGGCAGAAGGTACAGAAAGAAGACCCGGGGAGACCCCCCCAAGGAGGGGCCCACTGCCTTGTTCATCCATCAGTGCACCCCTGAACGTGGGCCTGCCGGGTTTCTGGTGATGTGCATGCCTGTTTTTAACCTCTCTTTTCCTTTCTTCTTTTTTATCAAAAAATATTGTCATGGAGCAGATAGAATTTATGACCAAACATATTGCCATGAATTAAAAAAGAAAACAGGGCCTTACAGCCTCTATAAAACAAGACCTTAAAGCAGAGACGGACGTCAGGGAAGCTGCGGGGGAAGAGAAGGAAACGAGTTGTGCGTTTGCAGGAAAACGTCGGCGGGAAACTGCAAGCCCTCGCAGACAGAAGGGCACGTTGGAATCAGCACAAAGAATAGATGCTTCCGAAGACGTAGCGAGGTGTGTGCAGGACAGGACTGAGAATGGAGTAGAACAAGACCGAATGGAAGCAAACAAGGCCGTCTGGCTGAAGGACGCACACACGGCTGGATCTGGGCGCCGGTCAGAGGACCTGAGTGTGGGAAGGCTGTGAAAAGGCGCCCGAATACTTGTGCTCAGTGAGTCCGAAGAATAAAAGAACTAAGATGATGAAAGAAAAACATAGAATTAAAATGATAATTCAAGAAACATTTCTGGAAATAAAAAGGAGACTTGAAGCTACAAATTGAAAGGGAATTCCAGGGAAATGCAAACCATGGTCGGCACGGAGGCGTTTCTGATTCAAGTTACTCCATTTCAAAGATAAAGAAAGAACGAAGGCAAAGTGATCGGTCCCGCAGGAGGGAAAACATCGGCCTGGCTTTAACCTCCTCCGCGGCCACAACGGAGAGGGGCGCTGCCTGTGGTGCGCCCAAGTCCGCCGTCTGACGCCTAGCCAAGCTGCCACGCGGAGGAAAAGGTGAGTAAGTAAGAGCTGGGGGTACAGGGTTTACTTGAGCCTTTCTTTAAGAAGCTACTAGAGGTAGGATTTTGGCTACTCAAAGGGTGAAAGAAGAAAATTGCCTCTGAGTGTTGAATCCATTTAACTCGAGGGTTAAGTCCTAAGAGGGCGATGAACGCATCCCGGTCGAGAGAGAAAGCGAACCGTGTGGGAGAGAGGCGAGCACGTGCGGAGCGCCGCCCGTCGGGGGCGCGCAGAGGGGGCTCCGGGGCCCGGGGGCATGGCGCTCGGGCGGGGCCCGAGCCAGCTCTCGCTCGAGGTCGGGGCGCAGGTGGAGCGTGTGCGGGCAGACGCCGGCCGGCGGGGGGCGTGCGCCTGGAGGTTTGAGGGGGAGCTCCTCCGTTTCCCGCCACTTTTGAGGGGAGCGTGGCTGAGGGCAGATGAGAGAAGAAAGAGGTGTTGGACGTGAGGAGGAAGGAGAGACGTGAGGCAGCCGTCTGGGTCGTGAGGGTCTAATGTGTTATTCGCATCATCCGTGGAGTTAGTCATTTCAAGACTTGTATCTTTCGTGTCTAGAAGTTCCTTTCAGTTCATCTGAAGGTGCACACAGTCATTCCTTGTACGACCCTTGCTCGCTCATCTTTAGAAGTCCATCCTTTTGTTCAAAAGCGCGTGCTGCGGAGCTCGCCTGCCTTCTGCTTCTGCTAATTCTGGTGTCTGGGGTCCGCAGGGTCAGAACCTCTTTGCCATCTTTAGTGTCTCGCACACGGGGGCCACCTCCTCCGCGCCTGCCCCCGCGCCCGCCTGCCGCCCCGGCCGCCGGCCCTAGGACTGCCTCTCCGCCCTCCCCTCCGCCGGCTCCGCCACCCCCGCGGGCTCCCGGCCGGGCCTCCTCTTCTCCCTCCTAGTGCAGGACCCAGCGGGGGGCGGGTGCGCGGCTGTCTGTCGGGATGAGTGAATTAGGGGAACCAGAAGGCCCTTTTCAGTTCGCCCATCTAAGATGCTTTTCGGCATTTATGAAGCAACTGCCTACAAAACAAAGCACCGAATCCAGAGGGGCCTGTGCTCTGGAATTCGCCCGGCCCAGAAGGCGCGCGGCCGGCGTCGGCTGGCAGCCTCGGCCAGGTTCCCGGGAGGGTTCTTTTGGCGATGCTGCTCCGGGGACCGAGGGGAGAGTGGGGGAGAGAGGAATGCTCATTTAGTAACTGTGGCTACTGGGGGCGGGGTCAGACGGAGCTGCGCTCAGCCTTTCTGGAACCCACTGAGGAACCCTGTCCAAGAAGGGACGTACTGAATGAGTCAGCTTAGTTCTGGTCAAAAACTGGAGCCCAGGGACGTGGACTTCTATCTTCTTGTTGGCATCTCGAAACAGTTGCATCCGCCTCTCTTTGAAGCTCTTCCTTCCTGTGGAGGCAGAGGCTGGCCCACCCCTTCCTGCAGCCTCTCCTGTGGGGCCTGGGGAGGCCAAAGAGACCTCGGCCCCCTGACAGAAGGAGGAAGACGCGCCGGCGCTCATCTGGAGGCTCTTCTCTGTCCCCGCTTTCTGAGCAGCAGGAGTGGTGGCATCTGGGTAGATCAGGTCAAGTTTCCTGGCTCCTGGACCTTCCACACCAGCTGTTTCTGCTCTTCCAGAAGGGGGCCTTGTTCCTACCCTTGTCTGAGACCTCTTCTTACCCCTGTGCTTGTCATGTGTTCATCGAGCACATTTCTGGGGCCAGGAGTTGTGCTGTGAACTGAGGCTAAGGGACCGAGTTGCCCACCACGTCCCAGGGCGACCCACTGATGGTGGGACCAGCCCGATGCCAGGCTGAATGCCAGTCAGTCCCAAATCCAGCTTCGGTCCAAGAAGGATGTCCAGGAGGAGCGAACTTTTGAGCTGAGTTTCCTTAAACTAGTAGCAATTAGCTGGGCAAAGAGGGGTGGCTGGGGCAGGGGGAGGAGGAGCTTGTGTTAATCTGAGTCCTGCAGAGCAGACAAGGCTGGATCTTCTGAGCACCACAGTGTCCGAGATGATCCCGGGAACACCCTCTAAACCCGGAATCCTGCTCGGAGACTGTTCCTTAATCTTCAAAATGGACATAGCTTCAGTTAGTCAACAGAGGTTAGATGTGATATTTAACCTGTGTTTTTTGGCTTAATTGAAACATAACTGAGTCACAATGAACTGTCCATATTTAGTGTAAAACTGGATGAATTTTGACATATCATGAAACCATAACCACAATCAAATGATGGACGTGGCCATCACCTCCCAAAGCTTCCCTGAGCTCCCTGGTCACCCGCCCGCCCAGATAACCCCGGGCCTGCTGGCCTGCTTATTCCGCTGCATTGACCTGTGCAGACGTTATTTTGATACTGTCTATACACACATCTCTTTATATGTTAATATGATGCTGTGTGAATTAGTCCAGCTTTGTAATAAGTCATGGAATTTATTATTTTAGTTTAAGCCCTCTGCCTTTATTTATTTTTTGGTTCAGTGTGTGTGTGTGTGTGTGTGTGTGTGTAGTTTTTTAGGTGCTTGTATTTTAATATAAATTTAAAAATTAGCTAATCAATTTCTACAGTAAATCTACTGAGGTTTTGATTGGAATGATATTGAATCTGTACGTGCATCTGAGAACTGATACCTTAACAGCACGGAGTTTTCCAATGCATGGATGCAGCGTATCTCTCCGTTTGCCAAGGTCTTCTTTTTCTCTCTCTCAGTACTGTTTTGTTGTTTTTGGTGGTGTTTGCCTGTGTTTTGTCAGATTCAACCCCAAGCATTTTTTCTGTTTTCATTATATTGTAAATGATTTTATTTCAATTTCTGTTCACTTATTAATAGAAATACAATAGTTTTATTGCCTGTAACTTGCGAACTCGGCAAGCTCACTAATTAGTTCTAGTGATTTTCTTGTAGATTCCTAGGATTTTGTGTTGGTCATGCCGTCAGCAAATATGACACTTTTACTTCTACCTTTCAAACAGGTTTGACTGTTATTTCTCGTCTCTGCCGTTCTGTGTTAGCCAGAACCTCCGCTACAACACTGAACAAAAGTGGTGAGAGCAGACCCCCTTCTCTGGTTCTTGGACTCGCGGGAACGCGTTTCATCTTCTACCACGAGTGACGTTTGTTGTAGTTTCTTACAGATGTCCTTTCTCAGACTGAAGAATTTCCTCCAACATTAGTTTGCTGACAGTATTTATAAGGATGAGGTGTTAGATTTTGTGAAGTGAGTCTCCTGCACTTATGGGTGTGGTACATTTTTACTCCTTTGTTCTGACATTATGGTAAATTCCATTATTCGCTTTTCAGATGTTAGACCAACCTGGCTTTCTTTCATAAGCTCCATTTGGTCGTGATGTGTTATCCTTTTTGTCTGCTGTTGGACTAGATATGCTCAGTTTTTGTTGAGAATATTTGCATCTATGTCCACGAGGGCTATTACTCTGCAGTTTTCATGAAATATCATTTTTCTCGTTTTGGTCTCAGGGTAATGCTGGCCTCATACAAGTTGGGAGAGAGTCCCTCCTCATTAGCTATTTTGGAAGGATTTGTGTAGAACTGATTTTGTTTCTTAAACGCTTGGTGGAACTCTCCGGTTAAGCCCTATGGGCTGGGGATTTTTTCTGTGAGAAAGTTTTAACTAAAAATTCAATTTCTTTAACAGATAAAGCTGACGTATTTAGATTGTTTATTCTTGAGTGAACTCCAGGAATCTGTGTCTTCCAAGTAACTTCTCCATTTCATTAGGTTATTGAATTTATATAAAGTTGTTCCTAATACTCTCCTTATTATTTTCCTGTTTGCTTGTGGATTTTGTAGTGCGGTCTGTCCTCTCTCTTATCTCTGACATTGGTAATTTATTTCCTCTCCTTGTTCCAGGTCTCTGGCCAGAGACTTCCCAGTTTGATTTAGCTTTTCAAATACTTAGCTTTTGGTTTCATTTTTCTTTTCTATCATTTTTCTTTTCCCACTTCCATTGATTTTTAAATTATCCTTATTATTTCTTTTTTTTTGCTTAATTTGAGATGGATTTTCTTTTCTTTTTCTCATTTCTTAGGGTGGAAGCTAAGATCACGGTTTTAAAAGGTTTCTTACCTTCTGATTAGATGTGCCATAAATTTTACGTTAAGCCCTGTTTTAACTGCATCTCACACATTTTGACATATCATGTTTTTATTTTCATTCATTTCAAAATACATTCTAATTTCTAATATTTCTTGTGGTTTCTTCTTTGACTCATGAGTTACTTAGAAGCGTGTATTTGGTTTTCAGATGTTTGGGGAGTTTTTATTGTGGTAAAATGTACATAACACAAAATATACCATTTTAATCATTTTAAGAGTTCACAACAGTCAGAATGGCCATCATTCAAAAGTCCACAAATGACAAATGCTGGAGAGGCTGTGGAGAAACGGGAACCCTCCTACACTGCTGGTGGGAATGCAGTTTGGTGCAGCCACTATGGAAAACAGTATGGAGATTCCTCAAAAGACTAGGAACAGACTTACCGTATGACCCAGGAATCCCACTCCTGGGCATATATCCAGAAGGACCCCTACTTCAGGATGACACCTGCACCCCAGTGTTCATAGCAGCACTAGTTACAATAGCCAAGACATGCAAACTGCCTAAATGTCCATCAACAGATGACTGGATAAAGAAGAAGTGGTATATTTATACAATGGAATACTACTCAGCCATAAAAAGTGATGACATAACACCATTTGCAGCAACACAGATGCTCCTGGAGAATGTCATTCTAAGTGAAGTAAGCCAGAAAGAGAAAGAAAAATACCATATAAGATCACTCATATGTGGAATCTAAAAGCAAATAAACAAACAAACCATAAATACAAAACAGAAACAGACTCATAGACGTAGAATACAAACTTGTGGTTGCCAGGGGGGTGGGGGGTGGGAAGGGACAGACTGGGATTTCAAAATGTAGAATAGATAAACAAGATTATACTGTATAGCACAGGGAAGTATATACAAGATCTTATTGTAGCTCACAGAGAAAAAAATGTGACAATGAATATATATATGTTCATGTATAGCTGAAAAATTGTGCTCTACATTGGAATTTCATGCAACATTGTAAAATGATTATAAATCAATAAAAAAGTTAAAAAAAAGAAGAGTATAGTTTAGTGTCATTAAGCACATTTGCGTTGTTACGTACCCGCCACCACCATCATCTCCAGAACTGCTTTCATCTTCCCAAACTGAAACCTGTCCCCATTAAACAATAACTCCCCACTCCCTCCTCCCCAGCCCCTGGCACCCACCATTATGCCTTCTGTCTTCATGAATTTGACGACTCCAGACCCCTCATGTAAGTGGAATCATGAAATGTTCGTCCTTTTGTGCCTGGCTTATATCACTTAGCATAATGTCTTCAAGGTGTGTCCTTGTTTTTTTCAGACTGTGTCAAAATTTCCTTCCATTTTAGGTTGAAGCTGAGTGATCCACTGTATGACCAGACCACAGCTTGTTCATCCATTCATCAGCTGATGGGCATTTGGGTTGTTTCCATCTTTGGCTATTGCGAATAATGCAGCTATGAATATGGTGTGCAAATATCTCTTCGAGTCTTGCTTTCAGTTCTTTCGGGAGTATACCAGAGGTGGACTTGCTGGATAATTTGGTCATTCTGGGTTTAATATTTTGATGAACCACCAGAATCTTCTACAGCAGCTGCACCATTTTACATTTCTTCCAGTGATATGCAAAGAGGCCGGTTTCGCCACATCTTCACTGACACTTGCTATTTCATGTGTTTGATAGTAACTATCGTAATGGACATGAGACGCATCACACAGGTGTAGTCTTTAAACTCTCCTCTGCAAGTTTGACAGAACAACCTCAGTTCAGCAGGGTGCTCTCCGGGAGCTGAGCCCAGCATCCTACACCCTACACCCTATGGTACCTTTAATTGACTGCGCTGCAGACTCCCCATGGCCACCCCCACAGCTGGCACCCATCACAGTGCCCGACCAGCCCTAAGTTCTCCACGAGTGCTGCTGGGCTGGGAGCCGCAGCCGCAGCGAAGGTCGGGGGTGGGGAGCGGGTGGCAGAGGGGGCTGGGACGTCTCCTGGGCCCACACTTTCCTGGGCCTTCAGCCTGAAACTCGGGAATCAGACCTTTCCCCCAGGAGCTAAGGGAAGATTTTAAGTAGGGGCCAACCAGGGTAGACGCATGTGGTTCACAGATCGCGCTGAGCACAGCAGCTTGAACGGCACTTGAGAATTGGCTCCAGGAGACCGATGGGGACCCGGGAGTGGAGGGCCCGGCTGGCTACGAGGTGCTGAGCTGGGTGATGGTGAGTATGGGGACCACATCCTCACACCCGTGCTGGCCTGGCCCAGGGCGCCAGGCTCCCTCGCGCACGACAGGTGCGGGGGATTTAGTCCGTGTTTGGAAACTCACGGAGTATCTGAAAATCGACTAACACATGAAAGGGAAGAGGAGCTACTCTCAATCTGGGCAGAAGTCTTCTGTTTCTGGAATCTGTGAAGGTGGTAAAAGGAATTTCTGAAGAATCACAAGTTGCTCATCTCGGTAGCTCAGCAAACGGGAAGGATGAGGTGGAGTTCCCTGCTGCTAAAAATGTGTTCACTGAGTTTCGAGTTTCCCTCTGTCCTTTTCCCCTTGCCTTCTGGTTATGGAAATGACCACCTGACACCGTAGGAGACGTGAAGTGGAGAAGACAGAAGACTGCTATCTGTTTTTCACCGCGGTGCTAACAGCTTCGTCTGTGCTTGGCCGTGGGTCTGGCTCTGGGTAACTGGCAAGGAGGCATACACCCTTTGTCATTAAAGAATGAGAAACCTCTGAGGTGAATGTCAGTTCTAAGTGTGTACTTACTATCTAAGTAAAATAAGCCTCCCCATGTGATGAGCTGATAATTTTGGATACGTAAAGCAATGCCTCGTACATGCAGTTTTGAGTTAGTGAACTTTTTAAAAGGCTGGTTAAGGTCTGTGAAGGATCTGGAAAAGGCACGACTGCATCAGTGGAAACGCTAGCTGCCCCTATCCCATTGGTCTCAAAGTTTCGGGACATTTTGCATAATGAAGAAGGAGCTCTGTGCCAAACTGCATCATCCAGGACACCCAGCCCGATTCTCTAAACTCAGGTTGGCTTCCCTGCCCCGGGGCTGGCGCAGCGTCGCACCCACGGCCCTGCGCTCTCTGTTGGTCTGTTTGTTCTCTTTCCCTTCCACTTTCCGCCTCCTCCTCCCTCTCTGTAAGGGCCATCTACCTATTGCTTAACTTCCTATGGAATTATTTTTACCGCCTGTGAAGATCGGTGGTCACGTTCTTGTGGCAATGACAGATCTCCACGCGATTTCTTCCTTGGAGAATGTCTCTGCCTTTGAAAAAGGCCTCTGGGTGTTTGGAAAAAGCAGCTGGAGGAGCTGTGAAGAGAGGCTAATACTTTTTTGTTCCTAGTGATCTTTCTTATGAAGTTCCCATGAGCAGATGCAGAATTTTGTTTGAGGAAAAAAAACCCCACAAGCTTAAAACAATGTTATTCATTGTCATTCAGTGTTTTTCAAGACCATTCAGTGTTTTTCAAGACTTTATCCATAACTGAATGAACGATCCTAGTTTTATAAAACAGTCATCAGGAGCTCAGATTTGGAACCTCCCGTGTATTTCGAAGCATGGCTACCATGTAACAAACTGAACTGACTCCTTCCAGACAAGCTCTAGTAGACTCCAAAATTCCATGGAAAAAAGGCACTGTGGACAGAATTTGAATATCAGAAAATACAAATGAATTCACTCTTCTCCAGAGGAAGGCGAAGCCCTCAGGGACGAGGCCTCGGTGGCTCTCCAAGGCCAGCGCTAAGAGGGGACGCACTGGTCACTCCCACGCCGAGAGCGCGGGCTGAGCCTGTGCGGCTCGCATCCTTGCTCGCCTCCCCTTAGGAGGTGGGTGGGAGACAGACAGGGGGCCTCGCGCTGCGTCCCAGGATCCAGAAGACGAAGGGCCTAGAAAGGGAACCTTAGGGCCGTGGAAGGGAGACGAGGCTAAACTGCGTGACGTGATGTGTCTTCATGGTGGGGCTGTTGAACTCTACGTCCCCCCGCTGCCACCCCCTGCTCACGTGGCTCTTTCTTTGCTCATAACTGGCGGCTGTTTGTGTTACCACCGTGCCAAGTACTCGCGGACGCCGCGCCGGCCCTGGGCGGGCAGCGGTGACCCGGGAAAGTACCTCTCAGCGGCGCTCTCCTCCCAGGGATGGAAGCGCCCAGCGCGCAGCCTGGTGACAGTGAGTGGTTTCATGTCGGTTGCCATGGGTCCCCTGCAGGAGAGGGCTGGGGAGGCTGGGAGGGAGCAGAACTGACCCCGAATGGAGGGCTGGGGGAGGAGACCCTCCCTGAGGAAGTCTGAACAGCGGCCACGCATGTGGACAAGGTGGGGAGGGTTGCACCGGGCGGAGGGCGTAGCCCTCAGGGACCCTGACGCAGGAAGTGGCAGGCGGTGGAGAAGGGGACAGCTCTGCCCTGGGGGAGGAGGGCAGTGCGTGGAGCCAGCCTGCGGGGGTGGGCGCTTCTGGACCCTCAACAAACGTTGCTTTACAGCAGCAAGATTTTGGCACCTCCTTCTGGTGGCTGCGTGGCCACAACTCCTCACATGCTGTCGCTGGGCGGGTTGGGTGAGTTTGTCTGCGAGGTCTAGAAACGCCTGCTAATGGGATCACGTGGCCAAGAAGCATGAGACCCTCTTCCTGCAAGGGGCCCCCCTCCCTCTGGCCACGGCGCTGTGCTCCCTGGTCCCGGAGGCCTTCCTCCTTGAAGACGCGACTCCGGTAGCCAGCAAGGAGTGGCGCGCGTCTTCTTTGTCCCTGGCATCTGTTCCCAACACACCATCTGCCCTAGACAGCAAGCCCACGTCTTTCTTTCTGTTCTTCCTTCTCCGCTTCTTGTTTGGACCATGGGACTGGAGGAAGTCACCGTAGCTCAGGCTCAGCCGTACCAAGAGTGCTGCGCAGAGGAGAGGGGCGATCATCTCTGCTCCGGGTTCTCGTGTCTCGTCTTTGGGGCGTGATTTGCCAGGATGCCCCATCTTTGCTTTCTGGACTCAGCTCTCCAGATGGCTGCAGTGATGCAGGAAAGTCTGTCCTTCCCAACAAATGGGGCGTGGGTGGGCTCTGTGGCCCTCCTTCCTGCCCACGTGGCCTCTGCCCCAGCAGGCTGAAAATGTAGGCGAGACTTGACACAGTCCCTAGGAATTACTCTACATTACCTGATATTAAAAAAGAAAAAAACACCCTACAAGCAAATTGTTCAGAGGATTGATTTGGGAGAGATGCTGAAGGGAAAAAACCTTTTTTCTTCTCAAAGCGTTACCAGTGACACGCCATATGGTTTTTGCCAAACCATTTGGCTGCTGTACGGTTTTCTATTCCCAATTGTAACACTGAGCTGATAGAATTTGCCACCCCACCGGGATATCACAAGCACTAATCAGAATGTCTATAAATGCCTTTGAACTCCTTGCAAAAACAGGCAACCAAAATATCAAGTGAAACCTGTAGAAATGTCACCCTAAGCCAGGCCTCCATTTTGGAAATGGGCATTCAGGGCTCACGTGGACGCGCTTATTATAGTTCGCACAGAAGTGACGCACGACTGGACACTCTGAGGTTTAATTTTTTTTCCCAACAAGACTGTGATATATGCCAGGTGGAGGCTCAGAAAATTTTCCAATATAAGCTCCATTGTGAAGACCAATTTGCATTTAGGAGGGTTTCCGCGGCCACCTGGGTCTGTCCTACAGGCCATGGTCGAGACCACCTCCCTTCTCATCCCCTGCCCCTTGGGGTGCACTGTCATGGGTCCCCTTAATGCACGTGCAGGTCTCTTTCCTTTCTGTTGGGAGAATTAAGAAAAATCGTGTCCCGACAGAGCAGCAAGGGGTCACCCCTTAGGAAGCTCCAGGGCTGTTGATTTGACTTCCTGATGCAGCTTGATTATACTCGAGTCCATGTGTTTACTTCGGAGACCTCCAAAAAGAGTGACAAAGATCTAGCAACCCCAAATGAGTTTAGGAACCAGCATGTCCCTTGCTTTGAGGAACACAGTAAACATTTCAAAAGAGCGTGCCAGCTCATTATCTAACGCTCTCTCTCCAGTGACTTCAGGGAAAACAGCAGTAGTTAAGCAATGTTTGCCAAAAGCAAATGTGGGAATGGGTGTTGATTTTAAAAGGGGAGAGAGGAGCTCACTGCTGGCTGCGCGGCGGGAGGGAAAGGCCCGGTTCTGCAGACTTTCCAGGAGGGCCTGCGGCCCCTCCCTGAACTCCCGACTGTTGGGGGCTGCGGGCGGCGGGCCCTGGGAGTTGAATAACTGAGGCGCGGAGGGTCCGGCCAGGGCCCCGAGAGGTGGGACCCAGCCCCTCAAGCCTGGAGACAGAAGACCGGAGAAACAGTCTGCAGATATCCTCAGGACATTCTGCCCGAGGACCTGGGCTGTTGGCCCCGTGCTCGGGAGCTCAGGTCCCGGAGGGAGAGAGTAGGAGGGCGCCTCCCCGCCCCCACCCCGCCCCCAGACATGCCCTCTTTAACGCTCCGCCAAAGCGTGATTAACACATCCTGCGGCGGTTGCAGAGTCTGGTTTCTTTAGAAAGAAAGAACTTCCTGACACTCGAGTCCAACAGCAAAGAATGCCATTTCGTAGTATACATCCGGGTGTCTGGTGCAAAACAAACAAACAAACAACAAAAAAAACCCAAAACAAAACCCGAGAATTAGCCTCCCTGCTCCAGAAAGAAGAACAGAAACCCGCCGCTGAGAAGCGGCACAACGGCCCTTCAGCGCCGCCCCTCCTCCCCAGGCCCCAGGGCGGGTTCTGCTTTTGCGCCCTGGGGAGCTGGGCGTCTGGAGCCGCTGACCAGCCAGCCCTCTCCCTACCTCCTGGTGATGGTTGAAAATCTTCATTTTGTTTTATAGGTCACAGGTCAGCCCATCCACGAGGATTCTTGTAATTGCACAGGACGGGCTTTGTGTGGACCGATTACATCTTTTCTTTTGGACCTAAAGGGAGCCGTTCATTAGTCCGGCGCTTGTGCCTAAGGCTGACCTGAGCCGTCTGAAGGCAGAGCTTCCATGAAACTCCCTGGCGTTACTTTATTCCCGGGAATCTTAATTATGAGGCATTACTGGGACGGAGCCTCAGTTCACCTTGGTTTGCAGCCTTGTGGGGGGGGGGCGACCCAATGAAAGGCGCCTGGAAGGCTCCATGGCAAGTAGCCGTGGACGTGGGAGTGTGACTGGGAGCCCCAGCCTGGCCGCCAGACCTCTGCACACTGCTTCCTCTCTCTCGGGTCACGTTTTCCTTTTCTGCCAAAGGTGAAAGGAAAGAGAGGTCTCAGGCGTGCCTGGTTCCAGCCCACCCTCCCTGTCTACTAGATGGCAGTCCCCTTCCGTTCCCTGGGCCCCGGTTTCCCTTGAGGGGAAGGTCTGGGTGCCGTATGCATCTCCTGGCAGGGCTGTGACCACGGCAGAGCCCGAGACGGTGATGGAGGAAAGCCGCCGGCTGCTTCTTTGTCCTTTTACATGCAGGAGGTCACCTGGGAGCAGCTGCTCTTTGTCTTTACCTGTTGCTCTTGCCAAGCCCTTCTTAGTGACACGAGCTTGTCAGCCGGGCTCCCACTGCTTTTGGGGAAGGGACGTGGGGCTCCTCTGGCATTTCCAAGGCTGCCCTCCCCTTTCCACACTGGTTTGCAGAGACAGCCCTGGGAGGAGATGGGCACTTTGGCACAAGAACCTCCTTGGAGGAAAAAGTGTCAGGATGAGACCCTCTTCCCTTCACTGCGAGAGAATTCAGGGGCAATGCCTGAGTTCTGTGTGGCGGTCAGTCCTGGCCTGGGGGGCACTCGGTAGGAACAACAGCTCCCGTGCAAGATGGCCCCAGAGAGCTGTAATGCTGGAACCCGGCTGGGGAGCACTGCTGCGACGCACCCTACAGGCGTGTCCTGGGCCTCTGGGCACGTGCCCACTAGACCAGGCAGGCATTTCCCTGGGCCCCGCTCCCCATGCCTCAGCAAAGGACACAGCCCCATTAACTATCTACCAAACCGAAGTTCAGCTCACACTTGTCTCCCCCTTTCTCTGGTCACCAGGGACTCCAGTGTGACCAGTTCCAGTCATGGTGCTGTGGCCATGCGGGAGCCAGGGGCGGGTGTGGAAGGGGGCCTGGGGGACCCCAGAGAGCAGGGCGTTAGGCAAGCAGCTGCCCACAGTCTCTCCTGAACCGTTTTCCAGGCACTGCCTGGGGCCCCGGGCCAGCCGGGGCGTCCCTAGTGGGTGGCACTGCAGCAGAGCCCGCCAGCCCACTCACCGTGGGTGAGACTATGTTTAATGTGGCAAAAGAGTTGCCAGGGGCTAAATTTATAGGTCACCAGAGCCAGGAGGCCAGAGCCAGCCCCAAACTTGGCTTTCTAGAAGTGAATGGCTAATGTGACCAACCTCTGAGCCCCAGAAATAGCTCTGAAGGAACTCACAATTTTTTTAATGGAGGCGCTGGGGATTGAACCCAGGACCTCATATGTGCTAAGCATGTGCTCTACCACTGAGCTATACCCTCCTCCTAAGAATTCACAATTATTAAAATTTTTGCTGACTATAAGAAATTTATTGCAAATGATATTATAAAAAATGGAAAAATATTCCAATTAAAAGACACTTAAACACATATGAACAATTTTAAATGATCAGCACCAAAGTAGGATCTACACTTGGGTGATAAATTCAACAAATTCAAGAAATAATTATTTTAAATGTCAAGATGATGGTTAATTACATTATGAAGCAAAGACTGAGACAGGGCACATGGTGGCTGGGGGGCGTTCGGGGGGCATGGGGGGCAGTCCTAGTGCTTTCTTCTACCAAAGTTCTGTTCCTTCCCTTAGATGGTGGTTATAAGGGTGTTCACTTTATTTTTTTTTACATTTTTTATTGAGTTGTAGGCATTTTACAATGTGTTAATTTCCAGTGTAAAGCACAATTCTTCAGTTATACATGAACACACATATATTCATTGTTGCATTCTTTTTCGCTGTGAGCTACCACGAGATCTCGTATGTATTTCCCTGTGCTACACAGTATAATCTTGTTTATCTATTCTACATATGCCTGTCAGTAGCTACAAATTTTGAACTCCCAGTCTGTCCCTTCCCACCCCCTCCCCACGGGCAACCACAAGTTTGTATTCTATGTCTATGAGTCTGTTTCTTTTTTGTATTTATGTTCTTTTTTTTTTTTTTTAGATTCCACATATGAGCAATCTCATGTGGTATTTTTCTTTCTCTTTCTGGCTTACTTCACTTAGAATGACATGCTCCAGGAACATCCGTGTTGCTGCAAATGGCGTTATGTTGTCACTTTTTATGGATGAATAGTATTCCATTGTATAAATATACCACATCTTCTTTATCCAGTCATCTGTTGATGGACATTTAGGCTGTTTCCATGTCTTGGCTATTGTAAATAGTGCTGCTGTGAACACTGGGGTGCAGGTGTCATTTTGAAGTAGGGTTCCTTCTGGGTATATGCCCAGGAGCGGGATTCCTGGGTCATATGATAAGTCTGTTCCTAGTCTTTTGAGGAATCTCCATACTGTTTTCCACAGTGGCTGCACCAGCCTGCTTTCAAGAATTCACAATTTTAAAGAGACAGAGGAAAGTACTCCCAGGCATTTAATTTGGGTAGAGCTTAGCAAAGGCACTGCTTGCAGTGTCGTGGTTCTCTTAACATGGTCTGTTTCTCTCTTCACCTTCCCTCCCACCCCACTCCTGCTTCCTGCTTCTTGTTTTCAGAGCTGGCTTTCCCTTGTCCCCCTCCTTTCTCCTGTATGACACACACAGTCTGTAAGATGTGCCTTGATGAGTTAGTTATCACCTTCATTATCCATCATCTCATTATTTTCCTGTGCACACACCTGACAACTCTGAGCATTAACAGTTTAAAAGCAACATGCCTTTGAAAAGGGGAGCATCTGGGGATCCAGAAGTCCTCCCAACTGTGGGGTGTTAGGGCTCCCAAATTGGAATGGATTCTCTTCTTCATATATCCCCCTCCAGTCCTTTCTGGAGCAAGGCGGGCAGTAAGAATAAATCAAGTAAATCCATTTTCAACAGGTGCAGTCGAACACGGATATCCTTGCAAATAAATGACTTCTTTCTTTCAAGCACCGGAGCCCAGCTCTACTAAGAACATGTCAAAGAGATACGCAGGCTCGGGAACAAGGCTTAGAAAGAACAATCGATTGAGTCCTTGATACAGCTCTGGAGCGTTAAGCTCGCCTCTTCGTGGCAGGGGGTGGGGAAGGGAAGTTTGCATCTGTGGGGGCCCCAGCCTGGCAGAGCCAGGAAGGGCCGCCTGATGAGGAGGACGTGCCATTTGCACCTTTCTGAGCACGTGTGAAGCCTCTCGCCTGCAACACACAAAAGAGGTGCTTGAAGCCTCAGCGGTTGCTTCCCACCCTGAGGGACAGGTTTAGCCTCCCCCTTTTTACAGAGAAAGGGCGCGTGGTCCGGGTTGATTTAATCACTGTTTGCGCAGAAGCTAGGGAAGTGGCAGAGCTGAAGCTGGACTCAGCATTATTACGGGCTGGACTGTATCCTCCAAAATCCATATGTTGACTTCTTAACCCCAACTTCCTCAGAAGGTGACCTCATCCAGAACAGGGTTGCCAAAGACGGCATTAGTGAAGACGAGGTCCTCCTGCAAAGTGGGCCCCAGATCTGATATGACTGGTGTCCTCATAGAAAGAAGAAACTTGGACGTCCATACACCCAGAGAACGCCACGTGAAGGTGAGGCTGAGGTCAGGGGGTGCTGCCACAAACCGAGGAATGACGAAGATTGACAGCCAACACTGGAAGCAGATGGGACGGGCCTGGGACAGATTCTGCCTCCCTCCGAGCCTGCTGACACCCCGATCTCAGGCTTCCAGCCTCCAGAACCCCAAGAATACATTTCTGCTGTGGAAGCTGCCTGGTGTGTGGTACCTTGTCCAGGTGGCCCTGGCAATCTGACGTGGGCACCAGATCTGTGCCTTTTCCACTGTTTCCCTGCGTCTTGGCGGAGTGATGAAAAGACTTTGGAGGGCACCTGCCCACCTCTTCAGGGTGGAAAGGGAGCAGGTTTGCCGTCTGGGATCCCACAACGGCACCAGCGGATTCTTGCTTCCCGCCCTGGCCGCCCTCCCTCCTCCTCTGGCCAGAAGAGTGCGGCCCACCCACATCCGCTGCTCCCAGCCTCCTCCGGTTCCCGCACTTGCCTCTGGGTGGAGGTTCTTGAAGAGAGCCTCCCTGGGGCTCCGTCTGGGACATCACTGCGACCATGCGGTCGGGAAAGCCCCACAGACGTGGTTTAAGCACAGCCTACTTGTGGGGCCCTCAAAAATATTAATTTTTGAAATGTGCCCCCCCCAAGAAATGTATCTCTTATTCGAACCAAGTCAACAACAGCTGGCCTTGGGCTCTGGACTCCTGCGGAGTCTGGGGCCTGGGGGTGGTGGGAGAGGGTGGGACAGGTGTAAGGGGGGCAGAGGATGGGACAGGGCCGCGTCCCGGCTGGCTGTCCGTTAGTGCTGCTCTGGGCGTGGCCTGAGGGTCACGGTGGATCCGGAAGATGGACTTGGGTTCCGGAAAGGAGCTGCTTTTCCAAGAAGAGGGTCGATATAGGCAGGGGTCCCCTGGCTGAACTTCGGATCCTAATCAGTCGCTCGCTTGGCTCTGACCTCCAGAAACCCCTTCATACCGCGGAGCCTGCCCACCTGTGAACGGAGGCTAACGGTGCCCGTCTCAGGGCTGCTGCAGGGTTAGGTGGGACGCTCAGGCCGGGACCCTACTGTGAATGTTTTTAAATCCCCCCTCCCCACGCTTTGTCTCCCCAGGTGACCCCCGGATTCAGACGCAAGTGCTGATTCCAAGGCACCTGCTGAATTTTCTCTGTGCATCAGAGAAATTCCTTCCCCTCTGGTCCCTATTCCCCACTTCCCCCATAAAATGACATCTGAGGTTCCTTCCAGCTTCAGTGGGTTTTCTGGGAAGTTATAGTGTCCTCTGGAGGAGTGGTGGCTTTAGGGAGTCAGGTACCTCATGGGGCTAATTGCCCCCCTGGAACAAGACACAAGCCCCTGGCCAGCATGGGGTGTGTGCGTGTGTACACGCCCCTGAGGCCCTCAGAACCACGGAGGAGGAGGATGGTCGCTCTCTCAGGCTGTATGTGATGCACCTGGGAGGTCAGGACACTATCACGATTTGGTAAGCTTAGTCTGGAGATTTCAGTATTTAACGCCGCTCGGTGGAAGTGTTCACTGCAGATAAGGCAAGATGCCGGGAGATGTTAAAAGTGCCGAGATCACTGTCCTGTATCTAGAATGGTGGGTCTTCATCACTCACATCTGTGGTGGCTCCCCAGTGGCGATGTTAGATATTTTTCTCTGTGGAAAAAATTAGAATCTTCATTAAAAGAATTAAATATCATGTAACATAGTGATTCGTAAGTGGCAGCTACAGGGCATGACTTTTTTCAGAAAGTTTATGCCCAGCTGACTTCGACAGGTTGCTGTCTGCTGGCGGGTTCAGCCCATTCCGCTCGTGGCCCGCGCTGCCCGCGGCGGCGGCAGACCCTTCCCGGGGGCGGGCGAGGGGCTCTTGGGGCGGGAGTGCGGGTTTCTCCCGAACCTCTGCTGATGCCGCCGAAGGACGCAGCCCGGTGCTCCAGCGCCTCCTCTCTGAGCGCTCGCAGGTGAGCAGAGCGGAAGCGAGACGGGGGGCTCCGGCCAGGGTCCCTGCGCGCCTCCCTCTGCGACAGCGGAACCGTGTGCCCCTCTCGTACAGGCGGCAGGAGACGTCCCGCTCCCGACGGGAGTCCGCAGGGGCCCCGCGCTGCTCTGCGACGGGCACGGAGCGTCACCGCCGGCGGCGGGACGCGCGTCCCGGCCTCCTCGCCCGGCTCCCTGGCAGCCGCGCCGGGGGGCCGCGTCCGCCCTGGCGACGCGTGGCGCTAGCGGAGGTCCCGGGCGCCGGCGCAGACCGGCCCCTGGGGACAGCGCTTTCGGCAGGGCGCGCCCGGGGGCTCCGGGCGCAAGGAGCGTGCCCGTCCGGGCTGAGGCTGACCCCGTGGGTGCGGGTGCTCGGTCCCCAGTGCCGCCCCGCTGGGAGGGTGTGTTGGCGGTGGGGGCCTCGTCCTCCGGCAAGACTCTGAGCTCATGAAGGGCGCGTCCGTCCTGCGCTCCCCTGAGCTCACGGGGCTACTTCCTCTGACTTCAGTGAAACACAGTTGGAAATTAGTCTAAAAGGAAGGCCACTCTGAGAAGCAGAGAGGGTTTTTTGTTGTTGTTCACAGATGTTCCTCCAGAGCCTAGGCTCGCTCTGGGCATCAGCTTAGAGTTAATGAGAAAGGTAACCAGGCGTGTCAGTCAGAGCGCGTTGCATGGAAGTGAGCGGAGGACCTGAGACAGGGCGCTCGCCGTTCTGAGTGTCTGAAGGTGGGGTTCCCAGGCTCTGCTCGCAGTCCCCACTGGGGATCCGAGCCCTCTCCTTCCTCCGCTCTGTATTCTCATTATGTTGGCTCTTTGTCCTCATGGTCCCAAGATGCTGATGACGATAGCATTGGTAATAATTATTATTATCATGGTAATGATATTTTGTCTGAATTACTTTGTGCCAATCATTGCTCTAAGCCCTCACATCTTTCCACTCATTAAATAGTCACATCAACTCACAACGTAGGTTCAAGATGAGGAAACTGAGTCAGAGAGCGATTCAGTAACTTGTCCAAAGTTACGTAGTTAATAGTGGATGGAGCCTGGAGCTGGACCCAGTCTGGGCTTACCTTTCTAAGCTGTACTGTAAGTTCAGGTGCTGCTTTTCCACCAGCAAAGCAGGACAAGAGGGGCCAGAGTGGGGTCGTGTGGCTACGCTGCTCCCCAGGGGGACTGGGAGAGTAACAGGGAGCCGGGAGCAGGTGTTCCAGGATCACTTTAGACAAACCATGATTCATGCCTGAGAGCCGGGAGTATTGTCACCCTGAATGAAACGTGGGTTCCGAAAGCAAAGAAGAAGTAGAAAATTGCAGTCAGCATCAATGAATAATATTTCTGCCACATTAAGAAAGAATCCATCCATCTGCTTGCAAATTAAAAAACAATATTCTAGATAACTTGAGTTTAAAAGAAAATTAAAAACAAAACTCAAAGCCATTTAGAAATAATTGCGAATGGATGAACTAAAGTGTACCTCCCAGAGAGGAAAAATCTGAAAAGAGGAACAAGCCATAGAACAAATGCAAGAGGTGATACGAGGGCTACACATACAAAAACAAAACAAAACAGAAATAAACAAACAAACAAAACCAAACAGGCCTACATGATTTTATCAGAAATGCTTTAAATGTTAAAAGAATACATGGTTCCTATATTATACTTACATAAACGATTCCACAGGACAGAAAGAGCTGATTTCCAGCTCATTCAATGACGTTTCTGACACTAAATCCAGACAAGACTAGCGCAGAAAATATAAAGGCCACCCCACTTACGAAAATAGTGCAAAAAGTCCCAACGAAAACCTTAACAAAGAAAATACAGCAATCTGCTAGAAGACCACATCTGTCTTAGGAATGAAAAGGTGGTTCAAGCTTGGGAAATCTAGTGATGTAATTCCGTACAATAAGAGGTAACAATGAGCAATGACACGGCCGTCTCTCTACCTGGCTCACTTCCTGCAGAGCAGGGACTGGAGGGCTGGAAGCTGCATTCCCCACACTGTCTTGCAATAGGCTCCCCGTTTAATGTCTGCTGGTGCGAGGCACCGGCTTGTCTAGTGAACAGGAGAAGGAGAAGGCTGAACAGGAGATGTGGGACAGGACCACTGCGCAGCCAGCTGAGCAGGCAAGAGCCTGCCTGGCCCCGGCGCCACCTCTCGTGTGAGAAGCTGCGTGTGAATGTGCCCCTGGGATGTTCTGCAGTGTCACTTTGTGGAGGAGAGAGGGCGCACATCTGTTCAAAGTGTTGGGTACCGAAAGCTCCCCCAAAATATACAACCTCCCATTTGTCACTTGAAGCAATGCAAAAAATGGAGGAAGTCCTCTTTCAAAGAACTCTAATGTAGACATGGTTTGCGTGTGTGTGTATGTGTGCACACGCACGCGTGTGCAAAACAGTCCTATTATTCTTCTGAACAGCATTCGGTACAATAAACTCAGATCTGGGGACGGCTTATGGACAACATCTTTGGAGAGGTGCCTCATTTACATCAATAGGTTAGTGACCTGTAGGAGCTTCCAGCTCTGCTATGAATGTGTCTCTGTTAACTAAAGCAGCTAGACACGGCAGGTTTCAAGTCTCTGCAGGTGATAATAGACATTATCATTTACTGGTATTGAACATCTTCGTGACAGGCGTTGTGCCGTTGCTTCACAAACATCATCTAATTCAGTCTTCACTGCTTATTGATTTATTCAGTGAATTTTAGAGGAGGAGCTACTATGTGAAAAACACTCTGCTAAAGTCAGGCTGTGTAGTGAATAATAAGCTAGACTCAGTCTCTGCCCTGGTGGAACTTGAAATGTGTTAGAACAGAAAGGTGTGGGAACGTAATTGGGATGGAGATGGAGTAAGTACATTCCACTGTGTCTCCCACTGGATGAAACTGGCCCCTGGACAGGACACATGCAGTAGCTCTCTGAGGACCCCTAAATGGGGATAGTAACAGGCTGAGGGAGGAAGGCTGCCCAGGCAGCAAGTGTCCCCCTTCCACACATCTTCCTGTGTCTTCCTGTGCATTTCCTGGTTTGAATTCAAGGCAGCTGAAGACTTGGAACTACACCCTGAGTATGAACAGAACAAGTCCGAAGAGAAGTCCTCTATTTCCGCCCTGGGGACCACAGTCAGAGAGAGCCAGGGAACCCCTCCTCTCTTGTGTGTTTGTTCTTTCTTGTCCCAGCCTGGGGACAGTGACTCCATGACTACAGATTTCTCCCACAGAAACCATGAGTGTCAGGGGCAGTGGAACATTTTTAAATTGCTGGGGGGAAAAAAAGAACTGCCAGCATAGAATTCTATATCTGCTGAAAATATGCTTTAGGAATGAAGATGAAATAAAGACTCTCTCAGACGGAGGACAACTAAGGGAACTTCTCACCAGCAGACTTGCTTGCTTGTTTGAGTCTTTAAAAAAAAAAAAAGCAAACTTATCTTCTTGGTGGCGTAATTCGGTTTATTTATTTAATTTATTTTTTAGTGGAGGTGCTGGGGATTGAACCCAGGGCCTTGGGCATGCTGAGCACGTGCTCTACCACAGAGCCATACCCTCCCCCTGATTATTTGATTCTTATGCCTCCCATAGATCCTCATAAATAAAATCAGTGATACCCATCTCCTGGAGGTTTCATCCTTGTCCTTAAAAATAGCATTATGGCTTTCAGACTCAGAATTCTAGGAATCTGAGGAGCCAGCATTAGCTTGCTTGCCTGAGGCTGCACGTCCAGTGGGTGACTGAGGGAGGCTGGGACTCGTTCATTCAGGCATGTTGATTTACAGCTGTGAGTTGGCCAGTGGCACAGCTGCAAACTATTCCATCAGTTCAGGTCCTCATTTTTTTTCAGACAGGCATTTGTCATGTGTTGATTCCATTTTATGATCAATTTGAAGCTTTTATATTTAATTTCTATGCTTTCAGCTGTTCCTCTAATTTGGCTTTATTGTAGCACACTCCGTAGTGAAAGGCATAATTGCAAGCGTCTTTATTTGTAAACAATAAGGAAAAGAGTTTATTTTCTCTCTCTGGAGACACTATCCCTTCTACAAGTAAACCACCTATTTTAAGTATGTTAGAAATTTTTGATACTTGATTTTATTAGGGGACAGTTCTGTAAGGTGTGACAAATGTGACCTGTGGTAACCACAGTCACAATCAAGACAGAACATTTTGTCCCCAAGGTTCTCCCTCTTGTGGTCCATCTCCCCATCTCCCTCTGACCACAAGCAGCCACTGAAGGACTTCCTTGTGAAAGGATGGAACCATGTACTGTGTCTGCTTTCAGGTCTGGATTTTAATGTCCAGCATAATATTTTTGCTAGGCTTCCATGTCACTGCTAAGTGGATTCCATTGCATGGATACACTACCGTTTGTTTATCCATTCACCTGTTAGCGGGCATTTGGGTTGTTTTCAGTTTGGGGCTATTATGAATGACTGTGCTTTGAGTATTTGGGTATGTTATTTTATGGACATATATTTTCATTTTTCTTGGGTAAACACCTATACATGAGGTTTCTGGGTCATCAGATAAGGGTATTTCAACTATTAAGAAATCATCAAACTGCTTTGCACGCTGGGCGGGCCGTGCTACATGCATACCAGCACATGTCTTGGGGTTGTGTTTTGTTTTGATGGTTCCAGTTTCTCCACATCCTCGCCATCCTGGTGTCTCTGGGGGCTCCTCCACTTGCCTCTCACGTGGGCCTCGTGATGCTGGGTATCTTTTCACATGCTGTTAGCCCTGGGTGTATCCTTTGTCAGTGGCCTTCAAAAATCTTTTATCTATTTATACAATTAGTTCGTTTGTTCTTAAATTTTAAAAAGTGAACTAGGGTGGAGCTGAGACAAGGCTCGGGGGGCCACTCACAGACAGATCACAGACAGATGCACCTGGGTCAAAGGAGACACACCACACAGGCACATCCACCCACCAGCACATACAGTGGGGAGACAAAGTGCGCACACTGTGAGTGCAGAGAACACATCTTCCCAAATAGGTGCACATGCACGCATGCACACACATGGACCTGGCAAAAGATATCCAGTTGCATGGCCACATGCCCCAGCAAGACTGTCTCCCATGCCCCCAGCCACCTGGGCAGGTAGGTATCGGGGAGTGGTGGTGCAGGTGGAGGAGGACTGGGTGAGATTTCTCCCCCTCCTGATCTACATGCCAGCAGCCTGAGTCCCTTCTCCATGCCGCCAAGGGGCAAGCAGGAAAAAAATAATAGCAAGAATAACAAAGGAAGAAGCCAGAGGCACTGAAACATCTCCTTCTACAAGCTGCTTGGGAAAGTGGCAGTGAGAAGAAGCACCTGTGCCAGGTTGCCTTGGGCATGAGAAACCATCCTCAGGGGGAGGGGATGAAAGGGGGCTGCAGGGGGCACAGCCCAGGGAGAACCAGGTCAGGAGAGGCGATGTTATCTCCTACATTATTTTCTAGGATTTTTATAGTTTTGTGGCTTACATTTAGGTCTGCAATCCATTTTGAGTTAATTTTTTGTGAAGGATGTAAGTATGCATGTAGATTTATTTGTTTGCATGTGTATAACCAGTTGTTCCAACAGAATTTGTTGAAGAGCCTACATTCTCCATTGAATTATCTTTGCTCCTTTGTCAAAGGTCAGTTGACTACATTTGTGAGGTCTATTTCTAGGCTTTCTATTCTGTTTCATGGTCTGTTTGTTTACTCTCTGACCAGTACCACACTGCCTTGATGACTATAGCTTCATAGCAGAAGATACTGAAGTCTTTTGACTTTCCTCTTCTCTCTAAATATTAAGTTGCCTATTCTGGTTCTTTTGCCTCTTCCAACAAACTTTAGAACAAGATTGTCTATATTCACAAAACAGTTTGCTGGGATTTTGATTGAGATTGTGTCAAACCTTTAGATCAAGTTGGGAAGAACTGAAAATTTAGCAATATTGACTCTTCCTATTCATAAATATGCAATAGCCCTCCATTTATTTATATCTTCTATTTCATTCATTAGCATTTTACTGTTTTCCTCATATATATCTTGAACATATTTTATTGGATTTATACCTTGAGTATTTCTCTTTTTTTTTTTTTGGTGCTCATGTGAGTAGTACTGGGTTTTTAATATCAAGTTCCAGTTGTTCATTGTTGGTATGTGAAAAAGTGATGATATTAACATTGTATCCTGCAAACTCACTACAATTGTTCATTAGTTCCAAAAAGCTTTTATTGACTTTTTTGGGATTTTTTACATAGACAATCATGCCATCACCAAACACAGTTTTATTTCTTCCTTCCTAGTCTGTAGATCTTTTATTTCCTGTTTTGTCATACTGCATTTGCTAGGAATTCTGTACGAGGTTGACAAGGAGTGGTGAGAAGGACCTTGGCTTGTGCCTCATCTTAGTAGGAAAGCATTGTTTCTCACCATCAAGTATGATGTTAGTTTTTTTTTTTTTTTTGTATTTGTTCTTGCTCACGTTAAGGAATTTCCTTTCTTTTACTAGTTTACAGAAGGATTTTTATCGTGAATGGGTATTGGATTTTTTCTAATGCTTTTCCTGCATCTGTTAATATGATCATAAGATTTTTCTTTTTTTACCTGTTAATGTGATGGATGACATTCATTGATGTTCAAATGCCAAAATAGTGTTGCATTCTGGAATAGCCTAGTTGGTCATGGTGTATAATTCTTTTTATACATTTTTGCGTTTGATTTGTCAATCTTTTGTTGAAGATTTTTCCATCTACATTCATGATTTATATTGGTCTGTAGTTTTCTTTTCTGTTGATGTCTTTGTCTGGTTTTTACACTAGGGTAATACTGGCCTCAGAATCAGTTAGGAAATAGTCCCTCTGCTTTGATCTTCTGGAAGAGATTGTAGAGAACCAGCATAGTTGCTTCCTTACATGTTTGATAGAATTCATTAGTGAACTCATGTGGTTATTATTTACTGATTCCATTTCTTTCATAGATACAAGCCTATTGAAATTATCTATTTCTTCTTGTGTGAGTTTTGGTAAGATGTATATTCAATGAATTGGATTGTTTCATCTAGGTTACTGAATTTGTGGGAATAGAGTTTTTCATAATATTCCTTTATTATGTCCTTTTGGTGTCCATGGAATCAGTAGTGATGGCCTCTATTTCATTTCTGATGTTAATAATTTGTGTCTTTCTTTTTCTTAATTACCTTGGCTAGAAGTTAATCAATTTTATTGATCTTTTCAAAGAAGCAGCTTTGGGTTTTGCTACTTTTCTCTACTAATTTCCTGTTGTCAATTTTATTGATTTTTGCTCTGATTTTTATTATTTCTTTTCTTCTGCTTACTTTGGGTTTAATTTGCTCTTCTTTTTCTAGTTTCCTAAGGTGAAAACTGAGATGACTGGTTTTAGATCTTCTTTTCTAATACATACATTAAATGCTAAAAAGTTCCCTCTAAACACTGCTTTCATCACATCTCACAAATTTTAAGAAGCTGTATTTTTATTTTCATCTAGTTCAAACTATTTATTAATATTGTTTGAGATTCATTCTTTGATTGCTGTGTTATTCAGAAGTGGGTTGTTTAGTCTCCAGGTATTTGGGGATTTTTTTTCCAGTTGTCTTTCTGTTCTTGATTTCTTGTTTAATCCATTGTGGTCTGAGAGCATGTTTTATACTTTTTATTCTTTTAAACTTGTGGAGGTATATTTTATGACCTAAAATTTGATCTATCCTGGTGAACATTTTGTGAGAGGAATGTGTATTCTGCTGTTGTTGGATGAAGTATTCTGCAGGTGTCACTAAGAGCCGGTTGACTGACAAAGCTA
Organism: Vicugna pacos; assembly: GCF_048564905.1. NCBI lineage: Eukaryota > Metazoa > Chordata > Mammalia > Artiodactyla > Camelidae > Vicugna > Vicugna pacos. The sequence continues at coordinate 92,308,236 of NC_132992.1, read as the reverse complement.
TTCATTTCACGCCTGTGCTGACTGATTTTCTCCCTGCTGGGTCTGTCCATTACTGATAGACAGTGTTGAAGTCTCCCACTGTAATAGTGGATTAATCTATTTCTCCTTGTAGCTTTAGTGGATTTTGCCTCATGTATTTTGACCCTCACACATACATCAAGGACTGTTATGTCTTCTTGGAAATTGACCCCAGTATCATTATCCAGTGCCCCCCTTTTTTAAAATCTCTGGTCATTTTCCTTGCTCTGAAGTCTGCTTTGTCTGAAACTAATGTAGCTACTTCAGCTTTCCTTTGGTGTACCAGCACTGTATAACTTTCTCTATCCTTTTACTTTTCATCTAGCAGAGTCTTTACGTTAAAAGTGGGCTTCTTGTAGACTATTTATGGTGGGCCTTGTTTTTATCCACTCTGACAATCTCTGTCTTTTAATTGGTGTGTTTAGACACTGATGTTTAAAGAGATTGTTGATATAGTAGGTGTCTTAGTGCATTCAAGCTGCTATAACTAAATACCACAGACTGGGTGGCTTATAAACAATAGAAATTTATTGCTTATAGTTCTGGAGGCTGGACATCTGAGATCAGGGTGCCAACATGGTCTGTTCTGGTGAGGGTCCTCTTCCTGTTTCATAACTAGACTCTTCCTTCTGTGCCCTCACATGTGGGAGGAGCGGGGGAGTTCTCTAGAGCCTCTTTTGTAAGGTACTAATCCCATTCACGAGGGCTCAACCCTCAAGATCTAAGCCCCGATCTCCTAATACAGTTGACCCTTGAAGAACACAGCAACATGGAGACTAAGGGCATCGACCTATGCACGGTTTTATATATATATATAACTTCATAGTTAGCCCTCTGTATCTGTGGTTCTGTATCTGAGGATTCAACCAACCACTGACTGTGTGGTGCTGTAGGACGTATTTATTGAAAAACATCTGTGTATAAGTGGATATGCAGAGTTCAAATCCATGTTGTTCAACTGTACTATCATCTTTGGGGACTAGGAAGAATTTCAACATACGAATTTTGGGGGACCACAAACGTTCAGACCATAGATGTTGGGTTAATGTCTATCATGTTATTGTTTTTCATTCATTGCTCTTGCTTTTGTTTCTTTTTTGTCTTTCACTCTTTTTTCTGCATTCTGTGGTTTTAATTCAACACTTTATGATTCAATTTTCTCTCCTCTCTTAGTGTGTTAATTATATTCCTTAAAAAAATTATTTTTAGTGACTGCTCCAGAGTTTGCAATATTCATTTGCAGCTAATCCAAGTCTATTTTCAAGTAACATGATATAGTTTCATGGGACTTGCAGGTACTTTATAACAGAGCATTTGCAATTCCTCCATCTTATCCCTTAAAATATTGCTACCCTTTATTTTACTTTTCTTCAAGTATAATTACTGAATTCATTGTTACTATTATTGTTTTTTTGGACAAGATGTTTTCTGGCAGTTCAATTGAGAATAATAAAAATAAAATATTTTATTTTACCTTCCTCCATTCCTTTTCTTATGCGCTTTCATTCTTTTTGTAGATTTGAGTTTCTGATCTATATCATGTTTCTTTGAGAAAGTATTTCTACTTCGTTTTTGCAGGATAACTTTACTAGAAATGGAATTCTAGGTTGGTAGATATTTTTCTTTCCACACTTTAAAAATTTCACTCCACTCCCTTCTTGCCTCCATAGTTTCTGAAGAAAAGTCCAGTGTAATTCGAATCTTGCTTTTTATGGATTTTCTGTGTACTTGTTCTCTTCATTACTGAGAAGGCAACATCCTCAAATCAATTGTGCATTCTCATTTCATCTTTCAGTTCTCTCCGTTGTTTTGCTACATGTATTTTGATGCTTTGTTATTGGAAACATACATGTTTTTGTTTTGATGTCATATTGGTGAACTGAACATTTTATCATTACAAAATGTCCCTCTTTTCTCTGGGAATACTCCTTGTTCTAAAGTCTACTTTGTCTCCTGTTATCATAGACAACCCAGTTTTCTTATGTTAGTGTTTGTATGATCTCTCTTTTTCCACCCTTTTGTTTTTGTTTACCTGTGTCTTTATACTTAAACTGGGTCTTTTGTAGATAGCATTTAGTTTGGTCTTGTTTTTCTTGCCTTTTAGAATGTCTTATAATTATTTTGCCTTTAGTGTGAGGTTTTATGTCAATGTCTGTGAGTTGGCTTGCGTTTCATGTTTGCTATAGATGTAAGGCTTAAATTCCTCTGGTGTCTTTGTTTTTCTCTTTCATGTTGTCTTTGGATTGTCTAGGAACTACTTCCAAGGTACAGTCTGTGCCTTGCGGCTCTTTCAGGCTGTCATCCACGGGCATTATGTTGTAGCCCTGTTGATGTGGTAAACAGGTGTGCATGAAGGGAAGCAGTCTATAATCTTATGATTAAATTTTAGGCTTTTAGTAGACCTGTGTCCCTGGGCTGTGACCTTCACAGGTCCCTCCCTCCCCACTGCCCCCCCCACTTAAGAGCGACAGAAAGACTAGGTGGGGCTAGAGTTTGGTAATTGTCCTTCCTCCTAGCTGAGGTACCACTCTGATCAAATCTTTTCCCCTGTTGAGTTGGCCTTTGTTAAGAAAATGTTCTGAGAGTATTTCACGTGGTTTATTTCCCCCTCTTCCTACTGGAGGTGAGAGCATGGGGGCATTGAAGATAAAATCCACTTAATTGTGGGTGCCTGGAGTTTCTCATTATCATGCTGTCCACACTCTCTGCAATTTGTCACAATTACCATATATAAGATTTTCTACCAGTTATCATTCCAATGGCTTCTGCTCCAGGTAAGCAGATCTCAGCTGTGACTCTGTATTCTCCTGTCTCGTCCATTTCCAGGCAGTGGTTTGCCCTGTGACCTCAATTTTCTGATAGATCCAACAAAAGGCATTGATTTTCACCTTGTTCAAAAAAAAATTTTTTTGGTGGTAAGAATGGGAGTGATTACTTTCAAGCACTTTACACATCAGAGCTGAAATTGGAAGTCTCAAGTCTTGCTTTTTTACCCAGTCTGACAAATTTTGCTTTTAATTGGTGCATTTAGACCATTTGTATTTTTTATTTAATTCTATAATCTTACTGTTTGTTTCCCTTCCACATGTTTTTTGTTCCTTTTCTCCTTTTCCTTCATTCTTTTGGACTGAATATTTTAGCATTTCATTTTATCTCCCCTATAGCCTTATTACCAACACCTCTATTTTTTTTTCTGAAAAAGATTGATCTAGGATTTTTGATATGTGTTTTTCAGATCACAGTCTGTCTTAAAAGAATGTATCAATTTATGTGTTCAGTAAAAAAATGTAAATTGTTTGTTTCCATTTCCCTTCCTGTCTCTTGTGTTATTATTGCCCTATATATTATTTCTACAAATGTTACAAACTCAACAGAAGCATTAGTATTGTTTTTCCTTTAAATAGCCAATTACCTTTTTTAACTCTATATTTTTGAGCAGTTTTAGATTCACAGCAAAATTAAAAGAAAGGTACAAAAATTTCTCATATGCTCTCTGCCCTTACACATATGTAGAGTCCACCCTTATCAGTATCTCTCACTAGAGTGAGACAGCTGTTGCAACTGATGAACCTACATTGACACATTATTGTCATTTGAAGTCCATAGTGTACTGCAGGGTTCACTTTTGGTGGTGTACAATCTATGAGTTGGGACAAGCATATAAGGACATGTATACTCCGTCATTATGTTATACGGAGTAGTTTCACTGCCCTAAAAGTCTTCTGTGCTCCTCCTATTCATCCTCCTCTCCCCAACACCTGCAACTACTGATTTCTTTTTTTAACTATCTCTTTAATTTTGCCTTTTCCAGAATGTCATATTGTTGGAATCATACAATATGTAGCCTTTGTAGATTGGCTTCTTTGACTTGGTTATATACAGTCACATTTCCTCTGTAACTTTTCATGGCTTTATAGCTCATTTCTTTTCAGAACTGAATATTATTCCACTGTCTGGATGTACCCTGTTCACCATTCACCTTTTAGAGGACATCTTGGTTGCTTCATAGTTTTGGGATTATGAATAAAGCTGCTGTAAACATCTGTGTGCAGGTTTTTGTGTAGATATAGGTTTTCAATTCCTTTGGGTAAATACCAAGAAGCACGAATGCTGGATTTTATGATAAAAGTATGTTTAGTTTTGTTGAGAACTGTCTCCCAAAGTTACTGTACCATTTTGCATTCCCAGCAGCAATGAATGAGAGCTCCTGTCGCTCTACACTCTCACTAGCATTCAGTGTGGTCTGTCTTCTGAATCTTGGCCATTCTAATAGGTATGTAGTGGTATCTCATTGCTGTTTTGATTTGCATTCCCCTGACGACATACGATGTGTAGCATCTTTTCATGTGCTTATTTGCCATCTGTGTATTTTTTTATGATGAGGTGTTTGTTAAAGTCTTTGTCCCACTTTTTAGTTGTATGTACTGCTTGTTTTATTATTGTTGAGTTTTAAAAGTTCTTTGTATATTTTGGATACAAGTCTTTTATCAGACGTATGTTTTGCAAATATTTTCTCAAGTTTGTGGCTTGTCCCCTCATTCTCTTGACCTTGTGTTTTGCAGAATAGAAGTTTCTAATTTAACAAAGCCTAGCTTATCAATTTTTTTCTGTCAAATATTGTACTTTGGTGTTACATCCAAAAAGTCATTGCCATATCCAAGGCCATCTAAGTTTTCTCTTATGTTATCTTTTAGGAGTTTTACAACGTTTTGTTTACATTTAGGTCTGTGATCAATTTGGAGTTAATTTTGTGCAGTGTGTAAAGTCTGTGTCCAGATTTATTTTTCTTTTTTGCATATGGGTATCCAGTTATTCCAGCACAATTTGATGAAAAGACTGTCTTTGCTCCATTGCATTGCATTTGCTTTTTTGTCAAATATCATTTGACAATATTCATGAAGGTTTATTTTGGGCTCTCTATTCTGTTCCATTGATCTATTTGTTTATTCTTTTACCAATACCACACTGCCTTAGTTACTATAACTTTATAGTAAGTCTTAAAGTTAAATACTGTCAGTCCTTCAACTTTGTTCTTCAAAATTATATTGGCTTTTCTGGGTCTTTAGCATCTCCATATAAATTTTAGTATCAGTTTGTTGATAGTCACACAAAAAGTTGCCAGAATTTTGATTGGGATTGCATTGAATCTATACATCAACTTGGGCAGAACTATTGAGTCTTTTTATTCATGAGCATGGAATATCTATTTATATCATTCTTTGATTTTATTCATCTGGGTTTTGTAGTTTTCCTCATATAAATCTGGTACATATTTTGTTAGATTATACCTAAGTATTTCCTTTTAAGTTTTTGTTTTTTGGTATTTGGTTAATGTAGCCCAATGTAAAAGGTATTAGGCTGATTTCAATTTACACTTGTTTATTGCTGGTATATAGGAAAGCAATGGAGTTTTCTATATTAACTTTGTATCCCGCTACCTTCTAATAATTGCTTATTAAAAACAATTATTCTTTTAGATTTTCTACATATATACTCATGCCATCTGTGAAAAAGACAGTTTTATTTCTTCCTTCCTAATATGTATACATTCTTGTCTTATTGCATTAGCTAGGACTTCCAGTACAATATTGAAAAGGAGTGGTGAGAGGGGCATCCTTGGTTTGTACCTGATCTCAGTGGAAAAGTTTTGAGTTTATTACCAGTAAGTATGTTGTTAGATGTAGGTTATTTGTAGATATTCTTTATCAATTGAAGAAGTTTCCTTCTATTCCTAGTTTACTTAGAGGTGATTTTGGGGGGCTTTGTTTTGTTTTGTTTTGTTTTTAATGATGAATGGGCATTGGATTTTGTCTGGTGATTTTTCTACTTCTATTGATATGAACATATGATTTTTCCTTTAGCCTGTTGATGTGATAGATTGCACTAACTGATTTTCAAATAGTGAACCTTGCATACCTGAGATAGACCCCAATTGGTCATGATGTAGAATGTTTAAAAATATATTGTTAGATTTTGATTTACTAATATTTTGTTGAGGATTTTGCATCAATGTTCATGAGAAATATTGGTCTGTAAATTTCCTGTCTTGTAATGTCTTTGGTTTTGATATTAGGGTGACGGTCTTCTCATAGAATGAGTTAGGAAGTATTTCCTCTGCTTCTATCTTCTGAAAGAGATTGTAGAGAATTGGTATAATTTCTTACTTAAATACTAACCAGGGAACTCATCTGGGCCTTTGTTTTCTATATTGGAGAGTAGTTTTGGCAGATTATATCTTTCAAGGAATTGGTCCATTTCATCTAGTTTATCAAGTTGGTGGACATAGCATTGTTCATAATATTCCTTTATTATTCTTTTGTGAACATGGATACAGTATTGATGACCTCTATTTCATTTATGTTAGTAAGTTTTGTCTTCTTTGTTTTCCTTAATTACTCTGGCTAGAGGCTAATCAATTTTATTAAACTTTTCAAAGAAGCAGCTTTTGGTTTTGTTGATTTTCTCTACTGATTTCCTGTTTTCAATTTTATTGATGTCTGCTCTAGTTATGATTTTTTTTTCTGTTTATTTTGAATTTAACTTGCTCTTCTTTTTTTCTAGTTTCCTAAGGTGAAAATGGAGACTATTGATTTTAGAGCTTTCTCCATGCATTCAATGCTATAAATCCATCTAAGCACTGTTTTTGCTGTATCCCACAAATTTTGATAAGTTGTGTTTTCATTTTCATTTAGTTCAAAATATTTCAAGATTTCTCTTGAAAATCCTTTGTCTTGTGTGTTATTTAGAAATGTGTTGCTTAGTCTCCAGGTATTTTGGCATTTTCTAGTGTCTTTCTGTTATTGATTTCTGGTTTAATTCCATTATGGTGTGAGAGCAGACACTGTATAATTTCTATTCTTTTACATTTGTTAAGGGGTGTTTTATGGTCCTGAATGTGGCTTATTTTGGCAAATATTCTGTGTGAGCATAAGAAGAATTTGTATTCTGCTTCTGTTGGATAAAGTGGTCTATAGGTGTCCATTATATCCAGTTGACTGGTGGTGGTGTTGAGATCAACGAGATCCTTACTGATTTTCTCCCTGCTGGATCTGTCCATTTCTGTTAGAAGGGTGTTGAAGTCTCCAACCATAATTGTGGATTTATCTATCTCTCCTTGCAGTTCTATCAGGTTTTGCTCATGTAGTTTGATGCTGTGTTGTTAGGTGCATACTTGTTAAGGATTATTATCTTTTGGGGAATTGGCTCCTTAATTATTGTGCAATGCCCTTCTTTATCCCTGATAAATTTCCTTGCCTTGAAGTTTGCTCTGTTTAAAATTAATTAGCTACTCCTATTTTCTTTTGATTAGTGTTAGCATGGTATATCTTTCTCCATTCATTCACTTTTAATCTATATGCATCTTTATGTTTAAAGTGAGTTTGTTATTAACAACATATTGTTGGGTATTGTTTTTGATCCACTCTCCCAGTTTCTGTCTTGTAATTAGTGCAATTAGACTATTGAAGTTCAAAATGATTATAGATATAGATGGATTAATATCTACCACATTTGTTACTTTTTTCTGTTTGTTACCCTTGTTCTTTGTTCCTATTTTTGCCTTCCACTGTTTCTCTGCTTTTTGTGGTTTTAACTGAGAATTTTATAGGATGTAATTTTCTCTTCTTTTAAAAAACATATTCGTTATACGTCTTTTAAAAACTTGTTTTAGAGGTTGTCATATATTTTGCAACATATATTTACGACTAATCCAAGTAGGTCACTTAGCCATTTACCAAATAACACTATAGCATTTCACGGGTAGTGTGAGCACCTTATAATAACAAAATAATTCCAGTTCCTCCCTCCTTTACCTTGTATCACTGCTATCACATATTTCACTTTCACATTAGCATGAACAAGCACACATATATACGCATATACATATACATACATGATACATATGTAAGCATATGTAATCAAATACATTGTTGCTTTTTTGTTTTTGAACAAACTTATCTGTTAGGTCAGTTAAGAATAAGAAAAATCAAAGTTTTTATTTTATCTTCACTGACTCCTTTTGTAATGTTTTCCCTATCTTTGTGTGGATCTGAACTATATTATTTTTCTTCTCTCTAAAGAACTTCTTTTAATATTTTTGCAAGGCAGGTCTACTAACAAATTCCTTCAGTTTTTGTTTGACTGATGAAGTCATTATTCCTTCTTCACTTTTCCAGGATAATTTTGCAAGGTACCAAATTCTGGTTGATGGCATTTTTCTCCCAATACTGTAATATTTCACCCTACTCTTTCTTGCTTGCATGACTTTTGAGAGCAGTCAGATGTAAAATTCATCTTTAGTCCTCTAAAGTAAGGCATTTTGGCATCTCTGGCTTCTTTCGTGATTTTTTTCCCTTTATGTTTGACTTTACTGTGCTTTAAAAACGATATGCCTAGGTGTAGCCCTGGGGGCATTTATCCTGCTTGATGCTCTCTGAGCTTTCTGGATTTGTGGTTCGGTGTCTGACATTAACACGGGAAAATCCTCAGTCATTATTGTTTCAAATATTTTTCCTGTTCTATTCTCTCTCTCTTCTCCTTTTGGTGTTCCCAAAAGGGAATATGCTACACTTTTTGTAGTTGTCCCACAGTTATTGGATATTTTGTTTTTTTCAGTCTTTGTTCTCTGTGCTTTTTTAGTTTAGGAAGTTTCCAGTGACATATACTCAAGCTCAAATATTCTTTCCTGTGTCCAGTGTACTAATGAGCCCATCAAAGACTTCCCTCATTTCTCTTACCATGGTTTATTGAATCTGTAGCTTTTTCTTTTGTTTTTTTTTTTCCTTAGGATTTCCATCTCCCAGCTTCCATTGCCCATCTGTCTTGTATGCTGCCCACTTTATGTCCCTTAGCATATTAATCATAGTTGTTTTAAATTCCCAGCCTGGTAATTCCAGCATTCCTGCTGTGCCTAGTTCTGATGCTTGCTCCGTCTCTTCAAAGTGTGGGTCTTTTTTTCCCTTTTGGTATTCCTGGTAATTTTTCTTATAGCTGGACATGATGTACCAGGTAAAAGTAATCACTGTAAATAGGCTCTTAGTAATGTGGTGGCGAGGTGTGGAGAGGGAAGCAATCTATAGTTGTATGTATGAGCAGGTCTCAGTCTTTGAATGAGCCTGTGTCTCCGAACTGTGAAGATCATTAGTGTGTTTCAGTTGTTTTTTTCCCTGCTCCCTTAGCTGCTGTTGGTTGTTTCTCACATGTGGAAGGCCGGGGCTGGTGGGAGTCGGGTATTTCCCTTGCCTTGGTCAGTTAGGCTCTGATAACACCTTAGCAGGTTAGACTCTGGTTAACTAATTTCTCACGAGGGCAGGTTTTTTTAGGAAGAACAGAATGCTCTGGCATATTTCAAAATGGTCCCTTTTCCCCTATCCCTTCAGGAAGCAGGAGGGGATTTTTCTACGATATTTACTGTAGAATCCTGGTTGAGCTCCCTCCTGGAGGTAAATCTCACACTTGTGGGGTCCCCCTGGAGGTTTTAAATCTCAGAGTTGTCCACACCGAGCCTCCAGCACTTTATCAGTTACAGTTCTGGTTTTTCCTTCCCAGCCTTGGTTCCCATGGTGGTTTCCAGTCCTGAGTCTCTGCTCTGGGAAGCTGTGATTCCCTGTATCTGCTGTCTGTCTCTCCAGCACTGGGGACAGCTGTCTGCCCTGCATCCTTGCCCCCTTGCAGATCCAAGAAGAGCGGTTGATTTTTTCATTCTGTTCAGTTTTTAATTTTTTTTTTTTTAGGGTAAAGTGCTGACTTCCACCCTCTTTACATTTCTGAACCAGAAATTGCGAGTCAGTTATCTTTTAAAGAGGTATTAAAATAAGAAAACAAATCTCTTTTATGTTTACTCACATTTTTACCATTTTTATTGCCATTCATTCCTTTGTGTAGATCTGATTTTCTGACTTGTAGCATTTTCTTTCAGCTTGAAGAACTTCCTTTATTATTTCTTATAACGTAGGCTGGCTGGTGGTGAATTTTCTCAGATTTTGTTTATTCGAAAATGTCTCTGTTTCACCTTGAGTTTTGAAAGCTATTTTCACTGATGTAGAATTCTATGTAGGTATCTTTTTCATTACGTTATTTTGAAGAAATTTTCCATTGTTTTCTGGCTTGCATTATTTCTGAGATGAAATTAGCAACTACAATTTTATCTTTGTTCCTCTTTATGTTTTCTTTCTTTTTTTTCTTTTTTCCTTTTTCTACATTCCTTTTAAGATTTTCCCTTTATATTGGATTTTAGCGGTTTGATTATGGTATGTCTTATATGATTTGTGCATGTATGTTTAGTCTTTGGTTTGTTGAGTTTCTTAGATCTGTGGGTCAATAGTTTATATACAAGTCACAAAAACTTTGTCCAACTTTTCTGAATATTTTTTTCTGTCTCCACCTATCTCTTCTGTTTCTGGGTCTCCAAATACACATATGTCAGACTATTTTATATTTTCTCACAGGTCACTGTGGCTCCTTCATTTGTTTTTAGCCTTTCTTCTCTCTGTGTTACACTTTGTTTTAGTTTTTGTTGCTATATTCTTTCAAGTTCACTGATCATTTCTTCAGTATCAAATTTGCTATTAATTCTTCCAGTAGATTTTTTGTTGTAGATATTTTTATCTCTATAAGTTGCATTTGATTCATTTTTAATACTTTCCATATCTTTTAAATTTTTTTATTGAAGTATAGTTAGTTTACAATGTTGTGTCAATTTCTGGGGTACAGCATAGTGTTTCAGTCATACATGTACATACATATATTCCTTTTCATATTCTTTTTCATTATAGGTTACTACAAGATATTGAAAATAGTTCCCTGTGCTGTACAGTAGAAACTTATTGTTTATCTATTTTATATATAGTAGTAGTATCTGCAAATCTTAAATTCTCAATTTATCCCTTCCCACCTCTCTCCTACCTGGTAACCATAAGTTTGTCTTCTATGTCTGTGAGTCTGTTTCTGTTTTGTAAATAAGTTCATTTGTCTTTTTTTTTTAGATTCCACATATAAGTGATACAATATGGTATTTTTCTTTCTCTTCCTGGCTTATTTCACTTAGTATGACAATCTCCAGGTCCATCCATGTTGCTGCAAATGGCATTATTTTATTTTTTTGTGGCTGAATAGTATTCTGTTATATAAATATACCTCAGCTTATTTGTCTAGTCCTCTGTCAGTGGACATTTAGGTTGTCTCCATGTCTCAGCTATAGTAAATAGTGCTGCTACGAACATTGGGGTGCATGTATCTTTCTCAACTAGAGTTTTTGCCTTTTCCAGATATATGCCCAGGAATAGGATTGCTGGATCATATGGTAAGTCTAATTTTAGTTTTCCATATCTTTCCTCATTGTGTTCATGGCTCCCTTTAAATCCATTAGCATATTTATAATTGATACTTTATGAAGTGATTGATTATCTGCTAATTCCATCATCTCTGTCATTTCTGATTCTGTTCCTCTTGGTTGCTTTATCTCCTGGTCGTGGGTCACCCTTTCCTCACTGTTACTATGTCGACTAGTTTTTGATGGGATGCTGAACTCCATACACCTTACATCACTGTATCCAGATTTTGTTGTTTGCCAAAGAATGGTGAAGTTTGTTTTAGTGGGCAGCTAGGTAGCTTGCAGATCAGTTTGAATTTTTTTTTTGAGGTTTATTTTTAATTTTTTTGAAGGTGTACGTAAAGAAGAGTTTTTCTAGAGCTAATTTAGCCTTCGTACTTCATCAGGACTATTCCGAGGTCTCCTAAATGTCCCGGGTGTTCCTTGAGGTCTCTCCATTCTGACTAGTCTGAATGAAAATTTATCCCAGTCTTGAATGAGCTCTGAGAATTGTTCAGCCTCCTTGGTTTTTTGTCACGTGGCCTCATGGAGTTGCACACTACACATTGTATCTTACTGTTGAAGCAGTGTCTGAAGAGCATCTCCATCCAGACCCTGAAGCCCTCCCGCCGTGGCACCTGGCCCGCTGACACCTGCTGCCTCAGCTTCCCCAGATCCCCACTTCTGCTTCCTTTCCTCTGTGGCACCTTCATGCTGGGCTTGGGTTCTCTTCTTGGGGTGTCACCCGGAGAGCTCATCTCGACAGAAAGCCAGAATCAGGATGCTCTCATTTCTGTCCCTGCTTTTGGAGGTCAACATCTTTGCTGCTTGTTCTCCGGGATCTGAAACCAGTTGTTTCGCGTGTTTTATCCAGTTTCCTTGTTATTTACGGCAGGGAAGCGAGAGTGGTAGCAGTCATTCCATCAGAGCCGGAAGCGACACTCTGTATGTGGTATGCATTTCACAAGGCAAAGGGCATTAAATTGATTTTACTGCGAGTATTTGAGGGAGAGATGAAGTTAGATGATACATTCTGAATGTAATTGAAACCTGACAATATGTTGGAAAAACATTTTGCTTCTAGCAAAAGATAGTCTGTGGCCCTGGGGATGTAGAAGCTTGACACGCTTAGGGTACCTGAGGGGGGACAGGGGAGGGAGGAGCTAATTCAGGCAGATTATTAATATCCAAAATATTTGTCAATAAAAAGGCAAAATAATCTGATAGAAGAGGAGTGAGTGAACTTTTTCTGTACAGAACCAGATAGTAAGTCTTCAGGCTTCTGAGGACACACATAACCTCCATCACTTCTTTTTGTCTTATGACCCCTTCAAAATGTAAAAACCATTCTTAGCTCACAGGCAATATAAAAACAGTCCATGGGCTGGATTTAGTCTACCAGCTGTGGTTTTGCCAATCCTTCCAATAGAATAATAGAATCAGTAACTCACAGAAGAAAATGAAAATTATTAATGCACATATGCTTAGCCTCCCTAATAATCAGCGAAATGTGATTTAAAACAAGTAAGAGAACATTTCACACTAGTCAGACCAGTAAAATTTTAAAAGACTGACAATATCAAGAGTTAGTGAAGATAAGGGAAAATAAGAATTCTCACGCACGGCTGGTAGGAGTGTAAATTAATTCAACCACTTTGGAAAGCAATTTGTCAATATCCAAAGCAAAATTGGAATTGGAAATGCATGTGCGCAAAGACTGAGCAATTGCGCTTCTAGATCTACTACCTAGAGAGACTCGTGCATAATTGCAGCATTGTTTGTAACAGGAAGATAAATTGGAAACAACCTGAGCACACACACACACACACTCTCCTAGCAACACGATTACATCTCAAAACATAATGTTGAGTGAAAAAGCAAGCTTCCTGTGTAATATCGTTTATGAAAATGTTTAAAAACACACTGCAAACAACACAATGAATTATTCATGAATATCTCTTTCTGCAGGTGTAAACAGGAAAATGGTGGGCTGGAAAAACACAGCAAATTCAGAAGGCAAAATTCAGGTTGTCTGTGGGGAGAGGAGGCCCTGGGAGGGGAACAAGGGGGCTGCATTCGCTAATACTCCATTTCTTTTATAAAAATGTCAAACAACTGTGACAGAACAGTAACACTCGTCAGTTCTAGATGGTGGCCGTCCAAGTGTCTGCAGTGTCATTCTCTTCACTCTTGCAGATTTTCTTAATTTCCTATGAAGGAAGGGAACAAACCCATGCTGGCCGTATAAAGTATTGGGACGAAGGTCCAGTGACTTGGCTTCCTGCCCTGAGAGCCCCTGGCTCTCTGCTTGGGCGGGGTGCGCTGCTTTCTCTTGTCTGTGCCTCAGTTCCCCCAGCTGGAATGAAGGGTGTAGCTTTTCAAAATGTAGGTCGCTACTGGGTCCTGACCAGCATTTGTCTGATGGAATAGACCAACAGCATAAGAAAATGGAGGAGGGCATCGCACACCAGGGCTTCAGGGAAGGGAGAATGGAGGGTTACTGCCTCATGGACGCAGAGCTCCTGTTTGGGACGATGAGAACCTTCTGGTGACAGATGGTGGTGATGGTGGCACAGCCACATGCGTGGACTTGTTGCCACTGAATTTACACTTGATTAGGATGCTAAATTTCATGTTGTGTCAATTTTAGCACAATAAAAAAGTGCACTGCATAAAGCAAAAATATTACTGCTTTCTGAACTTTGGCTTTTCATGTATTTAATCAACTCCAAACTGAACACCCTCCAAGGTGGAAGGCACTTGGGACTGGGGAAGGTGAGAACAGAACCTCTAAGCTTGGCTGTGCTTCTGTCTTTTTTTCACTGCTGTTTTTCCTGGATGCATCTGCTGCTCCGGCCGGCTCCCGGCAGCCCTTCCTGCAGACATCCCGCTCTGGGGCCGACACCACTCTCCAGCCCGCTTACCTAGTCAGGTTTTAAATGTCCATTCTATGGAGGAAGAGCTGCATTCTGTTGAGAGCAGAGCCCATCACTGTTAACGCTCATCATCGTGATTATGGCCATTAGTCTGCCAAGCTCTAAGTAGTGAAAGAGAGGAGACGGGAAAAGCAAGAGGAAGGGGGGAGGGAGGCGGCAGGGCATTATGCGATGTAAGTGGCATGGGCTGTGGGGATGGCCCGGGTGAGGGCTTGCAGGGGAAGCAAAGATGCATTAGTACAAATTAGCAGAAGCCGCGCTGGGGAGGAGCGGCAGCGGGCTCACGTGAGAGTGCACGACGGGGCCGCTCGGTCTCCACGCGCCGCTTCATCAGGGTCCATCGAATAGAAGAATCAGCCTGGGGCTTTTAACATGTGGTTGGGAGAATTAGTTTCAATTAGCAGGGAGACATTTTAAATCTTGAGAAATATTAAGCCTCATGGACTCCATTCAGCATTCAAAATCTACTCTGTGTCAATAGCATCGTAGCATGTAAAACTAAGAGGGCCTTAGACGTGGTCGGGGCGGCCCTTCACCGCGTGGGGAGGTTGGAGAGATTTATTCCCTGCGGCAGAGCTGCTGAGAGGCAGAGCTGGGGCTTAGAAGTCAGCTCCAGACACTCGAGATCGGCCTTCTTTCCACCCACACCGCCCAGTCTCCCTCCTCCTTTCCTGGGATGCTGGGAGCACCCAGGATATTTCCAGCTGTGTGCATGGTTGTGTGTGTGTGTGTGTGTGTGTGTGTGTGTGTTTGCCAGTGGTGTGGTCAGGAAATAATGGGGAAATGGTCCACCTGGACCCCTTGAATCCACCCTGAAGTCTCTGTACTTTTGGTAACTTAATAAATCAGCCCACACCTAGGCAATGCTGGGCTCCCCGCCAGGCAGAGTTTCCTGAGAGCCGTGGTTCACGCCCCCCGCAGGCCGAGGGCACATTTTCATTCCACCTCTCCACGCAGGGCGGAAACTGGCTCTCCAAGTCTGCTCCTATTGCTGCAAGATAGTGGCCATACTGCTTACCAACCGCCCAGTAGGTCCTTAGTAAATAACTGCCGCTTCTCACCTCCCTAGGAGAGCTCTCAGAGGGCAGCCTCGCGGCAGGGTGTGGTCTCCCCTGCATCGGATCCCTTTTGGTGGCATCTGGAAACCACACTCAGACAGAAGAGCAGACCTAGCTTGCCCTTCACGGCTACGTCCCTGCCCTCTTTTGCTAATGTGCTTTTTCCCTTTCTTTTTCTCTTTGCCGAGAGGCAGCGATGCCTAATCCAGGTCAGGTAACTGAGAGCCTTCACATCAGCCAGCCAGGAAAGTGAGCCGCTCATTTCCGGGAGGCTCCCCCCAAAAAGCTTTTATTTGTAACACAACAAACATATTGAGGCCGCTGGTCTAGAAAGAAGAATAAAACTCTGCTAAAGGCCCCTGTTTACCGAAAGGGGCTTGGTAAAAATTAACTGTGCTGGCCAAGGCTATCCTCTCTCTCTGTGACACACCTGAGGAGGCGTAACTGGGAGAGCAAAGGGCAAGCGTGTTTACCACCAATGTTTCGGTCAGGGAGTCTGTTTGCAGCCTGGGGTTCACGCAGGTAAATAAAAAGCAAGACCTGAGAGGCAGCGGAATCAAGGTGGTGGAGTAGGAGGACCCCGGGCTCGCCTCCCCACCATGAGCGCATCAAAGCCGCGGCCGCACGCGGAGCAGCTCTCCCTGACAATGACCTGAAGACTCGCAGAAAGCTCTTCTACAACCATGGCTGTAAAGAAAGAGCCACACAGAATCGGACTCACAGTCACAGAGAACAAAGTAGTGGTTACCAGTGGGGAGTGGGGTGGGGGGACGGCAAGATAGAGGAAGGGGATTAAGAGGTACAAACTACTGCGCATAAAATAAATCAGGTACAGGGATATATTGTACAACACATGGACTATAGCCAGTATTTGATAATAACTTTGTATGGAATGTAATCAATAAAAATACTGAATCGTGATGCTGCGTACCTGAAATTAATATCCTATTACAGGCCAACCACACTTCCATAACCCGTGTTCTCAAGCAGCAAGGCGTGCTGTGGGTTTGGGTCTTATTTTGCCTGCAGTGGGCTTAGCCCCCTCCCCACCTCCACTGTCAGACCCACCCTGGGCTGCTTCCTGTCGAACTTCTGGATAAAAGCTGCCAGTCATTCGTGCAGCATTCAGGGAGCACTTTCGCCTCTCCCTGATGGTGGCTTTCCTGCTTAGAGAAGGAGACCTGGCCAGGCAGATGTCCTGCTGGCTGGTCCTCACCGACAGCCCACACCCCTTCACCAGAGTCTTGTGTCATCCTACTGGCTGCTCATTCTGGTTGGCCTCAAGGCTCACCAGTGCCAGAAGGTTCCTTTGCTCCTTGGGAGGAACTCCTGGCCCCACCCTTCACCTGCTCTGTCCATCTGGACTTCTTGGAGATTCCACTGACGATCTGTCCATTTCAGGGGCTGGAGGCAGGGACGGCAGGGAGGGGAGTGCCATGACAGACTGACTTTCACTCTGCTGCTCTGGTGTGGAAGTGACTGATCCAAGAGTCTAGCCTGAACCCACCGGGGAAGGGGAGGCAGGGAGGCTGCGGGCATCTTCAGCAGGAATTAACTAGAAGCTGGATTTGTGATCAGAGTTGTGTAATTGCTGCCACTCCCCCTTGCTACCGGGGGTGGCCACCAGCTTGAGAGCCGCTGCTGGTGACCGTGACAGATGGAGAAGCCCAGGGAAAGGGGGGAAACAAACCAGGGTTCTGTTTTTGTAATTATGGATACGACTTTGATCTTGAGCAGCTGGGTCTTCTAGGAGCTTATCACTCAATTTCGGCGTCTGTTCTGCCTGCCGCCTCCGGCTCTGGACACCAAGTGACTCACCCTGCAGGGTGAGAGAGTGGTGCTGACACTTCCCTTAAGACACAACAGGAAGATGGATGATTCCTGCACTCACTTCGACTGCCACCTCGTCCGCCTTCAGGATGGGCCACCCGTCCCTGTGGGGAGTCCCAGCAGGTCAGGGACCTACCATCAGGCAGTCTGAGGACCCCTGAATTCTGTTTCCTGTCCTTGCCACCAACTCCTGAGAACACGATGTCCCTTCTGCGTTCCGCTCGCCCCCAAGGAGAGAGCCATGTTGATAGAAGTAAGCGCAGGGCACATGCTCTTTTCATGAACGCAGCGGAAAACAAACTCTAGGAAGGCTACGAGGAAATGAGGACAGATAATGAAAATATAGCAGCATCAAAACCGCCGCGTATCCAGACCCACCGGCCACGCGCCCGCCTGCGCCTGGCCTCCTCCCGGCCGCCCCTCTTGGGGAACCCTACTTGGCAAACCTTATGGGGCCCTCTCCTCCAGAGCCGGATTCTGAGACACGGAAGGCTGGCACTAGGGGTGGACAGGCCTGGAAGCAAGCGTGCTGCAGGCATGCCCAGAGTGCAGGGAGCAGGTGGGGCGTGAGCAGGCCCTGGCCGGGGGCACAGGAGCTGGCCTGAGAGACGGGGAGCAAGTTTGAAATGGCAATGCCTTTTGGAGAGCCTGTAGGTGGGAGAGAAGCCAGCTTGGAAGTTGTCCTCCATAAGGAAAATGTGATGCTGGGAACCACAAGAATGTCTTCTGAAACCATCTTCTGGTTTTTGCTAATTTTTTATGGATTCCTGTCTCCATCCGTTATGCAGCACAGAGCCCCTGCTTTGTGTCTGCTCCAGCTCTGGGGACTCGGTGCTCCACCAGCCACCCACCCTGGCCTCAGGGCGACGGTGGAGCAAACACAGTTCCAGGTGGTGACAGAGGTGCCACCAGAGGGCTGGGCTCCAAGCAGGACACTCCAGCCACAGCTGTTTCATCATCACCCTGTGTTGCAAGCAGCCCCCTGCGGGACCCCCAGCCCAGCTCAAGTCCACATGGCTTTCCGCCTGCAGAGCTTGGCAGCCTCAGCCCTTTTTGGCTCTGTAATAACTGTCTTCAAAATCAGTTTCAGACTGCAGGGCGGGAGCACACCCTGATACGTGAACACGAGCCGGGCGGTGTGCTGGGCTCAGGAACAGAGCAAGGGCAGAGGGTGAAGGCTGGGACTGATCTTACTTTGCCCAGACATGTTCGAAAAGCTGAGTTTCTAATGTCCCGAGTCAACACAGTGTAGCGTCGAGAAACCTGCCCTGGACCGAGTGGAGCCCACGGAGCGTTGGCCCACCTCCCGCTGGAGGAGCGGAGGTGAAGGCTGTAGCAAATCACCGTCCATGCGAGGCCTGAAGCCATACAAATGCACTCCCTTCCGGTTCCGGAGGCCGGGAGTCTGAGCTGGGTCTTGCTGGGCTAAAACCAAGGTGTCAGGAGGGCTGTGTTCCTTCCGGAGGCTCCAGGGGAGACTGCTCCCTTCCGCCTTCGGCTTCTGGGGGCCACGTGTGTTTCTCTGCTTGGGGCTGCTTCCTCTCTCTTCAAAGCCGGCCACAGCGGGCTGGGCCCTGCCCGCACCCCCTCTCCGGATTCCCTTGTTTGCGTTTGAAGGACCCTCTGTGGTTACGCTGAGTCCCACTGGGAGAATGCAGGACCATCTCCCTACTTCCAAGTTGGCAGACTAGCAACCTTAATCCCACCTGCAGCCTTAGTCCATCCGTTTGACGTGCCAGTAGCATGGCCACAGGCTCCTGGGGGTAAGGTGTAGGCGTCTTTGGCGGGGTGCATTATCCTGCCTCCCACGATTTCCCAGAAGGGAGCATTTAAACTGATTCTTGAGGGAGCAGAGCTCCCTGGGGGCTGGGGAGGCGACGTTAGGGCTTCCAACCCTAACAGGACAGATCTCCGAGGGGTCTCCTGACGAGATGGGGAAAGGCTGGTGGGGGGGAGAAGTGGTGGGCAGTGGGGCAGTTTCTGAAAAGGAGACAAGACCTGGCAGAAGACAGCCTCGGGGAGCACAGCGACCCCCCGGGCAGATCCCATAAGCCCCTGTTTCCGGAGGGCACGGCCCCAGGCAGGCTGGTGGGCACTGGCCAGCAGGAGCGGACAGAACCGTCCCTGCTCTGTATCTGGGAGCAAGCGAGGATGCAGGACTCGGGAGCCTGCCAGATGTCCATCCGCGCTAATGGAGGCCGTGCATGTAATAAAGCCAGCCAGGTCAGGTCCAAAGGCACACACTGTACTCTGAAGCCATTATAAATTTTGCCAGAACCCCAGGGTTCGAGCCAGAAAGAAGACCTGTGGTTGGAGTTGGGGTGGGGGTGGGGCAAGGGCAGGGGCACCGCCGCGATTGTTTCATAACATGCTAAGTTAATTTATTTGTTTTGACTCACGCCTCTTCAATAGGGTTTCATCATTTAATGTGTTTTCCATCTTATCCTCTTACATGGGTAGGAGACCTTGTGTTTGTTTGCTCGTGGGATGCTTCCCATCCCCGAAGTCCCACCCGGTCAGCTGGGCAGGGAGAAAGTATTTTCACAGCCTGTGCTTTCTGGTGCCCCAGTTCCTTCTCCGTTTTCACTCCCTGTGCTGATGGGGACCACCGCCACGACGACACTCCTCTTTCGACTTCCACACCAGAGCGAATTCCATGCAAGAGCATGTGTCTGTCTCCTCTGGTCCTGCCACCACCCTGCCGTGTCCTGTCCGGACCTTCGGCAGCCACATGACCCCGCTCCCAAGGATGTCGGCAGGGAGCGCAGTGAGGTGTGAGGCGGACCCCAGAATTGGGGGCAGGAGGCTGAGGGTCCTCCTGGGTGCAGGACTGTGGGGTCACAGCTTGGAGCTCAACCGGCTCCTCTCCAAGCTTGACAGGCCTGCTGACCTCCATCTCTCACGGGGCATTTCCCAGGCTTGGGTCGGGGGCCAAGCCAGCAGCCCATAATCTTTCATCATCTTGCTACCATCTTGGGCTAACCAGAGGTTGCTCAGCTCCCTCCTTGTACAGATGAGGAGACTGGGACTCAGACAGTGCCTTTACTCTTCATTCCATTAGATAAGCATGCATTGATGCCAACTTTACACCAAAATGACAGCGCTCAAAACCACGATCCCTCCAGCCTCCCCACTCTCTCACACGCGCAAACTTGCTTTCAGAAATGCACCCTATGCCGAGCACTTCTCTCCACGCAAGTGCACCCCGGCGTCCTACCGCCTGCCAGGGAAAGCCCTTCGCTGCCAGCTTCCCGCGTGGTGCTCACTCATCTCTCTCTGCCCTGTGTCACTCCTCCTCGGCTAGGAAAGCAGTAGCTCTGGTCACCACCTCCCATAACTTTCCACACCTTTAGCAACCCTGCCCGGGACGCTCCTTCTCTCCCTTGGGTCCCTCTTCATCCTTTAAGACTCAGCTGAGCTCCCACCTCAGCCTCCTGACTGTCCCCTGACCTCACCTCCAGGACACTTCTGTCCCTTTCTATTATTATTGTTTTTTTTTTGTCATACCATTTGGCTTTTTTTTTAACCTTTATTTTTTCCCCCAGCTTTATTGAGGTAGAATTGACAAATAAAAGTTGTATATATTTAAAGTGTGCAATGCAATGAATTAAAACATGTACACAGGTGAAATGATTTCCACAATCAAGTTAACTAATATCTCCATCACCTCATTTTTGTTTTCAGTGTGGTGAGAACCCTCAAGATCGATTCCCTTAGCAAATGGCAAGCTTACAATATACTACTAGTAACTGTGGTCACCATGCTATGCATCAGGTCCCCAGGGTTTATTCATTTTGCAACTGGAAGTTTGCACCCTCTGACCAACGTCTTATTTCCCCCATCCCCCAATCCCTGGTGGCAACCAGTCGACTCTCTGCTTCTATGAAGTCTACGTTTTTAGATTCCACATGTAAATGAGGTCCTATGGCATTTGTCTTTCTGTGTCTGGCTTATTTCACTTAGCATAATGTCCCCTGGGTTCATCCATGTTGTCCCAAACGGCAGGTTTTTTGGTTTTTTTTTTTTTTTTTGATAGTAGCCATCCTAACAGGTGTGAGGCGCTATCTCATGGTGGTTTTGATCTACATTTCCTTGATGACTAGTGATGATGGGAGCACTTTCATATACCTGTCGATCATTTGTATGTCTTCTTTGGACAAATGTCTATTCAGGCCCTTTGCCCATTTTTCTAATTGAATAATTTGTTTTGTTTAGTTTTGTTGTTTTTGTATTGAGTTAAACAATTTCCTTATTTATTTTGAATATTGCTCCCTTATCAGCTCCATTGTTTGTAAATATTTTTTCCCCTTCCTTAGGTTTTCAATCTGTTGACTGTTTTGTTTTCTATACAGAAGCTTTTGAGTTTGATGTCGCCCCACTTGTTTATTTTTTCTTTTGTAGCCTATGCTTTTGGTGTCATGGCCAAAAATCATTGCCAAGATCATTGCAAAGAGCCTTTTCTCTGTGCTTTCCTATAGGAATTTCAGTTTCAGGTCTTATACAGGTCTTTAATCCATTTTGAGTAATTTTTCTGTATGGGATAAGGGTCCAATTTCATTGTTTTGCATATGGAAATCCAGTTTTCCCAACGCCATTCGTTGAAGAGACTATCCTTTCCCAATTGTGTATTCTTGGTCAAAAATTAGTTGACTGTAAATGTGTGTTTTTTTCTGGGATGACAAATTATATAACAAGGAAGAAATGGATAAATTCCTAGGAACATAAAATCTGCCTGAATCATGGAGAAACGGAAAATCTGAACAGACCAATAATAAGTAAGGAGATCCAAACAGTAAACAAAAACCTCTCAAAAAAAGAAAAGTCCAGGACCAGATGGCTTCATAGGTAAATTCTACCAAACCTTTAAAGGAGAATTAACACCAACGCTTTTCAAACTCTTCCCAAAAAGTTAAAGAGGAGAGAACACTTTCAAACTCATTTTACAAGGCCAGCATCACTCTCATACTAAAGTCAGATAAAGACACTACAAGAAATGAAAATTACAGGCCAACATCTCTGATAAACATAGATGCAAAAATCCTCAACAAAATCCTAATAAACTAAATAAAACAGCACATGAAAAGAATCAAACACTATGACTGAGTAGAACTTACCCTGGGATACAAGGATGGTTCGACATACACAAATCAATGTGTGACACACCACATTAACAGAATGAAGCACAAAAAATCATGTGATTAGCTTAATTGGTGTAAAAAAGCATCTGACAAAATTCAACATCCTTTCATGATTAACAACTCTCAAGAAATTAGGTACAGAGTAAGGAACCTCAACAATATAAAGGCTGTATACATGACAGGCCCACAGATAGTATCATACTCAAAAGTGCAGGGCTAAAAGGAACTGACTCTTACAAATATTAAGTCTTCCAATCCATGAACATGGTATCTCTCTCCACTAATTTAAGTCTGCTTTAATTTCTCTTACCCATGTTTTCTAGTTTTTAATATAAAAGCTTTGCACTTCCCTTGTTAAATTTATTCCTAAATATTTGCATGCTTTTGTCAGTGGGATTATTTTCTTAGTTTTATTTTCAGATTGTTCATTGGTAGTATGTAGAGATACAATTGATTTTGGGGGGCTATATTGAGCTTGTATCCTGAGACCCTGTTAAACTTTCTCGTTCTAGCAATTTTATAGATTCCTTAGTATTTTCTATATGTAAGATCATGACATCTGAGAATAAACACAGTTTTGCTTCTTCTTTTCCAAACTGTGTGCCTTTAATTTCCTTTTTTTGCCTATTGTACTGACTAGAACTTCCAGCACATATTGAATGTAAGTGGAAAGAGCAGATATTCTTGTCTTCCTCCCAGTC
Source organism: Vicugna pacos (assembly GCF_048564905.1). Lineage (NCBI taxonomy): Eukaryota > Metazoa > Chordata > Mammalia > Artiodactyla > Camelidae > Vicugna > Vicugna pacos. Next base: position 92,285,247 of record NC_132992.1, on the reverse strand, counting down.
ATACAGGGAAAACATTCATAGCTTTAACTATTAAGTGTGATGGTAGCTGTGTTTTTCAGAGATCCGCTTCAACAGGTTGAAAAAGATCCATCCTACTCCTAGTTTTTTGAGAACTTATGTCATGAATGGGTATTAGATTTTGTCAGGTGATTTTATTGCTTCTATTGATATGGCCATTTTCTCCTTTTATTCTGTTAATATGGTTTATTACATCAGTTGCCTTTTGGATGTCAACCAACCTTCTATTTATGGGCTAAACCCTCCTGTTTATCATGTAAAATTAGTATCATTTATCACTTGGATCAATTTGCTAAAATTTGTGGCCTCAGTTTTCATGAGCAAGATTGTTCTGTAGTTTTATTTTCTTTTGATGTATTTTTTTGTCTTTGATAAAATGAGAATATAGCTTCATAAATTGAATTGGGAAGAATTTTATATTCCTCTGCATTTTGAAAGATTTAGTAAAGTGCTGGCGTTATTTTTTACTTAAATGTTTGGTAGAACTCACCAGTGAGGTCATCCTGGTCTGGGTTTTATTTTGGAGATGGTTTTAAATTACTAACTCAATTACTTTGCCTAGAAATTTTCCTTTCTCTTCTTCTTTTCTAAGTTTGGATATTTTATGATTTTCTAGGAATTTTTCCTTTTCATCTAATTTGTTTAAGTTTTTGACATAAAATTTTTCATGAACTTCCCTTAAAATCCTTTTACTCCTGGAATTCTGTGTTGTTGTCTCCTCGTTTAATCTTGACTTTATTAAATGTTTCTCCCTTTCTAATATAAGATTTTAAATATAAAATTTCCCTCTAAACATAACTTTAATTAGATCACATAAATTTTAATGTTATGTTTTTATTTTGTTTGATATATTTTATAATTTTTTTTATTTTTTCATGCTACAAATAATGCATGCATTTGATTCATGCATTATTTAGAAGTGTGATATTTGACTTCCAAGTATGTGTGTATCTCCTTGATTTCTTTCTGCTGCTGATTTCTATTTTAAATTTGCTATGGTCAGAGAAGATACTTTATATTACTTCAATTATTTTAAATGTGTTGAGTATTTTTTATGCCTAGTATATGATCTATCCTAGAGAATGCTGCAGATGTACTTGAAAAAAAATGTGTATTTTTCTGCTATTGGGCAGATTATTCTGTATGTATTAGTTAGGCCATCTTGTTTGATAGTGGTTTTCAACTCATATATCCTTACAGATTTTCTACTTGTTCTATCATTTACCAAAAAAGGTTATTTAAATCAACTATATTAAATATAATTTTACTTGTTGAAGTATCTACTACTCTTCTCAGTTCTGTTAGTCTTGGCTTCATTATTTTAGAGCTCTGTTTTTAGGTGCACATACATTCATAACTATTCTTTCTCCCTGATGTATCGATTCTTTTATCATTATAAAAGATTCCTCCTTGGCTCTAGGAATGTCTCTTGTCTTAAAGTCCATTTGGTCTGATATTATTATAGTTATTCCGGGTCTCTTAAAATTACTATCTTTTCCCTTCCTTTTACTTTCAATACATTTGTATCTTTGAATCTAAAGCGTGACTTCCATAGTCACCATTTAGTTATATTTTGCTTTCATGCAGTTTTACAATCTCCATCTTTCAACTGGAGCATTTAGTCCATTCACATTTAATAAAATTATCAATATGTTTGGGTTTACTTCTGCTATTTTGCAATTTGTATTCTGTATGACTCATGTTTTTGTTATTCTGTTCCTTTTTTTTTTCTGCTTTTGATATTGTTTAAGGAAATTTTCAAGTTGCAATTTTTATTCCACTTTGATTTTTTAGCTATTTATTTTTTCTTAGTCATACTATGGATTATAATTTGCATCTTTAATTTGTCACAATATACTTCAGACTAATAACAACTTAATTTTGAGAAAATATACCAGTCTTACTGCAGTATTCCCTCATTTTCTGATTTTGTGCTGTTAGTCTCAGATATAACACACACATTTTAAAAAATTCATAGCATTTTTGAATGTATCTTTGTAGCTTTTTTTAGTGATTAATTTAAGTTATATACATAACTTATCACCAATCTACTGATGTCATCATTTTACTATTTCAAGTGAAGTTTAGGTAATTACTTCTTTCTACATCTTTTTGCTTGTTTTTGTTTATAATAAAATTGTCTTAAATAATTCTTCTATAGCCCTTGAAAACTGCATCAAATGGTGTCATAAGTTTTGCTTCAATTGTCAAACATAATTTAGAAAACTCAAGAAGAGAAGAAAAGTCTATCATACTTATTTACATTTTTGCTCTTTTTGTGGCTTTACATCCTTGCTGATGATCCATTTTACTTTAATCATTTCCTTTATGTTAAGAACATTTCCTTTATCCACTCTTTGGAGTAAGTCAGCTGGTGGCAAATCCTTTTCATTTTTAAAAATCTCAGAATGCTAACATCTCCTCTTAATTTTTGAGGGATATTTTCTCTATATTGAATTCTTCATTGACAATTCTTTTTCCTTGGTCTTTGGAAAAAGTTCTGCCAGTTCCTTTAGGTCTCATGGTTTCTAATGAGAAATTCACTTAAAATTCATTTTAATTGGTTTTTTTCCCCACCTGTAAAGAAAATGTTGTTTTCCTCTCACTGCTGTATATGTATTTGTCTTTTGTGTTCAAGAGTTTGACTGTAACATGTCTTTACATGAATTTATTTGGGTTTATACCTGTTTGGGGTTTACTTAGTTTCTCATGGTTTTTTGCTAAATTTGGGAAATTTCAGCCGTTATTTCTTCAAATAATTTTTTCAGCCACGCTCTATTTCCCCTCGCCTTCTGGGACTCCAACGATGTGAATATTACTCCCTTGTGATAGTCCCCAAGTCCCTGAAACTCTCTTCGTTTTTAAGCCAGTTTTCTCTCTGAGGTTCTCTTTTCAAGGTCAGTGATTCTTTTTTCTGTCCTTGCCATTTGCTGTTGGGGCACATCCACCGGCGTTTTTATTTTGGTGATTGTAGTTTCCCCGTCTGTAATTTTCATCTGGATTTTCTTCATATCTTCTATTTCTTTGCTTAAACTTTTATTTTTCTCTTGTTTCAAACATGCTTGGAATAGATTTGTCTCTGTGTTTACCTTTACCATTGGGTCTTATACTCTCATGTGTTTTCATGTAGCTAATTAGCATTCTTTCATTTCAACTTGAAGAACTCCTTTTGGCATTTCCTGTAAGGTAGGTCTAAACGATGAGCAACCTCAGCTTTTGTTTGTCTGAGAAAGTATTTCTCCTTCATTTCTGAAGGAATTTTGCCAAATACAGTATTCCTAGTTGGCAGGTTTTTCTCTTTCATATGTGACTATATGGCCCCACTCTCTTCTGACCTGCAGTGTTACTCCTGAGAAATCTACTTATAGTCTCCTGGGCGCTCCCTTGGATGTGCTGAGTCACTTTTTTTCTTGCTGTTTTCAAAATTTAGGCTTGGAGGAGGGGAGTGAGGGAGTTGTTGCTCAATTGGTATAACATTTCAGCTCTGCAAGATGAATTAGTTCAGGGAGCTAGTATACAGACTAATGCCTATAGTGGACAATACTGTACTATGCTCTTAAAATTGGTTAAGAGGGTAAATCTCTTTAAGAGTTCTTACCACACACACACACACACACACACACACACGGACATAAGGGAACTTTTGGAGTTGATGGATCTATTATTACCTTGATCATGGTGATGGTTTCACAGGTGTATGCATATGTCCAGTCTCATCAAATTGTACACTTAAACATGTGAAGCTTATTGTATATCAATTATATCTCAATAAACCTGTTTAAAAACAAAAACAAAAGTGTAAAAAAGTGCTGAAATTAAAAATTGTGGAAAAAAAAGAAAGAAAAGGAAACACTAAAAGATGAAGGGATATAATACTAGACAGATGCTCATACTAGTGGAGGAACAAGAAGAGCAATGAACATGGTGAATATGCAGTAAATAAAGAGACCGCTTTTTGTTAATTTCTTTAAAACAAGTGATTGCTGTTATAACAATGCAGCAATGTAAGGTGGAGTTTATTACATATAAAGATGAAATGTACACAGTTGCACAAAAGATGGGAGAAGGTTAAATATATACTGTTATAAGAGTCTTATAAAGTGGTATATTTTATTCTTTATTTTTATTGAAGTGCATAAAGTGGTATATTATTAACTCAAGGTAAATGTGATTACATGTCATAATCCTTATAGTAACCATGAAAACAATAATGCAAAGACATATGCCTAAATATCCAGAATAGGAGATAGGATAGATTGGTAAGTGCATTTGATTAAGGTAAGAAAGGAGGAACAGAGAAAAAGGACAAGAGGGACACATAGAAAACAAATAGCAAAATGATTCATTTCAACCTGACCACATCCATAGTGACAGCTGATGTAGAGGAATTCTACTGGAGCTAAAGAGGGACGTTCCCTACTAGGAATGTCAGCTCCTTAAGGAGACATACGAATCCTACATGCATTTGCACCTTAAAACAGAGCTTCAACATACATGAAGCAAAAAGTGACAAACTGGAGGAGTAAAATATCCAAAATTATAGTTGGAGACTCTAACTTTCTTCTTTCAGAAATTTATAAAGATCTGTAAGAGGTAAGACATTCAAATAACACTCAACTATATTGATGTAACTGACATCTACAGACGACTACAGCCAACACATGCAGAATCCACATTCCTTCCCATCTTCCTGTGAACTTCATCAAGACAGAACAGGTGTTGTGTCATGAAGCAAATTTCAGTACTGTATTTCAAAAGAATTAATGAAGAGTAAGTCCTCTGACCACCACAGAATTAAAGTAGAAATAAACACCAAAAAGATAACTAGAAATCCTCAAACTTGGGGATATGAAGCAACACACTTCTAAGTCGCCAATGGGTGGGGAAAAAAATGACAAGAGAAATGAGAAAAGCTCTTAAACTTGATGAAAACACAACATATTAAAATATGTGGGGTGCACACATTTACAGATTACCTGTCCTGTAGTTCTCAAAACTGTCAAGATCATCAAAAACAAGGAAAGTCCGAAAAGTGGTCACAGTTTGGAGGAAACTTAGGAGACATGAGGAGTAGATGGTATGTGTGTCCCGGGTGGGCTCCTGGGACAGAAAAAGGGCATTAGGTAAAAACTAAAGAAATTCACCTCAAGTCCGGACTTTAGTTAATAATAATGTATCAGTATTGGTTCACTGATTGTGGCAGGTCTATTGTGTAACTGTATGTGTACTCACATCTTACCTGTGAGTTCTTAACAACAGGGAAACTGGGCATGGCATGTATGGGAACAATTTCTCATGTCTTTGCAAGTTTCTTGGGAATCAAAAAGTATTCTTAAAATTAATAGTTAAAACGATATGTGGGATTCTGCTAAGTCAAGTTTAGAAGAACATTATAGGTTAAAATTTTTATATTAGAAAATAATAAAAATTTGAAATCAATGTCTTTACCTTTCCTCTTCAGACAGCCTGGAAATAAATTACATAGAATATGGGCAAGCAGTACAGAGAGTTTACAAACCCCCAAATTGCTTCTTTAAAAATATTAATTAAACTGATAAAAGTCCAGCAAGATAGATTTTAAAATTAGAGGAAAAAATCAATATCAAGAATGAAAGAGGGATCATAAATACTGCTTTACAGACACTACTAAGATAACAAGGTAAAATTATGAGCAAATTTATGCAAATAAATTCAACAACTTATACGAAATGGAAAATTCCCTTGCAAAACTCAGCTTACTAAAACTAAGACAAGAAGAAACAGAAAGTCTGAAAATTCCTGTATTTATTTATTATGGAACTTGAATTTATAATTTAAGGCCCTCCAAACTCCAGGCCCAGATGGCTTCATTTTTCATTCTATCAAATGTTTAAGGAAGAAATACCACCAATGCTATGCAAAGTTTTTCAGAAAATAGGAATGAACATTTCCCAACTCATTTTATGAAGACCAGTCTAAAACTGATACCAAAACCTGAAAAGGATATTATAAGAAAAAGAAAATTACAGATCAATACTGCTCAGGAACTGAATGCAAAATTTTTCAAAATATTAGCAAGTCAAATTGAGCAAGTCTATAAAATGATAATACGTAATGACCAAGTTAGGTTTATTTCAAGAATGCAAATTTCATATAACATTTGAAAAGATCATTCAGGGTTAAATTATCACATTAACTAATTAAGGAGAAAAATTATATAATCATTTTGATAGATGCATAAAAAGCATTTCTAATGTCCAATGTTTTCTATGATTTAAAATTTTAAAAAACCCTCAATGAACTAGTTACATAAGAAAACTTCCTCCTACTGAAAGGAAATGTACCAAAACAAACAAACAAACAAAACAAGCCCCGAAACCCTATAGCTTATATCACATTTAATAGTGAAAGCCTGAAATTTTTCCCCTAAGGTCAGAAATAGGCAAGGATTTTCACTCTTACTACATCTATTCCACATTGTCCTGGAGGTTGTAGCAATTGCAATAAAGCAAGGAAATAAAAAAAGACATAAAAATTATAAAGAAAGAAGTAAACTTCTTTATTCACAGATAAAATGATTCTGTATATGAAAAATCTCTTAAGATGCTACCAAAAACAAACAAACAAAAAACCTTTAGAATAAGTTAATTTAGCAAGGTTTTAGGATGCAAGGTCAGTATAATCAAATTTATTTTTGGATGCTAGCAAGAAACAACTGAAACATGGTATTTAAGTGTAATACCATTTAAAAGAACATTACAAAATAAAAATAGAAAATAGAAAAATTTTTAAAAGAGCATAAAAAACTAACTTCTTGGAAATAAGTTAAGCAAAAGAAAAAATTCTAAGGATTGTGTTCATTAATTAAAGAAAACCAAAATAAATGGGAAGCAAGGCCATGTTCTTAAATTGTGAGACTTGATGTTGTTAGGATGGCAGTTCTCCCTAAAGCGATCCACTGATTCAACACAATCTCAACCAATATCCTAACGGGCTTTCTTACAGAAATTGAAAACTTGGTTCTAAAATGTATATAGAAATAGACTTCCATCTGCAGCTTAGATGGAGCCATGGGGATCAAATACATTTTTTCATCTGAGACACCAATAACAACAAGAAGAAGACCAAATGTATCAAAACAGTATTTTTCAGGACCCTCAACATCAGCCAAAGAAGGAAGGTGATCCCTGACAGATGGGAAACCAGTGAGGTGATGCCTGCATTGTCCCAACTTCTTGCCTTGAGACAGTTAGTAGGCGGTGGTGCAGTCCGGGGGAGTCCAGGCAGAGTCCCTGAGTTGAGGACCTCAAGATGAGGCCCAGGGAGACCAAGATGGCTTGAGTCCACAGGACAGAGTACCAGAGAGGAGACTGTAGGGTAGAGAAAGAACCCTGATACCTGCAGAGGGCCCCCTGAGTATTCAGCTGAGTGCTGATTAATACATTCATGTAAGGAAACCACCCATGGCTGGGAAAAGAATGGTTTGAACAGATTAGAGGAACAGTGCCTGGTGCTCATGCAGAACTGGGAATACTGCTGCTTCCAACAGCCAGGCTGGAAAATCTCATAATTCATGGAGCTTGGGGTAAAGTACTTGGAAAGAAGAGCTCTTGCCTGTGCAGTGGGAGATGATCAGCTCTTGTCAGGGCTGGGACTAGGGTGAGGCGAGTGAGACTGACAGCTCAAGACTGGAGGCCCTGCCCTAGGATGACTGAGGACAAGCGCCTCCTCCAGTCCAGTCCAGTCCAGTCCAGGCACCTCGCTTTCTCCATCTCAGTTCCACCGCCCTCGATTCAACACTGCTCTGACTTCACCTAACAAATCACAGAGACCAAACCCAAAGGATCAAACAGTTGGCAAGCAATTTAGCAGCGCCTCAGAGCACAGCTCAAGAATATTGATATTTATACTTCCAGCACCTAACAAGGTAAAATTCACATCTGGAATCCTAGCAAAGATTATCAGGCTGCAAATGAGCAGAGACATAAGCCCCATGATGGGGAGAGTAATCAGTCAATCAAAACCAGCCCAGAAGTGCGTTAGGACTAAAAGACAAGGGTATCAAAGCAGTTATTATAATAACTGCATCCCATGTGTTCAAAAGGTAAGTAAAGCCACGGAGAATATAAAAAAAAAAAGATGCAAACTGAATACTTAGGGGTGAAAACTGCAATGTCTGTGATGAAAAACATGCTGGATCAGCTGGATGGAATTAACAGCATATCAGACGTTGCAGAAGAAAAGAAGATTGAACTTACAGATGTAACAATAGAAAATACCCAAAAGGAAACAGACAGAGAAATAAACCTTAAGTGGAAGAAGCATCAATGAGCTAGAAGGGCACCTTCAAGTCTGATGCACGTGAAGCTGGAGCCCCTGAAGGAGAGGAGGGCTGTCGCTCATGAGTCAGAAAACTCAGTATTGAGATTCCGATTCTCCCCAATCAATGTAATCAAAATAAAAATTCCAACAGGCATTTTTGGTGGAAATAGAAAAGCTGATGCTAAAATTCATATAAAAAAACATAGGAGCTAACATGGCCAAAGTAACTTTGAAAAATAAAAATAAAGTTAGGGGGCTAACTCTACCTGATTTTAAGACTTACTAAAAATCTATAATGGAAAAGCACTACTTTGAAAAGACATATGCACCTCTCCCCCCATGTTCATTGCAGCATTATTTGTAATACAGAAGCAACCTAAGTGTCCATTGCTGGATGAATGGATGAGGAAAATATTACACACACACACACGGACACACAGAGACACACACACACACACACACAGTGAAATATCCTTCAGCCTTAAAAAAGAATGAAATCTTGTCATCTGCAACAACATGGGGACCTTGAAAGCATTATGCTAAGTGAATTAAGTCAGACAGAGAAATACAAACACTGTATGATCTCGCTTATACGTGGAATTTAAAAACAAACAAACAAACAAACAAACAAACAAACAAACAACAAAAACCGAGTTCACAGATACAGAGAACAGATTGGTGGCTGCCGGGGGCAAGAGGTGGAGGTGAAATGGGTGAAGGGGTCAAAAAGTACAAACTTCCAGTTATAAAGTTAATAAGTCATGGGGATGTAATGCGCAGCATGGTGACTATACTTAATAACACTGTACTGCATATTTGAAACTTGCTGAGAGAGTAGATCTTAAAAATCCTCATCACAAGGAAAAAAATTGTGTAAGTATATATTTAAAAAGCTATAGTATGATTTTGACCAAAAGGTGGACAAATAGGTTAATGGAACAGAGCAGCAAGTTTAGAACTAGACTGCAAAACTGATTTTGATGAGTGCAAAACTGGGAAATTGGAGGTCTTTTCAACAAAGGGTGCTGGATATCCTCACCCTGTAAGGTGAACTTTGGTCTGTGACTTGCACCATATTCAAAAATTAACTCAAAATGGGTCTTAGACCTAAGTGTAAAACCTAAAATCACAAATATTCTAAGGAAATATTAGAGACATCTTTTGTGACCTTGAGTTAGGCAAAGTTTTTTTGGATGCGATATGAAAAGTATGATTCATAAAAAAAAACCCAAATAGATAAAGTGTGCTTCATCAAAAGTTAAAATTGCTCTTCAAAAGACAGTCTTAAGAGAATGAAAGGACAAGCTATAGGACTAGGAGAGAATGTTTTCAGAGCATATATCCAATGAAGAGTTTGTAGAATGTGTAAAAACTCTCAAAGCTCCATAGTAAGAAAACACAATCTAATTTTTTAAATGGACAAAATCTTTCAGTATACACTTCATCAAAGAAGTCATGCAGGTGGCAAATAAGCATGTAAAAATATGCTCAACATCAGTATCATTAGTGAACTACAGATGAAAACCAAAACGAAATACCACTGCATACTTACGAGCATGGCTAAAATGGAAAGACTGACCAAACCAAATGTTGGCAAAAATGCAGAGCAACTGAAACTCTCACATGTTCCTGGTGGGGACGCAAAACAGCAAAACCACTTGGAAAATCAGTCTGGCATCGCCTTAAAAAGTTAAACATCCCCCCACCATATGTTCTGGCCATTCCACTCTCAGATATTTACACAAGAGAGAAGAAAGCATATGCTGGCACAAATACTTGTACATGAATATTCATAGTGGTTCTGTTTGTCATCCCTCCAAATGGGAGACAACTCAAGTCTGCAGCAACCAGTGGACGGATAAGTACATTTTAGTGCGTTCATACAATGGAATATTACTGAGCAATGAAAGGCAAGAACTATTGATGCACTTACAACATGTATGGGTCTCAAAAATATTGAGTGAAAGATGTCAGACTGAGAGTGTGTACACACAGTATGATTCCTAGAAAGTGCGTACTGATCTGTAGCGTAAAAGAGTGTTGACGCTGACCTGGAGGGAGGGGTACAGAGACTGCAGAGGAGCCGAACGAAAATTCAAGGGATGATGGATGTGTTCATTTTCCTGATAGTGGTGATGGTTTCACAGGCATATACATATATTTCAAATTCTACCAAACTGTATACTTAAAATATATGTGGCTAATTGTATGATGTCAATTATTATATCTCAATAAAGCTGTTTAAAACTTTACATGGAAAGATAAAGACCCTAGAATAGCCAACACAAGCATGTAAAAGATGAACAACGTTGATGGACTTGAAGCCATTTGATTCCAAGAATGGCTATAATGCTACAGTAATCATTTCAGTATGGTATTGGCATGTGGTTAGACAAATAGATAATGTAACAGAATACAGAGTCTAGAAATAGATTCACACATATATGGCCAACTGAAATGTGATGACAGCCCCAGCGTAATTCCATGGGGAAAGGAAATTCTTTCCAACAAATGATACTGGAACAACTTGATATACATATGGGGAGAAAATGAATCTTGACTCCAACATCACACCATATAAAATTATTTTGATGTGGATCAGAGACCTAAACCTAAAAGCTAAATCACTGGAAAATATCCATGAGATGTTGGTGTAAGCACAAATCCTTAGAGAGCTTCCAAAAATGCTAACCACAAAAAGAAAAAAAAATGATAAACTGGATCCTATAAAAATTAGAGATTCCTGCTCTGCTCATTAAAAGACTCCTTCAGTAAAGTGAAAAAGCGAGCAACAGATTGGGAGAAAATATTTACATGTATTTGAAAAAAGAACTTATATCCCGAATACATACAGACCTTCTACAAATCAAAACTAAAAAGATAGCCTTATATAATATGAACAAAATACCTGCACAGATACTTTGCAAAGAAAGATATACAAGTGGCCAATATGTTCTTAACATTATTAGGGATCAGAGAAATGCAATTCAATACCACAATGCGTTTAACCCATTTCATGCCTGCAGAATGACTAAAATTAAAAACCGACACTATCAAGTGTGGCAGAGAATACAGGATAATCAGATTTCTCAAAAACCGCAGGGAAAGTGTCAAATGCTACAACCATTGGGGAAAATTCTTTGATGATTTTTTATAAAAGTAACACACACTTAGTCAGTAATCAAGCAGTTCTCCTCTGAGGTACTTACCTAGGAAATATGAAAACACAAAATACTTGTATAGAATGATTCATGGAAGTTTTATTTGTAATAGCTAAAAACTGGAAATAGCCCAAATGACCACTCACAGGGGAATGGAGAAACCAGTTGTGGTTTATTACTCTGCAGTGAAAAAGGAGTGTGTGAGTGATACACGCAGACACATGAACGAACATCCAAAGTATTATGTTGAGTAAATAACTCTAAAAACAAAAGAGCACCTACCGTCCAATTCCATTTACTGGTAATTCTGCCCCAGGCAAATTAGTTACTGTGGAAAAGTTAAAATAATGACTGGAATGGGGCATGTGGTAATTATCTGGGGTGAGAGAATGTTCCATAGCTTGATTTAGAACTCGGGCACATGGTGTACACGTTTGTCAATACTCATCACACTGTACATGTATAATCTGTGCATTTTATCATATTTGCCTCAATGAAAAGAATATTGTGGGGAAAAAAAAATCTAACAATCGTGACCATATGTTCTCCTAAAAAGATAACTGGAATGCATAAAGCCACAGGCAATGGAACCGTGGAGAAAACTCGATAAATCAACAATTAAAACTGTCATTTAAAGCATCCCTCTTAGAAATGCATAGATTGACAAATCATGAAGTCAAAAACATAAAGCCAGGATGCAGAAGGTTGGAATCTCATGATGACCTGGGGCTCCTCAGAAACCGAAGGAGCAACCAGAGACGTTCCCCTCAAAAGTCCCCCGGCATTAAGCAGCCTTAGGCGAGAGTTCTACGAACGAGCTAAGGACCAGATAAACACTCTCAGAGAAGCTGTTCCAGAAGACAAAATAGAAAATAAGGGAATCTGCCCAGCTCTATTTTATGAGGCAAAAATAACATTTATCCCAAGTTCAGATATGGCCAATACAGGGGAACAAACAGGTCTATTTCACTTACAAAAATAGAGGCAAAATCCCCAGTAAGCTGCTAGCTAATTAACACTACAGCGTAGTTTGAAAAATGATCTAGTCGAGTTTATCGTAGGAGTGCGGGAACAGTCTAACACCAGATATCTACCAACGTTAGTTACGATATTTTTGGACCAAGAGGAGCAAAATGATTCTCTATAGATGCAGCAAAGTCTTTGACACAGTTCAATGACGTTTTGTGACTTTAAAAATTTTTCAGGAAACTCTGAATAGAAAGGAACATTCTTAATGGGATAAAGGCTGGGTATGTTAGAAGTTTCTAGAAAACCTACTACCCCACAGACGAACTTTAGATTAATTTCTTTTAATGCTGAAAACAGAGCAAGCAGAGACCCCCGCAGCCATTCACACTAATCCGGGAGGCTCTGGCTAATTCCGTAAGATGAGAAAATGAAAGGACGGGAAGAGAAAAGGGAAGACGTGGCCGTCATTACACACAGATTATACATCATCTACACAGAAACCCACCAGAAAGAACAGAAAAGTGATTGGAACTAATAACAGAGCTGAGCAAGATTGCTGAATACAAGATCGACTTACTAAAATTAGTGGCTTTCCTCTACGCCAGTATTAACCGATTAGAAACAGAACAGAAAAAGAGATGCATTCCCAAGAGGAACAAAAACTATGAAATATCTAGAAATTAAGCCAGAAATAAATGCAGAAAACCTTAATAGAGGGAAAAAAAATAAAATTTGAGAACTGTAAAAGCCACAAAAGAAGACATGGAGAAAATGGAGAGAGAAGATGGAAAAGCTTTAAAGGACACTGTATTTGTCCCCTCGGGCTGCCGTAACAAAATTCTGCAGTCCTGGGATGTAAGCATGGGAGTTAAAGGACAGAAGGGCATCGCTCACAGTTTCTGGAAGCGCGGAGTCTGAGACCAGGGTGCCTGCACGGTCCGGGGCTGGTGAGAACCCTCCTCCTGGCTTGCGGACGGCTGCATTCTCGCTGGGTGTTTAGGTGATGCGGCCAGAGAGAGAGAGCAAGCTCTCTGAGGGTCTCTGATTGGGGCACTAATCGCATCTTGAGGACCCACCTGCTGACCTCGCATAAACCTAATTCACTCCCCAAAGCCCCATCCGCGAACACCATCACCTTGGGGGGTAGGGCTTCAATGTAGAAATTTTGGGAGGACACAGACATTCAGTCCTTGACAGACATAAATGAAAACATGAATAAAATGGAAAGAAACTATTTTTATGGCTCCTTAAAATTGTAAATACAGCAAATCTTCCCACATGAATCTACACATTCCATGTAACTGTGTTGAAATACCAGCTGAAGGCTTGGGTGATCTTCATTTCATTCTAAGATGTCTAGATGCCATTGTGTCTGAAACTGCTGAGTCTGGTTTGAAAGAGAAGGGCTCAGGGCTGGTGGTGGTGGCCGCCGTTGGGTGGAGCCATCTGGAAAGGCAGTGGATTCCTTTTCACGGCCGTGTAACAAATTGGTGCAGTTGCCGGGACTCAGAGCGATTTGCTATCGTCGAGTCCCAGGGGTCAGAAGTCTGGCATGGCGTTGCTGGGGTCTCTGCTTGGGGGGTTTCTCGGCACAAGTATCAGCTGCTGCCTCCTCTCTGGGAGCCCAGGGGAGAAGACACTTCCACGCTCACTCATGGTGTCGGCCACATTCAGTTCCTTGAGGATGTAGGACTGAGGATCCCATTTCCTGACTGGTGTCAGGCTGCGGCTGCTCTTGGCTCCTAAAAGCCCCCTGTGCTCCTTGCCAGATGGGCCTGTCGTCTTCAGAACCCACAGTAGAAAGTCTCCCTTACACCTGATCCTCACGTTTGGAATTATAGGAGTGATGTCCCACCGAGGACACTAGCGGAGGGGATTATTTACACACAGCAGGTGCACGGGTGGGCCCTTGGGACCATCTTAAAGTTCCATCCAGCACGCCATGATAATAAAAACAGAGCAGAGAGCTCGAAACCACACCCTTTGCGCAAGGACACACAGCACCCTACGGAGGTAGGGGCACAGACCAGAGGGGGTCGGATACTTCATCTAATTTCCAGTGTAGGGAAAGCTGACTATTAGACTGATTTCCTAGGGCCTCACACCACACACACGGTGGGGCTAGGCGGGTTAAATATAAACGGATTAAATACCCTGTGTGAGGAGTGAAACTACACATTAATTGAAACAACGTACAGCACAGCCTCACACCCCTGGGGTGGGGTGGGACTCCTGCAATGTGGCCCTTCACACGTCGCAGCATAGGACGACTTGCCGATGGCTTGATTACATCCAAATTAAAGACATTGATCCATGGGAAATGGACTCGGAGTTAACAGACAGGCGACAGATTGTAATACGGTGTTTACAACACTGGAATTGATAAAGGACCCCTGTCTGGAAGATGCAAAGGACTCTGACAAATCAGTAAGACATGGGTGACCCACGGAAAAAAATGCTCAGTTTAAAGGAGGAAAAATCTGAAAAGCTAATGCATATGTGAAGAGAGGAACAATTTCACTAGTAACCTGGGGGGGGGGCGCAAAAATAGTAATAAGATACAATTTTGTAAAAAGATGAGTTGGGGACTGGAAATATTGGAAGAGGTGAGGGGACCTGGGGACCCTCGTGCCCTGAGCCTTGCGGGCAGATGGTCTGACAGCACATTCAACGTTGTGCTGTGTGGGCTGTAACTCAGGCGTCCCTCCTTGGTGCGCGATGGGGCCAGGACCAGGGGCCACAAAAACGGACCTGTGTAGCAGCGCAAATCCCACTGCAGGGGGAAGGGCAGGTAAGACGAAGGCACACGAGGTGGAATTCTGTAGCATCCTCACAGTCGGTGAGCGAGCCGTGTACACAGCGATCAGCCGCAGGTGACGGGACCTTCAACCTGACATAGAGGCAGACCTCGTTTTATCGCGCTTCACAGGTGCCGTGTTATTTACAAATTGAAGGATTGCGTCAACCCTGCGTTGAGGAAGTCAGTCGGCGCCGTTCTTCCAACAGCGTCTGCTCGCTTTGTGTCTCTGTGTCACATGTCTGTAGTTCTCACATTATTTCAAACTTTTAAATTATTACTGTGTTTCTGATGGTGGCCTGTGATCAGGGATCTTTGATGTTACTGTTGCAAAAGGATTATGCCTCGCTGAAGGCTCAGGTGGTTAGTATTTTTCAGCAATAAAGTATTTTTGAATGAAGGTATGTCCATTGGTTTTTAGATATAATGGTATCGAGCACTTGAGCAATATACTTAACAGTGTCGTGTAAACATGACTTCTCTTCCTTCCAGTTTTGTTGAGGTACAATTGACGTAGAGCTGTGCGTAATTTAAGGTGTACAGCACAATGGTTTGACCTACATCATGAACCAATGACCACGATAAATTTAGTGAACATCCATCTCCTCCTGTAGGGACACTAAAGAAATAGAAAAAATATTTTTAATTTGTGACAACTGAGGATTTACATGCTTAACTTTCGTATGTAACATACAGAGTGTTCTCTGTATTTGTCATGTTGTATGTACATTGCACCGCTAGTACTTGTTTAATTCATAACTTGAAGTTTGTGTCTTTTGGCCGCCTTCCTCCACTTCCCCCTCCCCAAACCCCCGCCTCTGCAACTGCAAATCTGATCTCATTTTCTGTGAGTTTGTTTCTGAACTGTAATTGACCTACAGCATTATGTTAGTTCCTTTAACAGCAGAATGTAAACATAACTTTCACATGCACTGGGAAACCAAAAAAATCTGTGTGACTTGTTTATCGCGATACTGGCTTTACTGTGGTGGTCTGGGGCAGAGCCCGCCGCATCTCCGAGGGCTGCCTGAATTCAAGAATGCAGATGGAGCAATTCCCGTGAGCACCTTCAGAGGTAACGCGGACAGGATGCTGAGAACTGGGGATAAAAGGTGAAGATTAATAACATGAAAGAAAACAGGCAGTTGATTACTGTGTGCCGGGAAGTAAGGAGTGTGATGGACTCAGTTGTCTGACGCTAAGATGCAAACTCTAAAATGTACACACAGTGAGAAGTGGAGGTCAGTCTCCAAGATGCTCCCAGCTCCAGCGGTCCCGGCGACGCTCCCAGAAAGCCCGGTCTTCCTCCCCTGGGCGTTCTTTTAGGCGGAGTCTGTCGGCTGTCTGAGTGTCTTCTCCGAGGAGGGGCTATCTGGGAGACAAGGGGAGGGGGGCGAGGCAGGTTTCCAGCCTCTGGAACATTCTTACATCCATCCCCCTCCCGTCCCTGTCGGCTGGGGCTGCCTTCTCTACCCGCTAATCCCAGCGGTGGCCACGGACTTCCTTCTGCCCACGAGATGTGGATGGACGTGTCAGACATCACTTTTAAGGAGAAGATTTAAAGCTGGTGGGTGTATTTTCACGACCCTGAGGCCAGCAATGCCCAAGATGGGGGCTGAGCTGACGGCCCCAGGTGCAGAGAGCGAGACCACCGAAGATGGATGGGTGGGGTGAGAGGACACAGGTGCCACTGAAATGCAAGGGCTGCTTGTCCTGAGGGCGTAACTTCACCTAACCTACCTGATACAGGGCTTCCTTCTGTGAGGGACCCCCCACCCCAGTTTTCCTCTGTAATCCTGAAAGTTTTAAGACTTGACCCCGGGTTGGAGAGACAAGAAGATTCTGATCGACTCTCCAAGCAGCCCACGCACTGCTGGAGTGGGTCATGATGACGGACACTTCGAGGGCTCGTGTCCAGAGGATGTGGAACAGTGATGGCCGTCCACCAGCTCTCAGGATGTAGCTGTCTGCGTCCTGCAGTGTCTGGACATGACCGAGAACCTTCTTGAGTGTCCGTAACAACACACTCCATCACCCTGGAGGGCGAGGAGCTGAGCGAGGGCCCTTGGGGATGGCATGAAAGACAGGAAAATGAGGTGGCGACTAGGGCCCACCCACCTGGGCTGCAATTATTTCATTTTCCTCGAAAATCAGCATCATCAAGATGAATACTTGGCTGATTTCAGGGCAGATTAATGCACTTGATAAGAAGTGCGTTCCCATCCATCACTTGACGAGCGTCGCCGACAGCTTGCTGATTAACCGGCTGGGTTGGGCGGCTTGGTCACGGCTGTTCTCCAAGGGCCAGAGGAACTGGGGGGGGGGGGCTCACACGTTGTGATCCATGTTCGTTTTCCAATTCTTTAGGTGCAACTTTCATTCCCTGGTAGGGGCTCAGTTGTGTCCCCCACCCAGTTCATATGTCAAAGTCCTAACCCCCAGCACCTAGGATGTGACTCTGGAGATGGGGTCCTTGTGGAGTAACAAGTTAGAATGAGGCCATGCAGGTGGGTGCTAATCCAGTCTGACTGGTGTCCTTAAAAAATAAGGGGAAATGAGGACACAGACACACACAGGGGAAGATGTGTGAGACACAGAGAGGGGATGGCCGTCTCCAAGCCGAGGAGAGAGGCCCCAGAAGGAGTACACCCTGCCTGTACCTTGATCGCCGACTTTCCGGTCTCCAGAACCGTGAGGAAATGAAGAGCCGCCCCACCTGTGGTGCCGTGCTGCGGCAGCCGCTGCAGCCTGGCCCGTCCTCCACGTGGCATCTGCAGGAGCCCCGTGTCCTCCAAGCTGCCCACGCCGGCCTTTGGGAGCACGCTTCGTCTATTTCCACCCATACCCTCAAATCTGCATCTCCCCAGGTTGCTGTCTGTTTTCCAGTCACAGGTCCAAAAATAGGGAGCTCCTTCCTCCGGGGAGCAGCCCATCCCCCCTCTGCACCAGACACCCACTTGCCGGTGTGGCTGTGCTCTGCCCCCTCCGCTGTGCTCTCTGCAGGTCACACTTCTTTGCTCTGGGACACCTCTGAGGAGAAAGCTGAAAGTGATGGGGGCTTGTGATGGAACTATTCAAAAGTAGGAGTGGGGGGCGGGTGTAGCTCAGTGGTAGAGCAAGTGCTTAGCATGCATGAGGTCCTGGGTTCAACCCCCCGTACCTCCATTAAAATAAATAAATAAATAAGCCTGATTACCCCTCCCAGAACACAAACAACCCCCTCCCCTCAAATGGAGGGCGGGTGCAGCTCAGTGTAGAGCACATGCTTAGCACGCACAAGGTCCTGGGTTCAATCCCTGGTGCCTCCTTTGAAACAAACAAACAAATAAACCTCCTTACCCCTCCCCACAAAAAAACAAAAAACTCAAAACTAGGAGCAAGAGGGAAAGAGGCGCCACAAGTAGCGGTGTGGGTTTGCTGTGACAGAGCTTAGGAACGTGCTGCGTCTTCGGCCCGTGGGGAGCCTGGGTTCTCTCTCATGGCCTTGGGGGATTTCCAGCATCCTGGCTCTGGAGGTGGACTGTCTAGAGCCAAGTTCACAAAGCCAGGTGCCAAGGTGCCAGTACTCCATGGGAAAGCCAGCCTGCCACGCAGCCTGGACTTGTGTGGGCAGGACCGGCGCCTCCCCTTTCTGCAGCCGGACGTCTGCGGAAGCTGGGTCTGGACCAAGCGCCAAGTTGGCCCAGAATCGGGGCAAAGGTGGCAAGCTGGGTGGGGCAGCTGCTTACTGAGATAGCTCGATGGGCCGTTGCCCAGCATCCAGCCCCGGCAGCATGACGGGAGTTACCTGGAGAAGGTTTCCTGTTGACCTCACACCCCAGAAACCCGCTGGCTCAGAGCCCCCCAGAGCGGGGAGCGGGCTAGCTGTGAAGACGCGGTCTTTCAGCCCCACTGGAGCCAAGGTGTGGGCTGTGGGGAGCAGCTGCGTCCCTGAAGTGCCCTGCATCTTGGCCCTGCAAGCCTTCCTGCACGGGAGTCACAGGACACACTTAGAAGCAGACTTGTCTTCCTTATTTCCGTGTTTGGGAAGAGGTTTCCTCTTGGTCAGAGCTCAGGATTAGGAGTGAGATAACCCGGAGGGTCTGTGCCCAGGTCTCTCTGCTCACACAGCGGGGTGGCTCGGCTGGCTTCCTCATCTGCCAAGCATGGATGGTTGTGCCTTGGTCCGGGGGTCCTGGGAGTTGGGAAGCACCTGGGTGCATGGCAGGTACCCAAGGAGATCACAGCCATGATGGTTTGGGACAAGCCGAGCTTTAGTTCTGCCCATGTGTCCTCCCCGCCATAGCTCCTCTTCAGAACAAAGAACACTGTAAGGGTGGCAGCCTTCTCAGCCCTTGGGTGGTGGTGAGCCTCTGCCGTGTCCTCCCAGGCAGCCTGGGTCGTGCTATGCAGTGAGCGTCCGGTGGAGGGGGGAGGGCAGGGTGAGTGCTCAGCACAGGCTGGGTTTTGGTGCCCGGCATCCTCAGCCAGGCTGGTGGTGCAGCAGCCATGCCTTTTCTGCCTCATGCCATCGGCCAAAGGTCTTGGCACCTCTATCTCCCTCCCAGCCTCCGTGACCCTGAACTTGAAGTCTCCTCTGCTCCAAGCAAGAGCCTCCAACGCGCGGCCGGGGGCTTCCTAGACCTGGGGCGGCCGGGGCACCTCTGATCCTGCCCCCTCTGCCTTGTCTTGTGGTTGAGCAAAGCAGGGCTTTAAAGGGAATTTGTTTTTCCAAATTGCAGAACAAAGAACATAATGTTTAGGAAGAAAACACATTGCTTACATTTGAGAAAAATTAGCAGCCTTATATAATGAAAGACACTCGAAAGGCCTGACTCAGCCGGGGCTGACATACGTCTTTGACTAGTTTGTGAGATGCTCATAAAATTACATCCTGTTAATTTAAGGCTTCTTATGCTAATTTTCAGTCAGTTTTATTTCCTTACAAAATTTATTGGTGGCCTCCAGGGTCACAGCAGGGTTTGGTCCAAGTATGTGGAATCCTTGTTAAAAACACCAGGAGAGGAAGTAAAACAGAGTTCGGGGTGAGGACCAGGGGGACGGGCGGCCAGTGTCAGGGCGGAGCCAGGGCGGGAGGAGGGCAGGCTGTCCGCGGCCCCCCGAGGCCCTGGCTTCAGAACCGAGCCAGGACAATGCAGAGGGACACGCTGGCCTGCTCCAAATAGACCAGAGCAGCCCCCGCCAGGCCCGGTACCCTGGCTTCACAAAGTTGATGACCTTCCCCCCGAGTGGAAATCCACAGAGTCTATATGGCCCCATGGCTCGAGGCACTCATTGCACGGTTCTGAGTCAGGAAGAGAGGGTTGCTCTAGATGGACGTCTGGCGGGTGTACGGGAGGACAGAACAGCGAAGGCAGGCCACTTGTGCAGGCTGTCGCCCGCCCTGCAGGTTGCAGTGGTCCTTCCAGGGGGGTGGGGGCCTGCGGCTTCCCAGTTCCTTCCACCAGGACGCCAGGCCGGCCACAGCAGTGCCAGCAGCGGCCCCGCGCCCGGCCCAGTGTCGGCCCTCGGAGTTTCCTGAGGACGCCGGTCTGCCCTCACCTGGGCGGTCTGCGGCGGGGCCGGTCCCCGCCCGTGGCCCAGGATCCGCAGGGGGTGGGAGCTGGGCTTTGTTCTCATGGATTGTCTTGGGTCTGCTCTCCTCCTCCCGCGGATCCTGCCTTGCCTTTTCCTCCCCGTTGTTCTCATCCACGTGGCACACACTCCCCCAGCCCCTCCTTGGCCGCTCAAGGAGACAGAGCCAAATAAAACTTGGACCTGGGTCTCTAAGAGGATGTGGTCCTTTGACATCCTGGAATCTCATGCTTCTCCTTTACAGATGGGGAGACTGAGGCCTGTCTTCACGTATCCTTCACTCTGGATCATGGTACAGATGCCTATTAGCCATTATTGATGGCGGTGCAGAGTCTCCTGGGGCAGGAGCAGAGGGGTCAGGAGAACTTCTTGGAAAACTTGGTGCTTCCATGGAGACTGGAAGACCGGATAAGAACTGACCAAAGAAAAGGATGGAAGAGCACGCCAGAGGAACAGAATGGGCGAAGACCCGGAAACAAGAGACCAGGAATGACTGAGGAACGGGTCTCCAGGAACGGGGGGGACATGAGGGAGGGGAGGCTGGGGAGATGGGTGGAGCCATGTCCACAGGACCTGCTGCGGCAGGATGGGGAGCGTGGGCTTCACCCCAGGCAGGTTCTCACCACGGGTGGGACATCCAGGTGTGCATCTCCCGCTGCAGTGGAGAGAATGGGTTAGAAGGGGGCGAGTGGAGGTATCTGAACCAAGGCACAGGAAGGGGCTGAGGGGAGGGAGGGGCAGGAGAGGTGGACATAGTGGGCTGAGTCGAGGGAGGCTGGTGGATTGGACTTCCAGAGGGCAGGAGAAGAGATACTGGTCAGCGTGGTGCCTGCTCTGGGTGGCGAGGTCACTGACATTATCTTCACACACAGAGGACCTGGGAGGATGCATGGGGTGGAAGGAGGGGGAAGTGATGAGTTAAAAGTCAGGCTCGGTGATGCTGACCAGCCCGTGAAGTGGCCACCAGGCCCTGCAATGTGGGTCTGGACCTCCGAGGACTCCTGTGGACTGGAGACAGATTTCACAGCATCCTTCTACGGTGACACCCGAATCTTCAGGAGGACACGGAGACAGGCAGTTAAGAGAACAGACTGTTCACCAAGGAGAGGTCCTGAGGAGGCTGAGGGTTGGGGTTTGGGGAAGGTGGGGGCTGCGGGGACTGGAAGCTGTGGCTGGAGCTGGGCGGGGGGCGGGCTCAGAGGAGGTCATGTGGGAGGAAAGATGGCGTTCTCAGCCCTGAGTGGGAGTGGTGTGGGGTCAAGGAGGCAGACTCAACGAGTGAGTGTGGTCTTCTCCTCAGGCTGGCCAAGCACACGAGGAATGACAGTTTGGGACAAGAATTTTGAGGCTTCCAGGAACAGAGCGGTGGCGGGCAGGGCCTGCCTGCCTCCCTGGAGATATCAGGGTGGGGTGGGGGAAGGCAGGGCATACCCGAGGTGGGAGGGGAGGCTCGGGGGGGAGCCCAAGGAGGAATGAAGGAATTGTGGGGGTTCTGGGGGTCAGGTGAGAGATGAGGGGTCTGGAGTGGGGAGGGTGGAAGATGAAAACTTCCGTGTATTAAAAGAAGGGGATGTTTCAGCAAAGGATGTCAGAGAGATTGAACACCAAGGGGCCTGAAAATAAACCTTGAGCTAAACCTCACGTGGTATATAAGAATCAACTCAAAATGGAGCAAAGATTTAAATGTAAACATGTACAACTTTTAGAAAAACACATGGCAGAAAAGCCTTGGGATCTAAGGGCTGAGTGAAGAGTTTGCAGACGTGACTCCAACAGCACAGTCTATGAAAGGGAAAATGACAGGTTGGACTTCATCAAAATGAAGAGCCTCTGAGCTGTGAAAGACACGGTTCTGAGGCAGAAAAAGCGAGATACAGACTCAGTAGCTTGTATCTGACCAAGGCCATGTGTCTAGAGTATGCAAAGGATTCTCAAAACTCAACAGAATAAAAACAAACAATCCACTAGAAAATGGGTAAAAAACAGGAAAAATTTCAGCCCAGAGGATACACAGACGACAAACAGGCTCATGAAAAAAAAAAGTGCAATGTCATTAGCCAGTAGGGAAATGCAAGTTAAAACCACAGTGAGATATCACTACATGCCTGTCAGAACAGCCAGAACAAAAGACAGTGACAACCACGAGAAAAGCACCCGTGTGCCCCAATGGAAGGACGTTCTACAAAATACTTGAAAAAGAATAAATAGTGATAACACCATATGCTGGTGAAGATGCAGAGAAATGAAATTTCTCATACATTTGCTGGAAATGTAACATGGCCACTCTGGAAAAGTTTGGTAAGTTTTTTTTTTAAACTAAACATAACACCTTAGAACCCAGAAATTGTGGGCCTGGGCATTTATCCCAGAGAAATGAGAACTTCTGTTCACATAAAAGCCTGTGCAGGTATTCATAGCAGCTGTGATAGCCAGAAACTGGAGACCCAAATGCCCTTCAGTGGATGAATAGCGAGGCCAACACAGTGCATCAGGCTGTGGACCACTTCCTGGCAGCAAAAAGGAGCAGACTGTGGGCACACACAGCAAAGAAGACGGCTCTCAGGGGCATCACACTGGGGGAGGAAAAATTATCTTGAAACCTTACATATAGCATGCTCCAGGTGACAAAATCAGAGAACAGATCAGTGGTGGCTGAGGCTAGGGGTGGGAGAGGGGAGAAGGGGGCGAGATGTGACAGTAAGGACGTGGTGAGTGGTGATGAGGTGGGGGAACGGTTCTGCACCTTGATCCCGGTGGTGGTTACATGAAGATAAAATTGCATAGAACTCAATGCACACGTGACGACGCTTGTGCCGAGGATGCTTGGGCCCGCCCCAGCTTCGTATACTGAAGCCCTAACTCCCGGGGCAGGTACTAGGAGCTGGGCCTTTGAGAGGTGAATTAGGTCATGAGGGTGGAGCTGTCATGTTAGGATTAGTGCCCGGATAAAAGGGGCCCCACTGAGGTCATCTCTCTCCCCTAAGCGAGGACACGGCAAGAAGGCGGCTGTCTGTAAACCATGAAGAGAGTCCTTACAGGAACTGAATCGGCAGCAACTTGATCTTGGACTTCCCAGCCTCCAGAACTGTGAGCAATAGAAGTCTGTCGTTTAAATAAGCCAGACTGTGTTACGACAGCCTGAACTAAGACGGGGGCAGAACTGGTGAAAAGCGAACAAGGCCTGTGGGTTACACTGAGAGCGGCGTCCTGATGTTGACGTTGTTCTGCAAGACGTTATCCTTGGGGGAAACTGGGGAAAGGGTCTGTGAGGGTCCGTGAGACCCCTCTGTACAATTTTTGCAACTTTCTGTGAATCTGTAATTATTTCCAAGAAAGAAAAAGAAAGTAAGGGAGAGGACAGATGCTTGGAGGGTTTCTGTCGTGGACAAAGGCCAAGCATCGCAGGGAGATGAGAAGTTGGAAAAATATGTGGCGAGCCAGTTTGTTCCAACCGTGGAGGCGGATCTGCCAGGTCAGACAGGGGGGAGGTTAACTCAGGTAAGGAGGAAGGGGCGAGCCCCCCAAAACGGTCCTGCCGGGAACAGGGTGGGACCCTAAGCCCTGAGCGAGGGTGTGTCCCCTGGCCTCTGTGCTCTCTGCTGTGTGGGAGCAGGTGAATGGGGCAGGGGCAGGGACTTGTGTCACCCACTGCCCCCCGACCTGGGGACGGGCCCTGATCACTGACGGAGCACAGGGGAGCCCTTTCAGCAGCAACATTTCCTCCAGGGGAGAGTCTTCTGGAGCCCCGAGCGGCGGCCCGGGCTTCCCAGCAGAAATAAGTCATTACACAGTCTTGCTTTGCATATTAGGAGCTATCTGCATCCCACTCTCCTAAGTTACATGAGGACACCGTTTATCTTTAGCCCGGAGCCACCTGCTTGGTAATCTGTTTCTGGTACCCGATTGATCCCACCACCCTCACGTTAGCGGGAGGGACGACTGATTTTATTTAAAGCAGTCAGCGCGAGCGCATGCAAGCTGGACAGGGGGGCCCAGCGTGTGCGGGTCTCGGCGGCCGCAGCCTTCCCTGCCCTTCTCTGAACGGCGGGGCAGTCTACCCCGGGGTCAGGCTGGCGAGGGACACGGAGCCCCAGGAAGGCAAGGCTCTGAAGGTGCTGCCTGCAGACCCGGGGGTTAGGATTTTCCCCTGCTGGTCTCTACGGATGTGTCTTCATTTTAACACCTCGGTCCCTCCTCTGGACAAATAGTCAGTGAAAATTTTGGAAGCGTTTGTACCCATTGCTGCTTAATGTTAGGTAAATTGTGAAATATATGTTGTCTTGGTGGCTCGTATCTCCCGGGTTTGAGCCTCTTGGAGGACAGAGTTGCCTTGTGTCCTGTGTTTATTGAATTGTCCTTAAATAACTTCTTCCCTCAGCCCCCCCATGACTGGGCAGCCACACACATGCACAGACACGCACGGCTCTCTCCCTCTCTCTCTCTCTGAATTCTTCTTCCAAGTCCAGTATGTTTTTCAAACCCTCTTCTAACTTTTGCGCAGAAGTCGAGATCTGCTGTAGGGCGTGTTCCTTCCCACATGGGCTGAATTAAAAAGATACACAGACTCGAGTGATAACCAAACCACATGAAAACGGGCAGGCATCAGATGTCAGTAACTGAAGGGCTGGAGAAGGTCACTCTGGGAGGACGTGCACCCTTGGAGGGGCTGGGTCTGGCTCTCGGCAGGCTGCCCCACGGGCTTTACAAGATCAGGGTGCCCATCCCCATCCTCCAGATGAGACGTGAGGGCTGGCTGGCAAGCAGAAGGCTGCACCTGCCGGCGAACGCACGGAGCCTCCCAGGACCCTTGATGCAGCTGGGACAGGACTAACCAGACGCCCTGACCACTGGGTGCACTTTGTTCCCTTGCCTGTTGGGGTCTGTTTCTGGTTCTAAAACTTTTTCATCACCCCAACTGAACCACCCTCTGTGATGGTTAATTTTATGTATCAGCTTGACGGGACCACGGGATGCCTAGATCACTGGCGTTCTTTCTGGGTGTGTCTGTGAGGGTGTTCCTGGAAGAGACGAGCGTTTGCGTCGGTGGACTGAGTGGAGGAAACGCCCTTCCTGGTGCAGACGTGCATCATCCTGCCTGGGGAGGACCTGAGCAGGAGACAACAGCAGAGGAAGCGCGAATTCACTCTCTCTGCTTCAGCTGCGACATCCAGCTTTCTGGCCTGGCGCCCCTGGGCCTGGGGCCGCCGTTGCTCCTGGGCCCCCAGCCTGCAGCCGTCCCGCTGCGGGACTTCCCAGCCGTCCCTCACGACAAGCCCTCTCTGTCTCTCTCTCTCTCTGTCCTGCTGGTGCTACTTCTCCAGGGGACCCTGACTTACAGGACCCACGGCTATTTTTTTTAATTGAAATATAGTCAGTTTTCAATGTGGTGTCAATTTCTGGTGTGCGGCTTAATAGTTCAGTCATACATGTACATACAGATACTCGTTTTCATGTTCTTTTCCATTATACGTTACTGTAAGACATTGAATACAGTTCCCTGTGCTCTGCAGTAGAAACTTGTTGTTTGTCTATTTTATATATACTAGTTAACATCCACAAATCTCGAACTCCAAATTTATCCGTTTCCACTCCTTTCCCCCAGTAACCATAAGTTTGTTTTCTATGTCTGTGAATCTGTTTCTGTTTTGTAAATAAGTTCATTTGTGCCACTTTTCTAGATTCCACATGTAAGTGATATCATATGGTATTTGTCTTTCTCTGTCTGACTTACTTCACTTAGAATGATCATCTCCAGGCCCATCCATGTTGCTGCAAATGGCATTGTTTCATTCTTCTTTATGGCCGAGTAGTATTCCATTGTATAAATACACAACAGCTGCTTTATCCAGTCATCTGTTGACTGATATTTGGGTTGTTTCCATGTCTTGGCTGTTGTAAATAGTGCTGCTGTGAACATTGGGGTGCAGGTGTCTTTTTGAACTGGTGTTCTCTCTGGATATGTGACCAGCAGTGGGATGGCTGGGTCATAGGGTAAGTCTATTTTTAGTCTTTTGAGGAATCGCTATACTGTTTTCCATTAACAGATGCACCGAACTGCATTGCCGCCAGCCGTGTGGAGGGCAGAACCCACAGCTGTTGAGCAGACTCTCCCCTCTCCCTCCAGCCCCTGGACGCGACCACTAGCCTACTTTTACCTCTATGGATTTGCCTGTTCTGGATGTTTCGCATCAACAGAATCATGCAATATGTGGTCTTTTGTGTCTGGCATTGTTCCCTTCGCATCACATTGTTGAAGATTATCCCCATGGTTGCCTGTATCAGAACTTCATTCCTTTGTACTGCTGCATCACACTCCATTGATGGACAGACCTCCTTTTATTTGTCCATCCGTCCTTTGAGGCTGCCTGGAGCATCTGGGTGGCTTGAGGCCTTCGTCCTGAGAGGCCTTCGTGAACGAGAGCAGCAGGGCAGAGCCTCTGTGTGCCATCCCTGGCAGGATTCTCTGTGCCTAGAACAGTGCTGGGTGTAGAGTGTGTGCTGAGTCAATACGGGCTGAGTAATGACTGGATGAATGGAGGAGCCCGGCTTGAACAGTGAATGTGTCTGTGCACTCACTCCTGGAGGGAAGAGGGCGTGTGACAGCTGCCAGGACCATCTTTGGGAGAAAACACTGCATTGCTCCGGGGGACGACCATGGGACTTGGAGCGGGGAACCTGGCCGTGGAGCCTTGGCTATGCTGGCACGTGGTCTTGAACTTCGTCACTTACTTAGTGAAATGAGTTTCCTGTTGCTGCGGTAACAAATACCCACACATTCAGTGGCTTAAAACAGCAACCTTTATTATCTTACAGTTCTGGAGTCAGATGTCTGCCTTGAGTCTCAGTGAACTAAAATCAAGGTGTGGACAGGGTTGGGCTCTTTCTGGAGGCTTTGGGAGAGAATCTGTTTCTTTGACTTTTCCACCTTATAGAGGTACCCATACTCCTTGGCTCATGGCCCCTTCCTGCATCTTCAAAGCAGGGTACCATCTCTCTGATGCTTTGTCCTTCATCTCATCGCTTTCTAAACACAGCCACTAAAGCCTCTCGCTTCTTAAGGGCTCATGGGATTAGATTAGGACTACTTGGATAATCCAGGCAATATCCCATCTCAAGATCCTTAACTTTAATCTTCTCTGGAAAGTCCCTTTTCCATGTAAGGTACCATCTTTCCCGATTCCTGGGATAAGGATGTGAACGTCTTTGGGAGGGGATTATTCTGTTGATCACAGAAGCCCGTTGGCCTGAGACTCGGTTTCCCCACAGGAGAAGGCAGTCCACACAGTTCCAAGCTCTTACCCAACTCTTGGGTCAAGTCACTGAAGTGTGAAAGGACAATGGCTTCTAACTTAGTGACAGATTTCTGTCATCATAGGAGCAGGTGCCTGGAGCTCACCCCTGTCTGACCAGATGCTCTCTGGGACTTTTCCACCGCTTTCTTCCTGGTCCCTGTTGCTGGTCTCTGACAGCTTCACCCTTCTGTTTTCATAGGTGAGGGATGTGAGCTTCAGAGAAGCCAAGTAATGTTCCCATGGTGACCTGTCTCCAAAGTGGGAGCCCGTCCCATCCCCCCGACCCATCCCCCCGACCCACGTCTGTCTGACTCTGGAGTTGATGGGGTCCTCCACTATTACACCGGTGATTTGGCTGAAATGCAAGCGCTTTGGGGCATTTAAAAATCCAATGAATTTTATATTTTGAATCGATCCTTTTAGGAAGCTGGAACGTGCAACGAATTTAGTCATTAATTTAAAACTTTTGGAAACAAACTTCCTCCATGAAAGAAAAAGAAAAGTGGAGTGTGTTGGGGGAAGGATTTGTTGATGTGATTTTAATGGTTCAGTCACTGGCTTCCTTAAGTTCTTTTCAGGAGAATGGAGCTGCAGAAAGAGGAACTACAGAATGACGTGCAGCAGCTGGAGCTTCGGAAGCCGGGACAGCTGTTTCCGGGTGTCCATGGCCTGAGTCCGCGCGCGCCTCCCCGGGCGGCCGCGCGCAGGTCCTGCCACATGCTGGAGAAGATCCCCCCGCCTGCGCGACTTCTCAGATGCAAAACGGGGGGCTCACCAAGCCCCCACAGTGTGCGATGAGCTCTTCTTCTTGACCAAGTCCTTCCCTCCTCCTAGGGCTTCTCTGGGAGTCTTGAATTAGCCACAAAGCCTGAAGGCCCTGGGAGGGGAGGACGGTGAGTACAAAGGTCCCTTTGGCTTGGAAATCGCCCTTTCAATAGTTCCAACGGGTGTGTTTCAAGGGACTGAGTTCTCTGAGCAGAGGGCAGGACTGTGCACGTGCAAATTGCAAGGGGTCGAGGTCTAGGGCAAGGCTTTCCTCTTGCTAAGCCTTGTAGAACCACTCGTCTGCAGGTGGGCCCAGAAAGCAGTGGCTAGGGCTTGCTGGCACGATCCCAGAGTGAAGCTGTCCTTACAGGTTCCCTTGTTGGAGCTTTGGAGGTGTCACATGGGGTCTTGGTGGTCTAATCCATAAGTGGGTGGGTGTCACCTATTCCTGCAGGTGTATCTTTATTCAACAAATGTGTATTGGACATGCTGAGAGCTCCGGGGCTGAAAGGTAAACGAGAAGTCCTTCCCGCCCTCCAGGAGCGCCCAGTCCAAGGGGAGAGACCCTCCCGCAGGCGGACTGCTGCCGTGTAGCCTGTGACGAGCGACCTTGGTTTGTTGATTTCTTCATTCATTCATCAAGTGCTTCTTGCCAGCGGCTTCTGTGCCAGAAACCGTGGGTGCTCACCAACGTGGAGTCCACAGGTAGCAGGGAAAATAGCAGTGAGATTGTCAAACATCGCTCGTTGGTTGGTGAGCAGATGTGAACCTGTTGAATAATTCTTTGAGAATCACTGTTGAGAGAAGACACTGCATCCACTTCAGCCGAATGAGACTATTTGAAACTTTACACTTGATAATCACATTTCAGATACAGCAAATAACAGATACTCTTTGTTTACCCCTGGATTCATCGACCATTGACTGTGCGCCGATTAAATACCAGAAGCTGGTCTTCACAAGGAACACGGGTGTGAGGGAGACACAGCTCTGGCTCTTGAAAGCTCATGGAGGGTTGGGAAGAAGACACGTTATAGCCTGAGATCATAAAACCAACACCCACCCTCCCATCAGGCTACAGTGAGCTCCTGGAGCTCTGCCGGCGCTGGTGGTTGATCCGGGTTCTCTACCCCTTTGGGTACCACCATGCACTGGATAGCTGAGTGACTTCTGGTGATCTCCGTTGTCACACTGCCTGACAGCGCTACTCAGAGCTGGAGAGGGCTTCCTCTTGTGAGCCGGTGGACCTCAGCTGAAACCCAGGTCATGGGGACACTTCGAGACCCATTTTCATGGGGCAGCACAGCCCCAGGGTCAGGAGGAAAAGAGCTGATTTCTGCTCTTTGAACAGAATCAACAGGTACATCCAGGACATTCTCTTCTTGGATTTGGCTGTCACTGCAAAGGTGACATCTTGGAAACTTGGTCCTTTTAGGAAAGCTGGAACATACATGCAATTAATGTATTTATTCATTTAAAGGCTTTGGAAACAGACTCTCTCATTAAAACAAAAAGTGGAAGCGGAAGGAGGATGGATGAGGAGGGTGTTATGGGTTGAATTATGCAGCCCCCCACCCCTCGCAAAAAGATATGCCGAAGTCCTAACTCCAGGTATTTCAGAATGTGGCCTTGTTTGGAGATAGACTCACCGCGGGTGGAATTCGTTAAACTAAGATGAAGTCATACTGGAGTTGGGTGGACCTCTAACCCAGTAGGACTGGTGCCCTAACAGGAAACGGAAACAGAGACAGACGCAGAGAGAGAGAGAGTGCCATGCGAAGACGCAGACACAGGGAAGGACGCTGTGGGAAGGCAGAGGCCGAGGTGGGAGGGACGCGGCTGCAGGCCCAGGAGCTGAGGGTGGCCGGCCACCACCAGGCAAGGAAGGGGCCTTCCCTGCAGGTTCCAGGGAGCACAGTCCTGTCGACTCCTTGATTTCAGAGATCTGGCCTCCAGACTTTGACATGACAAGTTTCTGTTCCTTTAGGCTGCCCAGTCTGTGTTCCTTCATCATGGCAGCCCCAGGACAGTAACAGAAAGGGGACCTAGCCATCGCCACCCGGCCCTGACAGCCTGCAGGGGCGAGGCGCAGATCTGGTGGTCCTGACTACCGTTTATGTTGGTTTCTTCTCCCTTTATGCTTGGGGGCCAGAGCCCCGCTCCTCCGCCCACGAGAGAATTCTCGGGCCTGCCCAGGACCTGGGGCCTGGGACAGAAGGCTCTTTCCAGAGTCAGAGCTGGTCTCAACTATCCACTCACCCCGTGTGCCTGCCCCTCCCCTCCAGCAACAGGGCTTCCCCAGGTGCTGGGGGCCCTAACGTGTAGACCTGAGTGCATCAGCACGTCCTGCCTCTGGGCTGAGTGTTCCTACCTGTCTGCGGAAGAACAGAAGTAAACTGAGTCCAGGCCGGCTGGACCCGTGCTCCGAGCTCTCCACTCTCTCCCCCTGGCCTCCCTCCTGCTCCTCCCTGTGCACCTGCCCCACGCCCGCTGGGGCCATGCCTTCCTGTCCCCTCTCCCCTGGGCTTCGAGGTGCCTCCTCCCCTCTTTTCTTGACAAGTTTGCATGGGACCAAAGCCACATCACAGGGACCAACTTCCTGCTTCTGTCTGAGGCTACATGACGTCCGCTCATTTCCAGAAACGAGCCTCTTACCTGTTTTCCCACGAAGACAATGGGCGGCTTGCCTCTGCAGCTGCGGTCCTGTGCGAAGGGGCCATGCCTGAGTGATGTCTGGAGCCCCTCAGGCCAGGGAGTCCACAGTGCAAACCTGGTCCTTCCCAAGGGTCTTCACTGCTCCCTTGGGGGGGCAGACAGCTGAATATGATATTTATCTCCTGCAAAAGAGGACATCACCTCTGAAAGCACAATGCTACTATCCAACTTTGATAGAATAATTTTAATTACTACGCAGTCTATACTCAGATGTACCTGTGTCCCCAAAATATTCTTTATTTTTATTTACGTATATTTTTGCACATAGATATATGTGTATATTATATATTATTATACAGTATATACTATTTTATAATATATTACATTGTATTATATTTTTAGTTAAATTAAAATTTAAATATTAAAGCATATAAGATATATTACATATCATGTGAAAACATATATAATATAAAACCTAATAAAATATATCATAAATTAAAATACATAAATAAATGTATGATATGAAAATATCATATATCAAAATATATTACATGAAAATATAGAAATTGATTCTATTCAAATTCCCAAACACTGCCACAAGAGGTGGTGGGCACCCAGAGGAGGAAAAGATGCAATCAAGATGGGCTTCCCAGGGGAGGTGACATCAGAGCTGTCTTAGAGTACATATGAGTTCTGGAGTGGGGGTTGCTCACTGGAGTCAGGGGTTGGGGCTTGCCAAGCAAAGGGGCGTGAACTGACTCTGATCCAGCGTGTTCACTGAGCGCCTCCTCAGGCCCGGGCCTTGTGCTAAGCCCTGGGCTCGCCTGGTGAACAAGAGAGGTAGCCCTGGCCACAGGCTACTGACAGCGCAGGGCGAGGAGAACCTCCCGAGAACCTCCAAGGGTCCGTGTGAGGAACAAAGGTGCAGTGACGTGGCCTGGTGGGTAGGAGAGTGTTGGAGCCCCGGAGGGCTCTATCCTGCGGAGGATGGGCACCACTTCAGGGCTCGAGGGGTGAGGACAGCGTCCAGGGTGGGGCCTGAGAATCTGGAGGCAGTGGGGCTGGACAGGCGCTCGGCCCTTGGTTCCATGCAGAGGCCCTGGGAGATGGCACTGAGTCAGGCAGGGGCAGCCTGCGCTCTGAGCTCAGGAAATTGGCCACATTGGCCAAAAAGTTATCTTGTCTCTGCTTCAGAAATTGGCGAGAGGCTGGACGTTAGGACTAGTGCCTTCTCTGGATACACCGTGGGAGCCTGGGCCAGAGAGGCTGCACCCGCCAGGGGGCGCCAGTGCTCTCGGCAGAGCGCTCCGCGGTGGGGCAGAACCAGGGGGCCGGTGGAGTCCTCCCCACCCTCTCGGCCCCTGCACCCCCTGGACCCTCTAGAGGAGAAGCATGGCGGCCCAACCCGCTCCTGTGGAGCCCGGTCCCCAGGCTGCCTTCCCCGGCCCAGGTCATGGTGTGGAGGGCAGGCCAGGCTGGAGGATGACCTTGACCTTTCCTCTGTGGCTAGAAAATGTGGGCTTTGGGGCCAGGGTTCTCCTCCCTTCCCCTTTTCCAGACCCACAGACTTCAGGCCTCAGTTCCTTTCTTGAGTTCCTCTGGGGGCCTGGGAGCAGCCTGGGTGCTCCTTTGCCAGGAGGGACTCCATCCGCGGTCACCAGGCAGACGCTCCCCCATCCCCTCATTCACTCCTCTATTCTGGAAGGAAAGGGGGCACTGGGAACAGACCACCTCGTTTTTCCACCTCAGTTCCCCTCCTGCAACCCTGCCTCGTGTGGTTCCAGAAGCCAGGTGACCGAGTCCCACACCCTCCCTGCCTTCCCTGATCTCCAGCCCAGAGCCCACTGCCCCTCCTGTCATCTCCAGTCCAGACAGGGCTTGGCCAACCACTGCCCCTCCGGCCGCATCCACCTGCCCTCTAGTTCGGGGAGTAAAGCTTTACTGGCAGATAGCTAAGCCTGCCGGGCACGGTGACTCTGGGTTGTGGTAGAGGTGATTAGTTGCACCAGGGACCACATGGCCCTCAGCACCTAAGACAGTTACCATCCAGGCCGTCGCAGAAAAAGTGAGCCGGCCGCTGGCCTTCCCACTGTCTGTCTCTGCCTCCCACCAGAAGGGACACTCAGACACCCAGATCTCTTCTCCCCTCCGAGGAGAAGCCCCTAATCGCTGAGGCCCAGCTCCCATTTGCCCTCAAGGTGCACGTGCTTGGAGCCCCTGCCTGCCCACTGTGGGGTCCCCTCAGCGGGACACTGCTCCCTGAGCCTGGACGCTCCTTGTCAGTGAGCGTGGCAGGGGCTGGCAGGTGCAGGGGGTGTCAGGAGTGGCCATGAAGCTCCCGGTCCTGGGAGGGGGCAGCTGGGCATGTGGGTGGGGACACAGGGCTCAAAGGCTGCATCCAGGCACCCAATGGCATCTGTTTCTGCACAGTGAGACCCTGTTCCAACCCAGACTCAAAGTAGAAGGGGGTCTCCCCACCAAAGGGGCCTCAGACCCCTGCCAGGGGCCTTGTGCCAAACACAGAGCCCAAAACCAGTGCAAGATACTGGCGCATGCCTAAGCAGTGCTGCTATGAGCCTCGGGTGTGCGTGTCTTCTTGAGCTGGAGTTTCCTCCGGACGCAGAGCCCGTGTGCCTGAGCTCAGACCAGCATCTGTGTGGTCACCCCAGGGGGTTGCGGGGATACATAGTGGAAGCTATGGCCCAAGGCCGCCATGGGGCAGGCGGGAGGGGCCGGGAGCACTCCACAGCCTTCCTCTGCCACGTGGCTGAGGGCCTCGTTGGCCTCCTGGGGAGGAGAAAGTGAGTGTTTATGCTAGAACCCCACAGAGATGCCTAGAGATCAATCCGGTCAATATACACCGTGTGTCTGGTGTGACTGTGGCCGGGTGTGGGCCTTTAAGCGTGTTCTCTTGTGTGTGTGACCCCAGGACTGTGGGCCCCCAGGACCCGGGCGGCAGGCTCAGCCTGCCCGTGGCTCAGTCAGTCTGAGAAGGGTGCTGAGATGGACCCTTAGTCTGGAGGGACTCCTCTGTGCTTGAGAGAGATGTCACTGCCTGCCCGCAGGGGAGACCATGCTGGTTTTCGTGTGTGTGTGTGTGTGTGTGTGTGTGTGTGTGTGTGTGTGTAGTTGATTTGCAATATTGTCAGTTTCAGTTAGTACAGCGATTCAGTTATAGCTACATACATTCCTTTTCGTTACAGAGTATTACAAGCTATCGAATATAGCTCCCTGTGTTGTGGAGTAGGACCTTGTTGTTCATCTATTCTGTGTGTAGTAGTTTGATCTGCTAATCCCAAACTCCTAATTTATCCCCTGCCCTCCCCACTTTCCTCTTTGTTAACCACAAGTTTGTTTTCTGTGTCTGGAGTCGCTTTCTGTTTTGTGAATATGTTCCTTTGTGCTGTTTTTCTAGATCCCACATATAAGTGATACATGTGATATTTGCCTTTCTCTGTCTGACTTAGTATGATCATCTCCGGGTCCATCCATGTTGTTGCAAACGGCATTGATTCATCCTTCTGTACGGCTGAGTACTACTGTATTGTATCCATACACCACAACGTCTCTATCCGGTCATCTGTCGATGGACATTTAGGTCGCTTCCACGTCTTGGCTGCTGTAAAGAGTGCCGCTCTGAACATTGGGGTGCATGTGCTCTTTCTGAACTGGAGTTTTCTCCGGACACACGCCCAGGAGTGGGACTGCTGGATCATATGGTAGTTTTGTTTCTAGTGTTTTTAAGGGTCCTCCCTACTGTTTTCCATAGGGGCTGCACCAAATTATGTTCCCACCAACAGTGTAGGAAGAGTCCCTTTCTCCACACCCTCTCCAGCATTTACCATTTGTGATGTTTTTAATGACGGGCATTCTGACTGGTGTGAGGTCAGATCAGCAAATAAGAATACAAGATGTCCCGGTTATCCTTGAATTTCCAATGAACAGCAAATGACGTCTTAGTCTAAGTGTGCCCTGAACACTGCATATCTATTAGAAGCTCAAATTTAACTCATATTTTATCCGGCAACCCTGCAGGAAAGGCTGAGATCTGGCATTGGCCGTTCGGGGAAACTTCTGTGATGGGAGGACAGCCGCCCCCGTCCCCCCTGCCGGCTGGCTGCCCCCATGGTCACCTTGGCCGTGAGGGACCACTTTGCCTCTTATTCACAAGGGCTTTTCTCTTCTGGGCGCTCTCTTTCCTGAAATAGCAACTCTTGAAAATGTGCTGCCCTGGGGGCCCCGGGCCCCGGGCCCAGCCCCCCACCCCTACCCTGGCCTTCTGGGCGCCTGCGTCCCCATTGACCCAGGGGGCTCTTCCCTCCGGTTCTCCTCCTCCAAACAAAAGGCTCGAGTGGGCTGGCTCGGGGCCCTTCCCACTGCTGCCTGGGAGCGGACACACAGTCCAACCCCGGGGGGCCTGAAGGGTCCTCTCCAGGGGGTGCAAGGGCTACATTCCCCGGTGGTTCCCAGGCCCTCCAGATCAGACCTTGAAGTTCTAAATTCACAAAGAGCCTGAGCTACGAGGACCCCCAGGCCATGCCAACCCAGATGCGGCAGCCGAGGCCTGGGGCCGGGGTGTGACCCGGCAGAGGACGGCGGGAGGTGCTGGTGGATGGAGGCGTCTCTGGGTAGGTGTGTGAAGGGCTGGTCAGTTGAAGGGGGCTGGTTCCTTCCTCTCCGAGGCTGGTGGAAGGTGTCGGGCACCATCTTGGTGGGTCCAGAGGTCCAGAATATCGGCCATTTTCTTGGAGGGCCCAGAGGGCACGGACCCCTACCAGGAGGAGGACTATGTAAGGCCTTGGTTACTCTGGGGCCTTGTGGGCCAACTCTGTCCACTCCAGGCCCAGACCCTTGGGTGCCCAGGATGGCCACTGGGGGGCAGTGTGAGCCTGGACACCTGGCAGGGATCCACCCGGAGGTGGCAGGCCCGGCCCAGCCCTGCCCTGGAGGGAGACAGCCAGGGAGGGTGGAGGCCCACTCGGTAGTCAGCTCAGGTAGCCAGGACCCCCGCTGTCCTGCTCAAGGGGGCTTTGGAGCCAGGGCCCCGCCTGAGGACTGGGAATTCTCCTTTGGTTTCTGCCCATCCATGCAGCCCAGTTGGTGGCCCTGGGGGAGGCCCTACAGCTTGAAGGTGGAGCCACCCCCGCGTCAGGGCCCACCGCCAGACCCCACCTCTCTGAGAAGCCAGACCATGTCCTCTGGGTCCTGGGCACCCTGCCTCCTGATGGCTCGGACCCCTGCCACAGTGCCCTCGGCCAGGCTGAGCCCCAGTGTCTCCTGGCAGCCCACCCTCAGGGGATTCCCTGCTCTCCATCCAGCCCCACGGCCACCACGGTCCCACACCCGATCCAGGTTGTGGTTGGGCTTCGAGCGCAGACAAACGCAGTTACGGCTTCCACACTCAAAAGTGTGCCTGGGGGGCCCTCGTTTGGGGCTGGGGCTCAAGGGGATGAGCAGTGGAGGTTGGGCCCCCTTTTGCTTCTCCCAGGTAAGTAGCCACAGGTAGCTGCGGGGCCTCAGTCTCGCCCCTCCTCTTCTGTTCATGGGGACCTGTTCCCCCTCGGGGCTGACATGAAGATCAGTTTGTAGCAAGCACCAAGCCCAGGGTGGGCCTTCAGATCTGCTGGCGCCTGGTCCCAGCACAGCCCAGGAAGGGGAGGCAGGGTCCCGGGGGGCCCCCATGCCATCAGGCTAAGCGGCCCCCACTCCCCCCGCCCCAGGCCCTGAATTATCAACGCAGTGACCCAGAATGGTGTTTTCTTTCAAGATGCCACTCTGAGCTTCTCTGTCCCGAGACACTGCTGATGAGATGTTTTCAATTTTCCCAGGCCTCCGCCTGGCGGGAGCCTCCCCAGGGCTCTGATCCTTTGCCATCAATCTTTTTCACCAAGATTCAGCCCCAGTTGTGGGTGGGCTCAGAGAGGAGGGGTGCCCTGTGGCTTGGCACATGGAGGGGGCAGGCGAGGGGCGTGTGGGAGGCCTGAGGCCCCTGCAGGTATCCCCCGCCCTGTACCCTTCGCAAGCAGACCCCTGCCCCGGGGCAGGAGCCAGAAGGTGCTGGAAGGAAAGGTGTGGGCGGGAAGGGGCCTCGGATCCCCTGGGGCGCTGTGCCGGGAGCCCTTGAGGACAGGGGTGCACTGTGGCCGTCATTTTGCCGCAGCTCCGTAAAGTGCCGCAGCCTCTTGGGCTTTGTGAGCGAGCTCTGGTCTCCAGCTGCCAACACTTCTTGACAGTGAGGCGCAGCTCTTACCGACTCCGGCTACTGGGGTGGAGATGCTGCTCTGCCAGGCTTCACGCCACCCCGGGGCCACGACAGCAGCCACATTAGTCACCGTGATGGCTCCCGGAGGAACCGGGCTCCCAGTAGGCAGCACTTTCTCATGTTCTGCACGTGCAGGCACGTGTGAGCGCATGTGTGATGCACGTATATGAGAGTGCGTGTGGGGGTGCGCATGCATGTGACCGTGTGCACACGTGTGTGGGTGCGTGTGAGTTGGAGGCTCCCATGGGCATGCGCGTGTGGGCAGTATGTCACAAAGCAGTCCGTGTTGCCTGAAGCAAGCAAGGGAAGGGGGCTCCAACAAGTATCGTTTTGAACGTTTCTTTTCCTTTCCTTTTCACAAGCCCCGCGGGCTTCCGCGGGCTTGGCTGTTTCCACTCCCTGGTGGCCCAGGCAGTGACGTCCACCGGCCCCGCTGTGAGGAGTGGTGGTTGGTTTCAGGGTGGTGTTTTCCACATCACTGAGAGGTCGGATGAGCAGAAATGTTGTATACAGTTTTCACCCTGATCCCAAGCCTGGAGCCAAGGCAGCTGACACTCAATCATAATAAATTAGTCGCATGTTTACGTGGATCCACCCAGGGGACCACGGCCTTGTTGGGAGTCATGGGTAGCTGAACTGGTGCCCATCCAATGTGGGTGAAAACCAGAAGAGCCACCATCACGCTGTGTGACCCAAGATCTGCCACCCACCCTCTCTTGGCTTCTCTGTCACCTTGATTGAAGGCCTGGGGCCAGGCATCCCTTTGGGCTCCAAGTTTTGTGAGTCAAAACTTCCCTCTGGAATGTGGGTCCTCCTCCCTCTAAGGACAGTGTCTAACCCAGGTTCTGAACATGCAAGAACTTAGGAAGGAGAAGAGTAGAGGAGAGGGTGGAGGGTCTGCTTCTGGGACCAGTGGGCCATGTGGAGCTTGAGGGGCAGTGGCTAGCTCTGTTTCATGCCTGATACAGATAAGCATTTACTCAAACCTGGCCTTACTTGAAGGATTATCTCAGCCTACAGGCAAGATAGAGCAAAAATGAGTGAGATGCAAACACACAAACGTTTCCAGGCTAGAGGAAATGCAAATGATGACAGGAAATTGAGAGA
The DNA here is from genome assembly GCF_048564905.1 of Vicugna pacos. Lineage (NCBI taxonomy): Eukaryota > Metazoa > Chordata > Mammalia > Artiodactyla > Camelidae > Vicugna > Vicugna pacos. The sequence continues at coordinate 92,246,346 of NC_132992.1, read as the reverse complement.
AACAAGGAGAAAACTGAAACATAAATATGCAGACCAATAGGTCCTGCACAGAGGCTTTGATTGGAGTCTTTGATTCAACTCTGAGATTCCTGGCAGCCAAAGTGAAAAGGGAAATAAGATCTGTTCAATTGTCCTCACTATCTCTTAGGATAGCCTTCCCACCTCTCTCCCTACCATGTCACACAGGGATTGTGTGAGACCTCTGGAAAAGGCAGATAAGACCACTCCTATCAGCCTGGATATGACTGTCCCAGGGACTGAATAGAGCAGTGACTGTGTACCTGTTAGGATAAGGCTCCATCAAAGACAGTTGTCATTCTGTGCTCTGGAAAGCATGAAGATTTTTCCAGCCTTGGCTCTGAAAGATGCTTTTTCCATGAGGCTCCATCTAGGTGGCCCAGAAATGAAAAATGGATAATGCCCCCAGTAACCTCTGGACGGCAAATGTCATGACAAGTCTCATAAAGCTGCTCCTTGCAACCACCCTCAGTGAAAGATGAGGGCAGATTTTCAAGTCACAGAGCCTGGGAGGGAACTGCAAGCTTCAGAGTCATGCCTGAGGATGGAGCTGGGTGCAGCGCCACCTGCAGGTGTGGCTGGGAGTGGCAGGGCGCTGTGCCCTCAGTTCGCACCTACTGTGCGCTGGCCTGGGGGAGGGGCTACGTACTCGCTCCCTCCCGTCGGCTCTACCTGCTCACTTTACACATGAGGCCCCCAGGCTCTTGGCGGATCACAGCACGGCAGCGGCAGGACAAGGACTCCTATCCAGGGCTCTACAGCCCAACAGCCGTCCCTGTCACTCTCGCCACCAGGGTCCCGCTCGAGTTAGCGGTCCTCCTGGGGTGCGCCGCTCAGGCTGTGGTTCCGGGGCTGCTTGTCATGCTGAGTGCGGCGGGCGAGGCGGTTCTTGGCACGACCGGCCACGGGTGGGCGCGTCCGTGCCCAGGCCCGGCCGCGGCTCTGACCTGGGCAGCCCTGTCCTGGGGCAGAGCGCGTCAGCTGTCATGAGAGGAGGGTCTGGTGGTGGGTCTGGGGGTGACCGAGCTCCGCTGGTCAGCTTAGCCTCAGAAGCAGAGGCATGTTCAGAGGGGCATGAATCTGAGGTGGGGGGACACTCCCATCCACGCCCTCTGGGTGGCGGCCAGGAGGGAGCGCGGAGAGCTCACAGGGGTGAGGAGAGCTTGCTGGGCCAGCAAGGAAGTGAGCAGGAACGTTCCAAAGGCGGGGAGCTGCTGAGGGTGACACCGGGGGCCCGGGGGAAGGGGGGCTGCGCTGCAGAACCAGCGAGGGGCAGACAGGACGCTGAAGTGGGAGGCGAGGAATTTGGGGGCCTGGCTGAGGGGTCCTCAGTCTGTGGTCCTTGAACCTGGGGGCCACTCGGATGTTCTTGGAGGCCTACGAGTCCCCATGGTAGAGAGTCAGCCCTGACGTCAAACCGACAGCAGCTGACTCACCAATGCACTCGGAATGAGGGAGGTGATTTTATTTACCAGAAGTTCTCTGTGTGCTTTTTTCCTTTAGAGAGAGAAAGATTTAAAAAAAGAAGAAGAAAACAAAAACACAGTGAAAGAGGCTTCCTGGCCTCTATGTGCCTCTTCAGGGAGCAACTGAGTCCCCAGAAAGGGGGTCTTGTGGCCGTCCTGGAGTGGCCTAGACAGTGGCTGGGATCTGAGCCCTGGGACCCCATGGAGAGGGTGGGGATGCTGGAGGGTAGCCCAGGAGAAGTAGAAGATGTGAGGCCACGGGAACAGGGCCCCTCCTCTCTTTGCACAAGGCGCAGCCTCATTGTCCTTCAATGCCAGCCCAAGCATCCCCTCCTCCAGGCAGCCCTCATGGACTGCTCACAGACCTCTCTTATGGCCCCTGGGATGTTCTGTCCTCTAAACTGGGAAGGTGAGGCAAGCCTGGGGTGAGCCTGTCGGCTGGCAGACGGGGCCCTGCCATGGGAAAACCTACTCAGCGCCAGGGAAACCAGGGGCGGGTGCTGAAGGTGTGGGATGCGGGGACCGGCAAGAAGTGGTAGCATCAAATGTGGGCACACAGGATGGCCCTCCCTGGACAGACACCAGAGGAAGCAAAACAGCCCTCCCTAGCCACCAGACCTCATTCACACCCACCACCCCTTGGAAGGCCCGTTCTGGGAACCAGGACCCCAGGCTTGGCCCAGATCAGTCTCAGGTTGCAGACGCTGAGACACTGGTTCCTGGAAAACGGGGCCCCACCACCCACAGGGGGCCGAACAGGGATGGTCACAGCTGGCCTGGCGCCAGGAGCCAGCAGACATGGGTGGGAGGAGTCCACAGGCTCCTGGCCTGCACACGGCTGGTTGGGGCGGGGAGGGAAGGGTCCGTTGGGGAGCACAGTGGTCAGAGGGGCAGTGGGGCCACTGAGAAGCAGCCAGCCCTCCTGAGCACCACGGGTGGCTGGGCCAGGGCTGTGGGGGAGAGGGGTCCTGAGACAGACACAGTGACTCCAGGCAGGCCGCACCAAGGGAGCCCCGCGGTCCAGCTCCTGGCCCCTTGTCCTTGTCTGTCCTCTTGCCAGTGCGGGCGTCCGTCAGGGGCAACGCAGGGCTGGAGGGGTCACCTGGGGCAGGTGGGCCAGGAGCACGGGCCTGTGGAGGCAGGGGCGGCATCGGGAGGACAGGATTCCCTGAAGGCTCCGGGCAGGAGGCCACGCTTCCCAGAGGCCCGTGTGTTGGGGGTGGGCGGGGAGGGGGCGGGGTGAAGGAGGACACAGCCCAGACGGACGGGACCGCAGGGGGTCTCGGCCACCTTCCTGCGGCCTGGGCTTTGTCCTGCCAGCAGCTGGAAGGTCCCAGCAAGGATGGACACGCCTGGATTTGCCCTGCTGGCGCTCATCTCCCAACACCGAGGCCCCTGTCGGGGCCGCTGTAATTGGTTTGCGTCTGGCTGTGGCAAAGAACAAACTGACCTCCCCTCCAGCCGTTTCTGCAGCGCCTGTCCTCGCTCAGCCACAGGCAGCCCGCTGTGCCCCTCACAGAGGCTCCTCCTGGAACATTCAGGAAGGGGTCCATGTATGAGGCAGGGGTCCTGACCCAGTGTCCCTGGCCTGGTGGGAGGTCCCAGAGCTGGAACATGGATGCACACACTTACATACAGTCACACAGACACACGCACGCACGCACACACATGTGTGTCTGACCCCTGGAGGAAGTGACTGCAGGTGAGAAACCTCACCTTTCTGCAGGGGGTGGTGTGAAACCCGCTCAGATGTTCTTCCTCCTAAAGCTGCCAACACAAGCTTGCTAACTGAAAACCTGATCATCCCGTCATCCTTGGGGTAAAATCCTTCCATGGACTCCCTTTGCCTTCAGAATAAAACCCCAACTCTCATCTCTTACAACATAGCACTTTAAGGTCAGAGCTCCCACCATGCCCAAGTTGTTACAAACTTGCCACATGTATTCTGGCCCCAGGGCCTTTGCACATTCTGAGTGGAAACATCCTCTGGCCTGGTCTGACCCCTCCTCTCACCAGGCACCTATATTGTCTCTGTAACCAGCACCCTCGGGCACGACCAGCCACAGCTGGAGCTCTAACAGGTGCTCAGTATTTGATCAGGACATGAGTGAATGCGAGGATGGACAGGATGGGGGTGTAACCTGGATAATCCACGTGTCCCAGGAACAGCACTGAGTCACACACGGAAGCAGCGGTCCAGCAACCAGAGACTTGACAAGGGATCCCAGTCTTTGCTGGAGTCTTTGGAAACAACACTTCAGGGGACATAGTTCACCGGCTCAGCATCGCTTGTATAAACCCTCGTCTGTCCCTCCACGATGCCTCCCACACTCTCTGATGCTCTGTGGTCGGTCTGTCAGCCCAGCACTTGCAGAAGCTGCCCCTGTGTCACCACGCCGGCCTTCTCTCTCTGACAGCACCCCCCCTGGCTTTTCACGACGTGCTAGTTTCAGCCCGGCTTCTTTTTTGTTTCCTTCCCTCATTGCCCATCTTCTGTATTCCTCCCTCAGCAAAGGGGGCCCAGGAACCCACTCAGCCAGTCAGAATCGTCCCCTCTGAGACCTCTCTCTTTGTGCCCTCTCTCCCATATCTGCATCATAAAAAAGCTGGAAACCCAGCTGGCAAATAGAGAGCTCTCCCTGGGGGGCACGAGCCGGGTGACATGGAGCCAGCAAGGTCAAAATTCCCTTTATTCCGTGGGGCTCTCGGGCCCTTCGCATGCTGAGAAATCATATTCCCACCACAGATCAGCGAAAGCTTCTTACAGACTGCATTTTAACCTGACACAACTGCCGTGGACAGCTCTACAAATGAGGACACTGAGGCGTGTGTGTGTGGGCGGGGGCGGGGCGGGGTGGGCGACTGGAAGAAACCTGCCCAGAGGGGGACTGCAACGGGATGTCCCCACGGCCTGCCGCTTTTAAGCCCCCCGCTCCTCCTTGCCCCAGGCTCCACCCAAGCCCTAGAGTCACGCCTGGGACCAGAAAGAGCTGATAGTGAAGGACGGGGGGGGGGGGGGGGGGCGCTAAGTGTCTTGCTTTGTCCCCGTGAGCAGGTTGCGACTACCCCCGGCCAGCATCGCATGTACGGTTTGTGCCTGATGGTGACCCGCTGAGCCGTTTAGAAAAGCTGAACTTAACCTCACTGAAGAGAATTGACTTGAAGGAGATTTGGCTCCTGCACGTTCCAGAAGCTGCTAGTGTGCTCGGTCAGGAGCGGGCAGGGGGAGCGTGGCGGAGGTGCGGGGAGCAGGGGGCTGGGGGCAGGGCCAGGGCGCCTCTGCACAGGGAGGGTCAGGGTGCGCCTGGGACCCTTGGTCAGCGGCCGGGCCGCGGGCCCAGCGAGCTGGGCCCCGGGGGCAGTGTCCTCTCCCGCGAGCTGGAGCCACGTTTTAAGGCCCATTACTGCCTGAGTTTCAAAGATAAAGTTCAGTTTGTTTTCTGTACCTCCAGCGTCTGTGCATTGGGGAAAAAGAAGAAGGTTAAGTTTTTTTTTTAAGTTTTAGGAAAGTGTTGTAAAAGCTTTAGGAAATTGTTCTTGTGCAACAGATCTGGAAAGAAATCCACAGGCTGGGGCAAAAACACCCAAATAAAGAGCAGTCCCCGACATCCTTCCAACCACCCCGTCATCTGGGCCCAGATGGCATGGCTCCCTGGGGGAACTCGGGGACACCTGGACCTCCAGCAGCTGGGACCCCTGAGTGCTTGGGTTCTCCTAACCTCTGTGGGTGAGTTTCCAAGGAGATGGGAGGGTGAGGAGCAGGGCGGAGATCTGAGACGCATTGAGATGCTGGGGCTCAGCATGTGTGAGTGTGGTGCTCTTGGCTGGCTCCCGCGATGGGGCGGTGGTCATCACGTCTCCTGAGAGCTGTCCCTTCAAATGGCGTCTCCCACGTCACGCCTAGACCGCAGGCTACAGCCCCGGAGGGAGCAGAGATTGGTGGGGACGGTTCCTGGGCTGAGAGCCGAGACGGTGGACACGGGAGGCATGCCCGGTGAGGGTGGGGCTGGAGGGAGGACACCTCCTGGGAACTCAACTCTGGAGACTCTGCACATTCCAGACCCAGACGATGGCCTTCCGGATGCCTTGTCCTGTCTGGTGTGACTGGTTTTCAGCTCAGCCGTCCTCAGTGACATGAGGCCTGATCAGACCCAAACACTCACCAGGAAAAAAGGCATTTTCTCATTGGCTCTGAGTCCCAGATTTTGTAGAACAAACATCTGCAAACTCTGAGAACATGTACACCAATTCATCACGGCTTGGACGGGGCTCGGGGGCCCGCGTGCCGTCTGAGAAGCCCCGTTCACGGTCATTTTTTCCTTTCCATGCTCTTCCCAGCCTTGGGGGACGAGCAGGCTCTGCTAACGGAGCTTTCAGGAAGCCAAGACTTGGAGTGAGGCCTCTGCAAGGTTTCCTGGTGGCTCTAAAACCTGGTGATTGCATCAGAGTTTGGGCGGGAATGGAGGGGAGAGAGCAGAAGTCTCACCTACCCAGCTGCCCTGTTTAAACATGCGCCCCTTCTGCGCCCTGACCCCCCAGACCTTCTGCAGTTTTCTTTTTCTCCCTGCAGCACTTACTGTCCAGCAGACTGGCCATGGGCTGAGCAGCGTCCCCCCAAGTCCTGCGTTGGGGTCTTAGACTCCAGGGCCTTGCAATGTGACTGCATTTGGAAACGAGTCTAAAGAGGTGGTTCAAGTGACATGAGCGCACTTGAGTGGTCCCTGCTCCATCTGAAAGGCGTCCTAGGAGAAGAGGAGGTTAGCACACAGACCAGGGAAGAAGGCCACCCGAGGACACGGGGAGAAGGCGGCTGCCTCGGAGCCAGAGAGAAAGGTCTCAGGAGAAACAGCCCTGCTGACGCCTTGGGTGCGGACGCGCAGCCCCCGGCACTGTGAGAAAATAGATGCCTGCTGTTTCAGCCCCCAGGCTGTGCTACTTGTCAGGGAGCTGGAGCAGACCAGTACCACCCTACACATAATTTATTGATTTCTTACTTTTATTTTTTGTTTTCTGACCACCACTGCTCTCCCCATGGGTAGAGATGTTGGATTTTGTCCTCCGAAGCATCCCCCAAAGTACAGAAGACTGCCTGACATTCAATAATCTTTGGCACTTAGTAAATATTTGACATTCAGCAAATATTTGATGAACTTTTACCTCGGGCCAAGATGGAAAAACAGGCACTAGATTTACCCTCCTGCCTGAAACAATTAAAAGTCTGGACAAAATATATGCAATCAACAGTTTTCAGACATTGGATGTCAAACAGCTCAAGACAGTAATCCCTGAGAGATGGGAAACAAACAATGTGGCCCTGTGACAGCTCTAGCTTACTGCCTGGGGAACATTTCCAGGACACGGCACCAGGAGGGGGAGTCCAGACAGAGCCCGAGGTCTCCTCGCGTTGAGGAGAGGGAACTGGGAATTGGAGGGGGTGGCAGCAGCTGGAGTCCATGGGGGGATGCATGGGGGGGCACTTGGAGATCTGCAGAGGGTCCCCCTCGAGTATTCAGTGGAGGAATGATCAGCCACGTGTGTGAGCAAACCACCCCAGGCAGGAAGAGAACCACTGAAAAGAATCAGAGATAACAGCCCCGTGGTCACACAGGGCGCGCGATGGCGCTGCTCCCACACCCGGGGCTGGGAAGTCTCAGAGCGCCCGGGCACTGGGCACGGTACTCAGGAGGATGTGGGCACAGGAGTGGTGTAAGACTCACCCTAGAGCGAATCAAATGATGCTCGGGTCCCACCTCCCAGAGCGTAGTTAAGCCTGGAGAGGGTCAAACCGTTTCCAAGTAACTACGTCTGAGAACAAAGCTCAACAATGTTTATAGTGATAGAACCATACTCAGGACCTGCAAGGAAAATTTGCAATGTCTAAGAGCCAGTAAAAGATTACCCAGGCATGCAAAGAAGCAGAAAAATATGACTTGTAATGAGGGGAAACTCAATCTGAGATGATATAACCAGTAAATGGGCTGTAAGGACAGCCATTATAACTGTTCTCTGTGTTCCGGAAGCTAAAGGAAAGACTGAACATGTGAAGTAGAGGCATGAACGATAAGCAAGAGACACAGGTCAAACATCGAGGGATGAAAATACAAAGTCTAAGGTGAAAAGTGCACTGGATGAAGCTAATGAGCGATTAAATACTGCAGAAGAAACGACCAGTTAACTTGAAGACTGAGTGATGGAAGCACCGGTAAGGAGAGAGGGAGAGAAAAGAAGATCGAAAACAAACAAACAGAGCTTCAGGGAGCGATGGGTTAACTTCCAGGGGCTTCCAGTGGTGTTTGAAAAAATAGCCCCGAAGCAGGGGAGAAGCAGCAGAAAGATACATATATATTTGAAAAACCAATGGCAGAAAATTGTACAAACTTGGTGAAAATCAATGAATACAGAGATCCAAGAAGGTTAATGACCCCCAAGCACAAGAACCATGAAGAAAATGACAGCAAGGCTCATCCTGATCTAATCGCCTAAAACCAGGGACCACGAGGCCGCCCTGGCGCAGCCAGAATGACAGCGCACAGCGGGGGCAGAGGAGCCAAGGCGGAGGAGAAAGCAGGTTTCTCATCAGGAACCAAGCGAGTGAGAGGACAGCAGGGAAACATCTCAAGGTATCAAAACAAAAAAACTGTCAACTTTCTACCCCACACCAAGGAAAAAAAGCTTTCAAAAATGAAGGCAAAATAAAGACTTATGGAGACATGCAAGAGCTGAGAGAATTCACCATCAGCAGGGCTGCACACAGAAAACACTAAAGGAAGTCCTTGCAGCAGAAGAGGGTGGGTGTGGGACGAATATCAGAACTTACACAGCGGTGTGAAAAGCACAAGAGACGGCAGCTGAGCAGATATGTGTGCGTGTGTGCGTGTGTGTGTGTGTGTGTGTGTACATAAATCTACACAAACACGTTACAGAGATACATTTTTTCTCATTCAAAAAAATCTCTGTAAAAATTTTGAGCCACTTGGTGCTGGAAGGCAGGTTCTGGGCTCAGGGGTGTGGGTCAGGGGACAAGAGCCTTGTGTTGACGGCACCGGACCAGGTGGACTCCCAAGCCATCTGGCGAAGGGAGTTCTGGGGTTGGAAGGGCCTGAGGACGCAGACCACAGCACGTCTTTGTTTGGAGCACGTTAGGAACGCTGTCTGGACATCCAGGAGCCCCGTATGCATGAAGAGGGGGCATTACAGGGGGCATGAAAATCAGCCCTTCACCGGCTGCTCCAAAGGATCGGCTGCCTTGCGGTCCTGAACGTGCTCTGCTTATCACTGAGGTCGCCTCTCCTGCTGCTGCAGAGCCAGCAGTTGGTCCACGTTCTCCTGACAGGACTCCCTACCTGGAGGAAGCCCTTCTTGCAGAATTTACCTTGGTGCTGGCGCAGAAGATGCGGCCACCCTACGGCCCCCCGTCCGTGTGGTTCAGGGTAGTATTCATACAGTGGGGGCTTGATCGAGATGCTGCGTCGACAGTGACAGTGCAGATCCCAGAGAACGACCCAGCGGGGGACTGTCCGTGCTCGGGGTGGATGTTCCGGTTGTTTATCCATCATCGGTTCCACCTCTGGTGAACTGGACGTACAGGGAGCAAATGCAAAACAGAGGTGGGACGGTACTCACATCTGGCAAGTCGTTCCGTAAGCGAGGCGTGTTCTGCAAGATACAGCTGTCTCCCTAGCCCCAGAGGCTACGGCACTGTATGTATAAAAGATTCACATTTTGTTGTTGTTTGTTTGTTTGTTTGGTTTGGGGGTGGAGGTAAGTAGGTTTCTTTATGTATTTTTAAGTTAATTTTCATTTTATTTTGTTTTTTAGTGGAAGTATTGGGGATTAAACCCAGGACCTTGTGCCTGCTGAGCACGCACTCTACCGCTGAACTCTACCCTCCCTCTTTTTTTTAAATAAAGTGCATGACGGGGTTAAAAGATGCATGCTGCTTGTTTGTTTGATCAACCTAAGACAATGGGGCTACATGCAATTGACTTCCTTCCAATGGCTTGGTCTGTATATGAGGAAGCCAGAGAGAAGAGACAGAGTCAGGAGAAGAAGCCCAATGTACTGCGTGATAAAAAGAGTGAAATAACGCCTTTCGCAGCAACATGGTTGGACCTGGAGATCATCATACTAAGGGAAGTGAGCCAGAAAGAGAAAGAAAAATACCATATGATATCACTTATATGTGGAATCTTTGCAAAGGACACGAATGAACTTATTTACAAAACAGAAACAGACCCACAGACATAGGAAACAAACTTATGGTTACCAGGGGAGGAAGCGGGTGGGAAGGGAGAAACTGGGAGTTTGAGATTTGCAGATACACACTACTGCAAATAGCATAAACAAGGCTCTTCCGTACAGCACAGGGAACTGTCCAGTATCTTGTAGTGACTATAATGAAAAAGAACATGAGAAGGAATGTACGTATGCGTATGTATGACTGAAACACTATGCTGTACACTGGAAATTGATAGAACATTGTAAACTGACTATACTTGGGGGAAAAAAGAGAAAAAAATTAAGTTAAAAAGAAAGAAAAAGGCCATATGTTGCTGGGCTGTGATGGGTAAAGCTGCCTCAGCACGGCCTTTCAGGAAAAAGGAGAAGCGAGCAGGCCTGGGCGCGATGGCCCACGCGCGGGACACCCCCGCGCTGGGCGCGGCCTGGGACACTGAGGGCGGCAGCGGCCGCCTGGGTGCACGGCGGGCACGTGGGCGCGGCGCGGCACAGGCAGGAAACGGCTGCCGGGCCGCGCAGCCCCTGGGATGGATCTGCACGTGGCGCCCCTGCGAGAAGAGCCTGGCCCTTCGTTAAAGGAACTGGCCGCCAGCCCGCTGGGGACCCCGCCCAGGGCTCTGGGGGCCAGGGCCTCAGCACCGCCTTCAGGTTGTTGGCGCCAACTGAGTTTAGGGGCCTTCGGGTAGTGGTGTGTCCATCTGTGTGTACATGTGTGACTGAAGCGCCGCTGCACACCAGAAACTGACACAACATTGCAAACTGACTGTACTTCAATAAAAATGGATATATGGTTAAAAAAAAATCTGCCCAGAGCGGGTCCTCTGTGATCCTACCTCCCTCTTCCCCTCCATGGAGATGTTGGGACGGAGGTTGGGAGGGTCAACCAGTCCAACCAGTCCAACCAGTCGAGAGCCCCCGCCCTGCTGCCCAGCCCGCCGATGCCTGGCCGCTCTGCTCCGGTCTGTGTCACACGCGGCAGCTGTCACTGCTGCCCTTCAGTTGGGACCACGTGTTGGGTGACGTGATGTCTTCCAGATGCTTCAGGGGAGCGTGGCCCCCGGGCGGCCGGGTGCCAGAAACGGCTGCGATTACTGCGGATTGAGATTTCGTAGGGGTCGTTTTTGCCTTGGAAAGCTAGACCCCCACAGAGCTCACGGAATCTTCCACCAAGAGCTCTGCTGCCAATTAGCATTCTCTCATTTGTTTGCGGGAGGGGTGTCATCATTGCCACGTGTAAAGATGCTGAAGCAAACGTCCACTGCAGATGTTTTGGCAAAGCTTCTATTTCAGCTGGATTGTATTTGCAACCCAAGTGATGTCGACCTGAGACCAGCAAGGGATCGCAGGTCCTCTTAGAGTGACACCTGTGGTGGCTCAGCCACCGTCCTTGACTTCCTGCCTTTGCTCAGGTGGGGGCGGGACCCCTCCATCCTGCCCCCCCCACCATCTCCAAGTGCTGAAGCAAGGAGCCCAAGCCTGGGGTGTCATCACTGGGGACAAAGCACAGAGGTGAGCCCTCCACTTGCTCAGCCAGAAGTATTTCAGGAGACGGCTGGTTCCAGCATCACCAAGCGGCCTTGCTGACCACAGCAGCTGTGGGTGTATCTGTGTGGCGATTTCCTTTTGACATGTTCAAGGCCGGCACACTTCATCGAGGAGTCCAGAGAGAAAAACAAGCAGGGCCCCTCCTGAGAAGTGGGGTCTGGACGCCACCTGGAATGACATTCATCCACAAACGTTGCCCCGAGGTTTGTGGACTGTCCATCTCAGCTCGGAGATCGTTCCACTGGGAATAACTGTAATAACTTCTGGGAGGGTGTGTGTGTGCACATGTCTCTGGGGGTGAAGACGTGGTGTGTGAGATTGCGATGTGTGAGTGTGTGCATGTGCTTCGTGTGCGTGTATGTCCGTCTGTCTAGGGCTGTGGTGTGTGCGTGTGTGTGAGATGTGTATGTGCGTGTGGTGTGTGTGGTATGTCTGTGAGTGTGTGCGGAGTGTGTGCGTCTGTGTCTTGGGGCTGTCTTGGTCTTATTTCTCGCATTTGGAGGGTGGAGGTGGCCCTGCAGTCCCAGGCGCCTAGGACAGGCTCTCGTCTGCCGTGGGAACAAACGCGGTGGCCGTGGTCTGTCCTCTGGTTCCTCCTGGGCTGTAGAGGCCCCGCCCTGCAGACTTGTGGGGGTTCTGTGAACTAATGCCTAGAAGATTGTATTTCATGTATCTGGCATGCACAGAGCACTTGATAATTATTGTTGCTTTTGTTAGCACTGTTAGTGAGATACCTGGGTTGGTGCCTAAGAGATGAGGAAGAGGGCAGAGGTGTTCCTCAAGCACCTACTATGTGCCGGGTCCTGTCTCACTGGGGAAGTTCAAGGTGGTAACAGTGAAGATGATAAGGACGTGAGTGATGGTGGTGGGGACCTCAGGGGCAGCCCTTCCGGGTGTTCCTGATGAAGCAGCACCTCAGTTCATTGGTGGGTGTTGGTTGCGGGGGGCAGGGATGGCCACGGTCCGCAAGCTGGATACCACCCCTCAGAGAGGCAGAGAGCCCCCCACGGGAAGAGTGCGGGATTCTGGGCCGCGGGCTCAGCACTTCCATGCGGTGCGATTTCTTGCGGAGACTCCTCTCCTGCTGATTGGGAATGATGCCCGGACCACCCGCCCTGCCCCCTCCCCACAGGTGTTGATGGTGGGGCTCACGCCATGTGAGATGCAGGAGCTTTATAAAGTAAAACGGATGTTTCCTGCGTGGACTGGTCTTGGAGGCAGAGAAAGTCTTCACCTTGTGTCCGCCGAGGCCGCACGCAGTGGTGTTTTGCTGAATGGTTGAAGGACTGTTCAGTGTCCGGAACCCGGGGTCTGAATGGTGCGTCGAGGGATGTAAGTTTGGTGGGCGTGTTTGCTTGGGCTGCTGTAACAAAATACCATCCGCTGTGGGGGAGGGGGACTTAAACAACAGACTAGGGGGCAGTATAGCTCAGTGGCAGGGTGTATGCTCAGCATCACAAGGTCCTGGGTTCAATCCCCAGCACCTCTGTTAAACAAACAAACAAACAAACAAACCCGACTGCCTCCCGTCCCCACCAAACCCCCCAGACGTTAATCTCTCCCGGCTCTGGAGGCTGGAAGTCCCAGATCAAGGTGCTGGACCGTCTCTTCCTGGCTTGCAGGTGGCTCTATCTTCTGGCTGTGAAGCACTATCCTCATCCCGGGGCTCCACCCTCATGACCTAGTTATTTCCTGGCAGCTTCCTCTCCAAACACCATCATACTGGGGGTTAGGGCTTTGAGGCGACGTAATTCAGTCCGCAGCGCCAGGGGAAGTGGGGCAGGAAACTCGCATGTAAGAATTGCCTGACAGAGAGCCCACAGGGAACAGGGGCCCCTCCACCGCCCTGCCAGGGCCATCTGCCCAGAGCTCCAGTGTTCCAATCGCCCACACTCCGGGACCCCAAATCCGCTTCCTCCGAAGGACCACACCTTTCCAGCCCCAGCCCAATTCAGGCTCCCCCTGACCACCTGCTGTCCGGCGAGCTGTCCGGCGAGCTCTCCAGCTCCACTCAGGGCCGCCCAGCACCTGACCAGGGTGCCTGCAGGGCTGGGAGTTTCACGTTGTGGCAGATGATGTTTGGGTGGGACAAGCCTTTTTAGCAGGCTAGCACCAGCACATTGTTAAACAAAGGAAAAAATAGAACAGAAAAATCAGAGCATGTCCCTGAAGCAATAGCTATTGTTTGGGGGAAGTTATTCACATTTATTCACGAGGCTGTGGATTAAATGTGTGTGCATCGGGGCTTGGGCTGGGTCATCACTTCTGAGTCAGTGTGGAAAAGAATTTGAAAGTTGTTGCTTTAGGGGATGCGGAGAATAAAGAGCCTCCCTCTCTGTTTTCAATATGCCTTGAGGCAAGGCACAGAGACAGGATATTTGAGGTGAGGATGCCCTCTGGGATCACCTTTGCTGAACATCTTTTTCTACAGCTCTGGAAAATGAGGCTGAGAGGAGCGCAGACAGTTTCCCTAGGCCATCCGCCCCGGGCCTCCCTGTGGCCTCCTCCTGGGACCACAGGAAGGAATCCCTGTAAGAGGCAGGTGGGATTACACCAGTGAAAATGGACCTCCGAGAGTTTTCTCCTCCATGAAAACAGTGGGAAAGTGGCAAACGTTGGCTGGACCAACTTTTTCAGAACTCTGGAAATTGACCAAAGGCTTGCAACAATTCTAGGAGCATTTATTCCAGAAAAATGATAATGGATTCTTGATGATAAGAACAGACTTTGTAGCATTTTAGCTCCGTCCCACTTTCTCCAGGTTTGCAGTAGCCTGGAAAAACTCAGCCGCGCACAGTCACCGAAGGCCAGCTGCTAGCAGCCACTGGAGGGGGAGATGGATAGGACCTACTTCAAAGCCTGAGTATCAGAGATTTGCCATCACTTAGCCAGTCTGATGGTTCCTTACAAGGCCCCACTTGCAAAGCTGTTTTTTTGCCCTGACTTGCAGCGCTCCTGGAGCAAAGAGCATTTGTTGGCAAATGTTTAGCTTCGTGGCGCCCTGAGGCAGTGGGGGACAGCTGCGGAGAGCGACAGGCAAACCAGAAAGCTTGAAAGACAAAGCTGGGGAATAAGCTTTTAAAAGTTCCAACATATTCGTGGTGTCGATTGAAATAAAATGCACAACCTCAGAGTTGAGAGTTATGTTCTATTTGGTGGACTTCCTGAGGACTCGAGCCCGGGTCACAGCCTCTCAGATGGCTCTGTGAGACTGTTCCAAAGTGCCAGGGTAGAAGCCAGGACATATAAGAGTTTTTGCAACAAAGACCAGGTAGATGGAACATCAAAAGACTACGGTTAATTAAAGAGAACCAGGCATCTCAAGTTAAGGAATTTAGTGCTTTTCTACCTACGGGAAGATGCAAAGGTCTGGGCTCACTGAACTCACTCCTTTGATGTGCACTGTAGCTGTCTAGGGCCAGGATCATGTTCTTTTACATCCTGAGTTCCCTCAGGGGGCACAGTTGGGGGTGGCAGCAGAGGCTGGGCTGCGTCTCTGTTCACTGTGGTGAGGAGGGGTGGGGGTGGGGGCTGGCGGTAGCAGCAGATGACTTGACGGCCACAGCATTCTTTGTTTACTGACATGGCCAGCAATGTTTTTCATTCACAGTGGGAATCTAGAAGGTCACATGCACGCTCTGTGCATGCTCAGGGAAGACCTGAAAAGGTCCTAAGCTCTCACCTGGGCTGACCTTGAGGCTGGGCAGAGTCAGCAGCTGCCTGGCTGCGCGCTGAAGAAACATCTGACACACACAGAGACCCCCGGGGCAGAGGCTTGGACACGTACAGTTTCTGAGCCTTTAAGGACCTTTATCCAATTATTAGCTGAATACTTAGCTCAGTGAGAAGAGACTTCAGTGGCCACACATGACAAAGAACAGACTTTACATAATTTGTTCAGAAAATCACCAAGCAAAACAGAACAATAGGAAACAGCAACAATAACAAACCCTGGGGAAGTGGGGCGGAATCTGATTTCCAGAGTTAGCACATTGCATGATTTTAAACGTCCAGTTAAAAAAAACTACATGAAGTAGAAAGAAACAAGGAAAAAATGGAAAACTATTTTATCTGCAACAGCAGACCACAGTCTTCTCAAACTCACATGGAACATTCACCAAGATATTCTGGGTCACAAAACACATCTTAACAAATTTAAAGGGTAGACGCCATACAATGTCTGTTCTCAGACCACAATAGGAATCAGTAACAGAAAGATAGCTGGATAATCCTCAAATACTTGGAGATTAAACGACACACTTCTAAATAATGTGTCAGTCAAAGAAGAAATCTCAAGATAAATTTTAAAACATTTTGAACTAAATAAAAAATGAAAACACAACTCATCAATATTTGTAGGATGCCGTGAGAGCAGTATTTAAAGGGACATGTAGAGCATTGAATGCATATATAGAAAAGAATAATCTAAAATCAATCATCTAAGCTTCCACATTAGGAAACTAGAAAAAGAAGAGAAAATTAACTCCAAAGTAACCAGAATAGAAGAAATGATAAAACTTGAGCAGAAATAAATGAAATTGAAAACAGAAAATCAACAGAGAAAATCGATGAAATCAAAATCTGGTTCTTTGAGGAAAGCAATCAAATCAATAAGCCTTTAGCCAGGCTAACTAAAAAAGAGTGAGAGGATACAAATTATTAGTGTCAGAAATTAAAAAGGGGCCATCACTACAGATTCCATAGACATTAAAAAGATAGTCAAGGAATACTATGAACAACTCCATGGCCACGAACTTGATATCCTACATGAAACAGACCAATTCCTTGAAATATACAATCTACCAAAAGCTCACATGAGAACAAATAGACAACTGTAAAAGGCCTCTATCTATTAAAGAACTTAAATCAATAACCAAAAATCTTCCAAAGCATCAGACTTCCAAGAAAGCATCAGACATAATTGGGTTCACAGGGGAATTCTACCAAACATTTAAGGAAGAAGTTATACCAATTCTTTACAATCTCTTCCAGAAGATAGGAACAGAGGGGGATACTTCCAAACCCATTTTATGAGGCTATCATTACCCTAATACCCACCAAAGACAGTACAAGAAAACTACGGACCAGTCTGTCTCATGAACATAGATGCAATGATCCACAACGAAATATCAGCAAATCAAATCCAACTGTGTGTAAAAAGAATTATACATCAAGACCAAGTGGAATTTATCCCAGGTATACAAGGCTGGCTCAACATCTGAAAACCAATTAATGTAATCCACCACATCAGCAGGCTTAAGAATAAAAATCACATGATCATACTAATGTTTATAGGAAAAGCACTAGACAAAATTCAACACCCATTCATGATAAAAAATAAAAGTCTCAGTAAACTAGGAATAGAGGAATAATTTCCTCAACTTGATAAAAAAAATCTCTACAAAAAGCCTATAGCTAACATTATGAGAAACTAGAAGCTTTCCCACCAAGATCAAGAATAAGCCAAGGATGTTCCTGTCATCCCTGCTTCACATTACACAAGAAGCCCTAGCCAATGCAATAAGACAAGACAAGGAAAGAAAGTACACAGATTGTCTTTGTTTATAGATGACATAATTGTCTGTGTAGAAAATCCGAAAGAACTGACAAAAAATTCCTGGCGCTGAAAAGTGATTATAGCCAGGATGCAGGATACCCTGTCAATATACAACAGGCAGTCACTTTCTGTATACCAGCAATGAACAAGTGGAATTTGAAACACTCAATACCATTTACATTAGCACAGCAGAAACTAAATACTTGGGTATAAATATAACAAAATATCTATAAGACCTACATGAGGGAAACTATAAACCTTTAACTGAAAAAATCAAGAAGAACTAAAGAAATGAGGAAGCATTCCATGGTCACGGATGGGCAGAGTCAATATTGAATATGTCAGTTTCCCAACTTGATCTATAGATTCAATGAAATCCCAGTCAGAATCCCAGCAAGTTAGTCTGTGGATACAGACAAGATTATTCTAAAGTGTACGTGGAGTGCCAGAAAATCTAGAACGGCTCTCAGGGCCGCTGTACCACAGCAGTATCGGCCAGGCGGCTTGTGAACAGCAAGCCTCTGCTTCTCACAGCTCTGGAGGCCATAACAGCACACCGGCACGGTCAAAGGAAGGCCTCTTCTGGATCGCAGACTTCTCGCTATATTTTAACATGGCAGAAAGGGCTCCGGAGGTCTGCGGGGTCACTTTTATACGAGCAATGCACTCACTCACGTGGGCTCCACTCTCATGACTTCATCACCTCCTAAAGTCGCTATCCTCTGACACTGTCCTGCTGGACACGAGGACTCCGACATGAGAGCGTGTGCGCTTGGGGTGGGGGCACAGGCCGCAACAGTAGCCAGCGCAATATGGAAAGAGGAGGGCGGAACTGGAGAACTGTAACTACCTGACGAGACTTACAAAGCTACAGGAAGTTAACTCAGAGTGGGTCACAGACCTAAACGCAAAATGCAGGACTACAAAACCCCTAGAAGATAACACAGGATAAAGTCTAATAACCTTGGGCTTGGCAGCGACCTCTTAGACACATCAAAGGCACAATCCATGAAAGAAAGAATCGATTAGCTGGACTTCATTAAAATTAAAAACTTCTATGGTTGTTAAAGTTAGAAAACAAACTATGTTTACCAAAGGGGAAAGGGGTCAGAGGGACAGATAAATTAGGAATTTGGGATTAACATATACACCCTACTATATATAAAATAAACAACAGGGACCACAGGGAACTATAGTCAATATCTTGTAATAACCTGTAATGGAAAAGAATCTGAAAAAGAATATATGTATGTATGTATATGAATGTATAATTGAATCACTTTGCTAAATACCTGAAACTAACACAGTACCGTAAATCAACTGTAAAAGTAAAATCGACTAAAAAAAGAAAAAACCCAAAAAACAAAAAAAAAACCCCAAAAAACCTTCTGCTCTACGAAAGATTCTGTCAAGAGAATGAAAAGGCAAACCACTGGTTGGGAGAAAATGTTTGCAAAGGATCTGATAAAGAACTATTATCCAAAATATACAAAGAACTCTTAAAACTCGAAAATAAGAAACCACATGACCTAATTTTAAAAATGGGTCAAAACCCTTAACAGAAATCTCACCAAAGAAGATATAAGATAGACAGTAGCGTATGAAAAGATGCTCCACATTATATGTCATCAGGGAAATGCAAATTAAAACAACAATGAGATACCACTATACACCTATTAGAATCTCCAAAATCTAGAACACTGACAACACTAAATGCCGACAAGGATGTGGAGCAACAGGAATCCTCATTCATTGCTGGTGGGAGTGCAAAATGGTACAGCTGCTTTGGAAGTTTGGAGTTTTCTTAAAAAAACTAAACCTACTCTTATTACATAATCCAGCAATAATATTCCTTGGTAATTACCCAAAGAAGTTGAACACTTAAGTCTACACAAAAACCTGCACCCAGATGTTTATAGCAGTTTTGTTTAATTGCCAAAACCTAGAAGCAACTGAGGTGTTCTTCAGTAAGTGAATGGATTAAAAAAGCTGTGGTATATCTGGAAGGGAATTTTATTCAGTGCTAAATGAAATGAGCTATCAAGCCATGAAAGACATGGCTTTTTTAATAAATGAAAGATGCCGGTCTGAAAAGACTAGATACTGTATGATTCCAACTACTTGGCATTCTGGAAAAGGAAGAACTTTGGACACAGTTGCCAGAGGGTGGGGGGGAGGAGGGATGAACAGGCACACACAGGACAGTGAAACTACTCTGTATGAATCGCTTTGTCCTGTCCAATTAACAAGGCCACTCCATGAAGCAATCACTGTAAACTTGTGTTGATGGGCATACAGTGTCTATTAATGTAACTTTTATGATAGTAATAGCACAAAGGCATGGGGAGGAAATGGAGTACAGGGGAGCAAAGTTTTAAAATACTATTGAAATTAAGTTAGTATTAATCTGAACAACTAGATCGTTGTAAGTAAAAATGTTCATTGTCATCCCAAAGCAAAAACTAAAAACTCGAAAATACAGAATAAGGTAAACAATAAGGGAATTAAAATTGTATACTAGAAAATATACCAATTAACAAAAGTAGGCAGTAATGGAAGAACAGAGGCACGAAAAAGCATGACACATAGGAAGCAAATAGCAAAGCGGCAGGCACAAACACTACCTTATCAGTCATTACAGTAAATGTAAATAGATTAAACATTTTATCTGAAAGGCACTCATTGACAGAATGGACCGAAAAATATGATCCAATCATTGTCCTTCTACATGAGACATACTTCAGATTTTAAAAGATCAGATACATTTAAAGTAAAAGGATGGATGAAAGATGTACCATATAATCTGAAAAGAGCCAGAGTGGCTATACTTACATCAGACAAAACAGACTTTAAGACAAAAATTCTTACTAGAGAAAAACATTCTGTAATGATGAAAGGGTCAATCCATTAAGAAGATATTATAGTCACAAACATATGTGCAACAAAAGTGAAGTGATAAACAGACAATTCAAAAACAGTAGCTGGAGACTTCAATACCCCACTTTCAAAAGTGGATTGAACAACTTGAAAGAACAATGAAATAAAAAATTTGAATAGCAGCTTTAACCAACTAGACCTAACAGATACCTGTAGAACATTCTACCCAGCAACACCAAAATATATTCTCAAGTGTGCATGAAATAATTTCCAAGATAAGTTAGCTGTTAGACCGTAAAACAAGTCTCAATAAATTAAAAAAAATATATCATACAAAGCGTGTTCTGTGATCACAATGAAATGAAATTAGAAATCAATGGTAGAAGAAATTTGGGAAATTAACAAATATGTGGAAATTAAACAACACACTTAATTAACCAATGGGTCAAAGAAGAAATCATGAGGGAAATTAGAAAAACTTTTGAGATGAAAGAAAATGAGAACACAACATACAAAAACTTACGGGATGCAGTTAAAGCAGTGGGAATTGCCCAGAGGGAAATTTATGGCAGTCAATTTTTAAAAAGTTAACGGGAAAAGAATGATCTCAAGTCAATAACCTAATATTCCATCTTAAGAAACCAAGTAAAGAAAAGTAAACTGAACTCAAAAGGAAGTATAAAGAAGCAAAAAATAAAACTTGGAACTGAAATTAGTGAAATAGAGAACAGAAAAACAGAAAACAATCAGTGGAGCCAAAAGTTATTTTGAAAAGAGTAACAAAATTGCTTAAACATTTAGCTAGACTGACAGAGAAAAAGGAGAGAAGACTCAAATTACTAAAGTCAGGAGTGGAGGAGGAACATTACTCCAGTCTTTCAAAAATAATTTTAAAAAATGATAAAGGAATCTGATAAAAAATTGTATGCCAGTGAATTAGATAACCTAGATGAAATATACAAATTCCTAGAAAGACATGAACTACTGAAACTAACTCAAGAAGAAAAAGAAAATCTGAATAGACTTGTAACAAACCGATGGAAATATTAACAATTATAGTAATAATAATAATAAATTTGATCTTGAACAATGGAGGCGGTTAGGGGCACCAACCCCCAAGCAGCTGGAAATCTGCGAATGTCTACCTGAAAACAAAAGAGCTGATAAATGACTCAGCCAAGAGCAGGAAGTTGAAAAAGTTTGGGTAGAATCAGGCCTCAAACCTAGTTCTTTTGATTCTACATATCATGATCCCTAATTGAACACAAACTTCTCCCCACACTTAGTTAAAGATTTATAAACTGAAAATACAGGTACTACACTTATTGAAAAAAATCCACATATAAGTGGATCCATGCAATTCAAAACTGTTGTTCAAGGGTCAACTGTAATAGTAATAATAATAATAAATGTCTCACAGAGAAACACACAGGACTGGATGGAGTCACTTATGAATTCTACCAAAATTAGGAGAATTAACATCATTCACAAAATCCCCCCAAAAATCATAGTGGAGCAGATACCTCCTAACTCATCTTGTGAGGTCAGTATTACCTTGATGCCAAAGCCAAACAAAGACATCACAAGAAAAGAAAACTACAAACTAATATTCCTTTCAAATATTGACTCAAAAATCCTCCATAAAACACTAGCAAACTAAACCCAGCAACACATAAAAGGGATTTACACTACGACAAAGTGGTGTTTATCTTAGGAAAGCAAGGTTGCTCGAATACCCAAAAGTCAATCAATTTAATGCCATGGTGTATTAGTAAAGGGTAAAAAACACATGATCATCTCAATAGACACAAAAAAGAATTTGAAAAAAATCTAATACTCTTTTTAAGGTGTTTCACTCAGCAAATCTGAAATAGAAGGGAATGTTCTCAAACTAATGAAAAGCATCTATAAAAAACTCATATCCTGCTTAGTGGTGAAAGACTTTGCCCCTAATATCAGGAATAAGACCAGATGCCTACTCTCTTTACTTCTACCCAACATTGTAAAGAAAGTTTTAGCCAGGGAAATGAAACAAGAAATAGAAATAAAGGCATATAGATTGTAAAAGAAGAAATAAAATTGTCTTTATTTACAAATGACATGATGTTGTGTATAGAAAATCCTAAGGAACACACTCACACATTCTCTTAGAACTAATAAATGAGTTTAGTAAGGTTGCAGGAAACAAAATCAATAAACAACAATCCATTGTGTTTCTATACAGTATCACTGAATAAACCAAAAATGAAATTAAGAAGACAGTTCTATTTGCAATAGTATCAAAATGACAAACTACTCAGGAATAAATCTAACAGGACAAGTGGAGGCCTTGTACACTAGAAAGTATAAACATCATTGAAAGAAATTTTTAAAATCCTAAATAAAAGGAGAGACATCCCATGTTCATAGATTGGAAGAGTCAGTGTTGTTAAAATAGCAACACTCCCCAAATTGATACAGAGTCAGGGCAATCTCTATCAAAATCCTAGCCGGCTTTTCTCAGACATTGACAAGCTGATTCTTAAATATATATGGAAATGCAAGGGCCCAGAATGACCAAGGAATCCTGAAAAAGAAAAATAAATTTGGAGGACTCCAACTCTCCGATTTAAAAACCTACTACAAAGTTACAGTAATCAAGAGTGTGGCACTGGTATCAGAACAGGCGTATAGATTACTAGAACAGATCTGAGAGTCCAGAAATTAACACTTACATGTACATTTATGACTTTTGAGAAGGGTGTCAAGAAAGCTCAATGCTCCGTCTTTTCAACCACTGGTGCTGATAGGACTGAATATCCACATGCAAAAAAATGAAGTTGGGACCCTACCTCACACCTTATACAAATTTAAAGTGACCACAGATCTAAATTTAAGAGAATCTAAAACTATAAAACCCTTAGAAGAAAACTCAGGTTGTATATCTTCCTGACCTAGAATTAGATAATGGTTTCTTAGCTACAACATCTAAAATACATGCAACCAAAGAAAAAGTAGATGAGTTAAATTTCATCCAAATTAATAACTGTTGTGCTTCAGAGGGCTTCATTAAGGAAGTGAAAATAAATCCCATCAAGCGGGAGAAAATGTTTGCATAAGTTTCTAAGTCTCCAGAATGTATAAAGAACTCATACAACTGAATAATTCAGAAAGCCCCAATAACCCAATTTTAAAAGTGTGCAAATGGTCTGAATAGAAATTTGTCCAAAGAAAATATACAAATGGCCGATAAGCACACGAAGAGATGTTCAACATCATTAGTCATTAGGGAAATGGCAATCCAAACCGCAAAGAGGTATCACTTCACACCGACTTGGGTAACTGTAATGGGAAAGACACACAGTAACTAGTCTCAGCGAGGACGTGGAACCCTCGGCCACTGCTAATGGGAATGCAAAATGGTGCAGCCGCTTTGGAAAACACTTCCTCAAAGGTAGACTTACCATATGACTCAGCAGTTTCACTCTTCAATATATGCCTAAGAGAACTGAAAACGTTTTCACACAAAATATTGTACTCAAATGTTCATAGCAGAATGATTCATAATAGCCCAGATTGCAAACAACCCAAATGTCCATCAGCTGAGGTCAGGCCCCCAGGATGTCATTGCGGCTGCAGCAGCAGCCCCCCGGGGCCGGGACTGCACACTTCCTGCCCCACAACATGAGACTTGCTTCTGTCCCAGCTGAAAGATCACTCTACTTGGTCCTGTGGTCACTGAGAATACACCTCAGAGGAAGAGAGGACACTCATGGTATCCACGCTGAGCAGGGTTGTTTCTAAAGCAAAGTGCGCTGCTGGCCGGGAGAGTAGGGCTGAGAGGGTGGTCCGGGCTGGGCACTTGGGTTCTAGCCCTACTGTCTGGCTTGGTGACCCTCTACAGTCCTATAAATCTGTTCAGCCTCTCAGCCCTGGAGAGTTTCAGGGACCCCACGTCCCTGAAGGCGAGGATATGGCCCTAAAAGCAGGACAGGCCCACCTGGCCAGCCCGGGGCTCAGCCAGCACTGGGGACATCCTGATTCTGCAGCCAGTCTGCAAATGTGTGCTGGGTGCCCACTCAGAGCCCGGCCCCTCGGTTCCCTGGGACGGGGAGGCAGAAGGCCCAGCCTTTACAAGCTCAGGGCTGATCCAGCTGTCAGAGCAAAGATGTCTGGAGTCATTAGAGGTAGGGGAGGAGCTCAGGGGACCCAAAGCTCTCAAGGAATCCTTGGAGGAAGTGATCAGAACCATATTATGAAGTCACATCTCAGTGGTCTGCGAGAGAAGAGGTAGGACTGATCTAGAAAGAACACGTGCATGCCTGTGTCTATGTAGATGTTTTCCAGGCAAAGCAAGGAGCCCGCCAGTGAGCTCAGCCTAAGACTTGCCTAGGCCAGCTGTAGCGCCGACAGGGGCTCCTGCCTGGGCCCGCCTGGACGCAGCGCCTGCTGCTCGTGAGATGGCCAACTAGAGATGAGGACGCCCTGGAGAAGGCTGGCTTCCAGGTGCTGGGTTCAGAAGGCGCGGATACGATGTACGTGAGCTGCTAAGGGGAGTCCGAGGAAACCCAGATCCCCGCAGAGAAAAGCGCGGGCTGGCGGGTGGGGGGTGACAGCACGCCAGAGTTTCCCAGCAGGCCTCCACCTCAGCCCACCAGCGGGTGGCTTGGGGGTCAGCTGGCTTTCTCTGCCCTGGGGGAGAGGACCCACCCAGAGCTGACCAGGGGCCTCTGGCCGGTCCCAGTGCTCCATGCTGGTCCCACTTAGATGTGCGGGGCCAATGAGTCCATCACCAGTGCCTACGGGGTGGGTCTTTCCCAAATTCCTCAAGGCCTTTCGGCTTCCTAAAACAACTCCAGGCAGGACCAGCTTGTGATCAGCAAAATAATGGTCCCAAATGTGTCCACATCTAATTCCTGGAATCTGTGACTGTGTGACTTTACATGACAAAGGGACCTTGAGATGTGGCTGAGGATCTGAAGGTGGGGAGATGACCCTGGCTTGTCCAGGTGGGTCCAGCATCATCACAGGGGTCCTCATAAGGCCAAGAGAGGCAAGAGGATGGGGGTCAGAGTGAGGAGTCTCTGCTGCCGGTGCTGGCGGGGCAGGTGGAGGCAGGGGCTGTGAGCCCAGGCATGCAGGCCACCTTCAGAAACAGGAAATGGAGTCTCCTCTTGAGCGTCCAGACAGAACCAGCCCTGCCAATGCCCCCACAGCACGGGGACCAGGTCAGACCTCTGAACCCTAGGACGGCAAGGTAGGAACTTTGTGTCATTGTCAAGCGGCACGTGTGCAGCGATGCCTTCCCAGCACCAGGGGAGTGATGCTCAGATCAAACCTGCCTGGAGGAAGCCTGAGAAATCAGCCACTGTCTCCCCTCCCTGAGACCCCAAAGGGAAGTGGCCATCATGACTGTCACCAGCGCTGGAACCAGTCATGCAGGCAGCCCGGCCCTAGCTCGCCAGCTTCTCCAAATCCAAGCTCTCCATGTGGAGTGGGCAGGGCAGCAAGGCACTGCCCTGACTTCTACCCTCACTGATGCCTCCTCGATCTGGGCTTCTCCTGGAAAGCAGGGACGTGCTCTCCATTCTCCAGGCTCAAGAGGACATGGAGGCTGCCCCAATCTCCAGTAGAGGAGTCAACTGGGTGCAAAGGGAACAGTGTGGGGCAGGCGGGGTGGGCAGGAGAAAGCCTTGATCAAGGGATCCCCAGTGCAGGGAAGCTCCCAGAAGCAAGCTGGGGCCAGTAGGGCATTCGCAGAGGGCACAAGTGGAACAGGCCCGAAGGGAGACTGCCTGGATGGGAGACTGAGCTGCATGGAGGATCCTGAATGCTGGGGCCCCACCTCAAAGACCGAGCGTGCAGCAGAGGACTGCAGACCTGTGCCGGGGCACCTGGGAGCCAGGTGGGTTCTAGAGGGCTCTCTCCAAGTAGTCAAGGAAAAGGCAGGGGTGAGACTGGAGACTGAGGCCAGGGAGGAGGCCAGAGGGGACCGGTTCAGCCCACAGGGCAGTGGGATGGAGAAGGGGGACCAGTCCAGACCCCCTACCTGGGATGGGTGGCTGGGATGGGGGTGCCAGGGCCTGCTCTTCCCAGAAAAGGTAACTCATGGTGGGGCTTTGGGAGAAGGAGCCGGACCCCAACTGAGGACTGGGCCCTGGGTCCTGGAGGCCTGGCCCCTGGCCCACTTCCTCCTGTGGCCCGCCTGGGCCCAGCCCCGACGCCCAGCCCCACCAGGCCCCCTGCGCGCGCCCACTGCTTGGGGGAGCTTCCTTCTGAGGAGCTCTGCTTGCACGTCCCCCTGGGGGAGCGCCGGCGCGCCCCTCGGCCCGAGGCTCCTGGCTCTCATTACCTCTAATGAGCCCATGTGAGGCCTGGCCAGGCAGTTAGGAGTGCCAGGCCTCCCGTGACCGCTCCTCGGAGTCAGGCAGGCGTGCGGCCCCGGCCGAGCCGCCCACCGCCTCGTAATGAGAGGGCGAAATCCGGGAATTAATGAGGATGGGGAAATTAATCACAGGTTGCTGGGCTGGGTTGCATCCCGGGAGGCATTCTGCAGGTTTGGAGCCTCAGACCCCCGGCTCCAGATCCGGGGGTGGGGGTGGGGGGCAGGAGGAGCAATCTGGGCTCCAGGATCAGGCCATCAACACATATGGAGCCTTCCTGGCCTGCTGGACACTGGGGGCAGAGTTGTGGCAACAGCAGGAGCCTTGAGGATGGAGGCTGAGTTCTGGCCCTGCCATGTGCTGTGTGACCTGGGGCTGGGTGCTTAACCTCTCTGAGCTCCAGTGTCCTCCAACTCACAAAGGAAGATAACCTGGTGTGGTAGTAATGCCAGTGATTTGCAGTGATGCCCACTGACCCCACAGCAGATCACTGGAGACAGGGCCCCCTTCCCCTCCCCAGGAGCTCATGTCTAGCCCACCCAGAGGATTAAAAAATCCACTCACATGATGAGAACCCCAGGCGGTGTCCCTGGACTTCCAGGGCTGCCCTGTCTTCAGTCTCTCCCCACTGCCTCTCAGGAGAGGGGAGGGGAGGGCAAGGAGGGGCTGCCAACACGTGCACGGCACAGCTTGCATGCGTGCTCTGAGCTGGGGAAGAGCGGGAGCTCTCGCTCGTCTTGTTTGGTGGTGCTACTCAGAGGACAGCAGGTGAGACACTGCAACGACACCCCTCATTGGGCCAACAGGGTGGGTGCCGGTCGCCAGGCTGAGGACATGGCTGTGAGTCCCATGTGTCTGGAGGGAGGCTGAGGCCTTCCCACTCCACGCCCCCACCTGGTCTCAGCCCTGGGCTCGCTGCGGGGTGACGTGGGTGTAACACAAAGTCTGGAGTATCATCAGAAGGCAAAACAAACAGCACAGCACATCCAAAAATGGGGCCTGGGGCATATTTGATGGAGGACAAAGACATTACAGATGTGTTTTCAATCACCTTCTAAGAAAGTAAGTTTCTCGAAAAGAAATTTGGCCTGCCAGCCTCCTTCCCTCTGTAGCAGCTCACAAGGGGCACAGGTGGGTGTGGGTGGGCGTGGGTCGGCCCAGGGAAGCCCAGGTCTGCTCAGCTCAGAGGTGGCCTGTGGGCAAAGGGGAGCTTCCAGGAGGGGACAGGCCTGATTTCAGGGTGAGGAGGGAGCTGGGGGTTGGGGGGTGGGCTCAGCCAGAACGAAATGGGGGCTGGAGACTGGGGGCCGGGGCTGGGCTCATGGGGCTGGGCTCATTCCAGAATCAGGTGTCTTTGCTGAGGGGCTGCTCTGGCATCGGCCCTGGGAAACCCTGATGGATGTGCTGGCTGGTGCACCCTGTGGCCCGAGCCTTGACCCGGCTCACCTGATGCTGCCAGGGTTGGCCCTTCGTGGTGGCTCAGTTTTGTGGTGGGTGGCCAGATGGCTGCTGCTCTCGGCTATTTGACCTGGGCCTCCAGGGAGCCCTGCTGAGCTGCAGATGACAAGCAGCAAGACCTGCCCGCACCCCAGGGGCACAGCCTGGACCTGTGGGGAGGGATGCCTCAGGGCCTCAGGGGAGAGTCTTCTGGCTGTTGGTCCTTGCTGCCTCTCTGAAGACAGCTTCCCAGGCCTCCAAGGACCAGGACTGCGGGCTTAGGAAGCTGGGTGAGCTCAGGGCTGCCCTGCCTTCTGCTCGCCCACCTCCTTCCCTGCCTGGCTCCCTCTCCTCCCCACTGCCGCCCCGGCACTGCGCTCTGGTAACTGGCATGGCACAGAAGTTCCTGCCTCCCAACTCCAGGCAACGCCTTTAAAGACATGGATCAGGGTCTGGGAGCTTGTCCTGGAGGGAGAGGGTGTGGGGAGAAAGCAGGGTGGAGTCGGGGCAGCTCTTGGGGAGGAGAAGACAGAGGGGCCAAGGGCAAGAGGAGAGCTGCTCCCATCATGTCCTCTCCTCCAGGCAGCCTTCCTTGACACCCCAGCTGGCCTAGGCCCCCCTGGCCCACTGTGGTTCCTCATTGCACTCATTTGCCCCACCCCACCCTGGCCACCCGGGGAGTTCCTCCAGGCAGGTCCACATCCCACTCACGTCCAGGACCCAGGGCTGAGCATCGGGTGTGGCCTCGAAGCAGACCGAGGTAGGCGGAGCAGCCGGTGAAAAACAAGCACTCCTCAGAGCCCTGTACGGAACACCGGGCCCTTCCCTGCTGGAGAGACTGCGGTTTGGGCCAGGCCTCTGCTTGGCTTCTGGAATCACGGGTGGGCGGCCTGGAGAGGATGGGGGGCCCCGTGTTCATGCTAATTGAGTAAGCCTGTTGGCTGTGCCTCCATAAAGGTTTTCCTGGTTGCCTTAATAATAAAATGTTTTATAGCATCAAATATTCCTCCTCGTTAGCCCAGAAAGGTCAGGGAGCTGCGCCTTTTGCGTTTCCTGGGTAATTCGGTCTGCCCTTTAGTTAGCGACAGAGGCCTGCTGCTGTCCCGAGCTGGCGAGAGGACCCTGCATTTGGCTTGGCCCTTTTGCTGTTGCCTTTGACTCCTTGATTGCCTGGGGACACCCAACCTCAGTTTCCCCACCCCTGCAATGAGTTGATTGGCCCAGTGAGCTAGGGCAGCCTAGGGCCTTTGGGTTCACATTCTGGTTCAGTCTGGTCAGAGTTGCTTTCTGGCAAAGGGTGGGTGGGGTCTGGGCCCCTTGCCCCAGTTTCATGGCACCCAGGCCAAGAAGCCTCCATCCTGCTCTGGGGCCCTGGGAGCGGGCAGCGGAAGGGACCCTTTATGGACGGCGTTCTTGGAGAGATGGTGTGGGTCGCCAGAGATGAGCTCACTCTTAGCCGCCATCCATTAGGAGTTAAGAAACCCTCCTCCCTAGAAACACCCACCCCTTGGTAACCTCAGGCCGGACGCAGCGACTAAAGCAGAAATCAGAGAGGTGGGAAGCTCCGACGGATCGGATCGGAGCAGCGGGACAGGCAAGACTGCAGGGCGCGCACTCTGGGCCGGGCCCCACCCCCTCTGCCAAAAGGTTGCAACTGTCATTTCCATTGTGCAGACAATGCAACTGAGGCCCCACTGGGTACATTCTGTGGAGGTGGGCTTTGCATGGGGGAGGAGGGGAGGGAAAGGGGAGCACGAGGCAGAAAAGGGTGTGCGCCCTCTCACCCTTCACCCTTCCTGCCACTTTTGCTGGGAAGTGGAACTTGCAGGAAATGAGGGGTTCTGACTCGCAGCCCAAAGTACCGTCTGTCTGCACTGGATGTGGTGGGGAGAGCTGGGCTTGGAGCAGACGGGGGCTGGCGCAAGGGTGCGCAGGGAGCTCGGCCCAGCGACGGGGTGGCTGGGCTCAGCAAATGGTGGAAAGCCGGGTGGGGCCCGCCCTTCCCATGATAAATGTGGTGATTTGTGGACAGCCGTCAACGTGGATGGGAAAAGCCCGAGAAACTCAAGAAACACCCTTTGCACAAAAACCTCTTTAGAAAAATCAGCAGGGAACAGAGGCCTGCCTGCCAGAGGCTCCAGCTTGCCCCGCCGGCTCCCTGAGCTCCTCGGGCCCAGTTATTTGGGAACAACACCCAAGATCAACTTTAGAGACACCTCTCCCTGCAAGGAGAAGGTGGGACGCTTGAGAAGAGCGTGAGGAGGAGAAAAACACGGAACCTTCTTCCACTCGCCAGGTTCACACTTCGAAACGAGAGGCGAATGTTGGGGAACATGTCAGAGGTTCCAGCCTCTGTGAGCAGCACACAGCCTGGAGAGAAGGCAGGAGGCTGGGGCTGGGCTGCGTGGGGCCCGCGGGCTCCTCTCAGAGCAGGCAGAGCCCCAGATGGGCAGGGACAGCCTCAGGCCACACTGAGGGACCCAGGTTATCCAGAGAAAGGCTGTGTCAGAGGATGGGGTATTTAACCACAGGACAGGAAGACTTGAGTCGCGGGTGGGGTTGGGCTCAACGTGAGAACTGGCCTCCCGTGTCTATAAAGCTCCGGGGCAGAAGGAACCAGAGAAGGTTCTGGAAACAGGGGATGCCTCCTTGGTGCCCAGCCCTGCGCCCATTCGAACTCAGACCTGACCTCACTGTCTCTCGTTGTCCTGTGAGGAGACAAGGTCCCAGGAGCCAGCTTGTCCGCAGGCTTTCCCTGCACCCAGCTGTCTCCTGGCAGCGGGCCAAGGGCCACCTTCTTCCAGAAGCAGCAGAAGGATTCTCACTGCTGTTCCTGCAGGTCCCAGGTTTGGGAGTGAACCAGGAGGAGGGTGGGTAGACTCCTGGGGTGTCTGTTACCATCTCCTCCTTCAGGGATCCCTCTCTGGCCCCGGAATGTTCTCTTGGTCTGGATACAACCAAGCTCCAAGGGAGCCAGTTATCCCGCCATCAACAGAAGGCCCCGTGCATGGCCCCGGGCAGCAGAGCATGTGCTTAGGGCCAGCGGGTCAGTTTTCACCTGGCCTCTGGAAGCTTCTTACACTTAGAGCCAGGCTGCGGTGAGCCCCCTGTCCCTGGAGGGTCTCTCATCTTGCAGGGATGGGGGTGGAGGGTTTCAGGCGGAGGCTGAGATCAGAATCCCTGCCCCTGAGGTCTTTGTAGTGCTCAGGCCAGAGGTGGGGCTGGGAGGCAGTGCGGCAGACCAGTGTGGCCTTGCAGCTCTGCCCCTGTCCACGCCCACCGGTGCAGACTCCGAAGGGGCCTCTCGGAGCTCCAGAGTCCACGGCATCCATGGGGCTCCTTCCTCCAAGGGTCTGTGAGGGTGGAGGCGCCGACTCCTGGGCCGAGCACCCTGGCCGGCCCACTGATTGGCACTCCGGTCCTGCGCTCAGCAGGTGGATGTGCTGCCCGCCAGCTCGGGGTGCCCGGGGTGCTGGGGCCGCAGCTGCTACATCCCCTGTTGCGGCGCGGTGGCAGGGGGCCAGGCGCGTGGTGGGAACGCTCACGCCTGCAGCCCGATGCCGGGGTGCGGGGAAGGCGCTCAGGTACCCAGTGCACAGCGGGCGGTGGGGCCGGTGCTGATAACAGCTCATTATACCAGCCAGGGCCCCGTCTTCCTAACGAGTCTCCCCGGGCTACTGCCTGCAAGAAGCCGAGTGTTCCTTCTGCTTCGGTGGAGATGGAAAAAAGGAAATGTGTACGTGTCTGGTGCAAGATGAAAAAGAGTTCAGAGAAACTAGACTTTCTAGGTGTAATCAGAAGCTTCAGAACATACCCTTCCCAAACTATAAACTCCTACCTGGAGGATCCGGGCGTGGGGCAGGCCAGGGCATTCCTGCCTGCAGCTGGCATGGAGGGAAAGACCCCAGTGCCCGTGGGGCCTCAGGCAGCTTGCATCTGGCAGGGAGAGGGGGGCGCCCCGCTTTTCACTGCGGTTCATTAAATACAGACACACGGACGTTTGCGGCAGCAGAAAGCTGAGTGACTTGTGATAACTGATGACAAACTAACTCATTTTTAAAAAACTGAAGTCTAGTTGATCTACAATGTTGTGTTAGTTTCTGGTGGACAGCATAGTGATTCAGTTATACATACATATATATATATTCTTTTTCATATTCTTTTCCATTATAAGCTGTTACAAGTTATTGAATATAGTTCCCTGTGCTTACAATAGGTCCTTGTTTTTATCTATTCTGCATAGAGTAGTTTGTATCTGCTAATCCCAAACTCCTAATTTATCCCTCCCTCATTCCCCCCCAGTGACCATAAGTTTGTTTCCTAAGTCTGTGAGTCTTTCTATCTGTAAAAAGTTTACTTGTGTCGTTTTTCTTTTAGATTCCACATATAAGTGATGATCATGTGGTATTTGTCTTTGTCTGACTTGTTTCACTTAGTATGACAATCTCTAGGTCATCCACGTGGCTGAAATGGCACTATTTCTTTCTTTTTATGGCTGAGTAGTATTCCATTGCAGATAAATACAACTTCTTTACCCAGTCATCTGTCAGTGGACATTTAGGTTGCTTCCGTGTCTTGGCTGTTGTAATTAGTCCTGCTGTGAACATTGGGGTGCATGTGTCTTTTTGAATTAGAGTTTGTTCCCAATATATGCCCAGAAGTGGGGTTGCTGGGTCATAGGGTAGCTCTATTTTCAGCTTGTTTGAGGAATCTCCATATTGTTTTCCATAGTGGCTGCAGCAAACTGCATTCCCACCAACGGAGTAGCAGGTTCCCGCTTCTCCATGCCCTCTCCAGCACTCATCATTTGTGGACTTTTTCATGATGGCCATTCTGACCACTGTGAGGTGATTCCTCATTGCAGTTTTGATTTGCATTTCTCTGACAGTTAGCGATATTGTAACCTGAGCCATTTTAAAATGACATTCTAGTGAAGTTGTGTCCCAGACTCCTGGGGACGGCTTGTCTGACCAATTCTCTGGAGCCTTCCTCCTCAGAAGAAAGCCCAGAGCACGCTGGTGGTTACTGGGAATCCTGCTCTTTGCCATGGTCCTTGTACCCCAGGAGTGAACCCTACCCCACGTCCCCCCCTCCCCTCAGCTACAGGAAGCTCCAGCTGCCTGGCCGGTCCCCTTCTGTGAACGTATGGCTGCCCAGATGCATTTGCCAGGTGACCATAGATCCGGGAGGAGCCCCTCCTGTGCCCTGAAGACCCAGCTCAGAGACCATCTCCTCCAGAAAGTGGTCCCCACACCCTCTTGGCTTCCCTCATCCCTGCCAGAGATGGTTGTTCCTTTCTCCAGAACCCTGGGGCCTCCTAGGAGCCCCTCTCGGGTGAGTCAGCCCCTGGGTGAGAAGCAAACCTCGTTCCACCTGCTTTGGGCACTCCACCGTCCCAAGCACAGGGGTCCTTCAAGACAGGATGAATGTCCCAAGACCATAGAAGCAAAATTGGTTTTCAAATAGGAATCCTACAGATCCCAGGAGATCCACGTGGCAAAACTTCCTGGTGGTTCTTAATCAAATTACAGGAGAGACTTTACAACAGATGGCCTGATAATGTCAGGGCCAAAAGCGGAGGTCCTGGGATCCAGCAAGGGTTCACAAGAATCAAACCTATTTTCTGCTTTGGTTAGATGGCTAAACTGGTAGCCAACAGACAGGCACATGCAGATCATGTCTGGCTTTCAGTGAGGGATTTAATTGACACAGTCCCTTGGGTAGCCAAGAGACTGTGTCAATTACATGGGAACAGGAGGGAGGTGTAAGACCTTGTCATAAAATCACAGAAAGGAATTGTAGATCCATGATCGTGCCAAAGGCTACAGCAGGGACCCTGGACAGAGGCCCCGCGGCCAGCAGGCTCTGCCCAATGGATTCTTCCATAGAAGAGGGAAGACAGCGCCCAGAGCCGGAAGGGAGCCCCATCTCATGAGTGACTGGCCAGCGGTACAGGGCGGGTGGCGGACTTAGCAGGTGAGGATTCCGGACTTGACTAGACCGGAATCTCCACCTTGACGAGCTGCAGTCAAACTACTGCCCTGACCTGGCACAAGATAAAGGGAAAGCCAGTCCTGGAGGGACAGACCCGATTCCGGGTGACCTGCTATGACCCAAATCCGGGGGTGGACGCCCCTCTAGAACGACCTACAGCCACCCACAGGCCACCCTGCTCTCGGGGACTGAGTCACATCCTACTTGGTAGCTGCGGATGGTTTTACTTTGCGGTTAAGTCATAGCTAATGAGGTCGTTAAAAAGAAAAAAAGCAAATGAGGTAACCACATGGCAGAGCCGTTTTCAGGGAGGGGGCGGCCAGAGTCCCTTCCAGGTTTGCCCTGACACCCACCAGGGCCCAGGTGCTTCCAAACATCTGTACATGACACTATTCCAGAGTCTGTCCATCCACACTTGCCAGAGCTGGGTTCTGCCTGCTCCTGCCCCGGAAGCTGCCAGCGTTTGAGAGGCAGTTCAGCGAGTCTGGGAAGAGGCAGGAGTGCGGGAGGAAAGGCAGAGTCTGAGGCCACGATTGCACTTTGGGACCTGCGGGTGGGTTCACAAAGGTGGGCTCTAGGCCTTGGCAAGGGCCTGGGTGACGGTTCTGCACGATGGTCCCTTACAGCTCAGCAGTGACAAGCCATGTCCACTCTCATCCCAGCCTCACAGTGGGTCCAGGGTGTTGGCGGAGCTGGCGCCACGTTAGGGAGCAGGGAACTGAGGCCCAGGGAAGTGAGATGGCTTTCCAAGGGCACGCCTGGCAGAGGGAATGTGGGCAGGGCTGACATAGGCCTCCTGGCCTCCATCCCTGCCGCTCCCACTGCGCCCTGATGCCTTCCAGGCCATATCCTGTGACTGAACATCTTCCCATCGAGGGGTCTTTTGAAGAAAGTTCAGGACAAGGATTTCCACTTCTGGGAGCAGGCCTTCCTCTTCCAACCCACTCTGGCCTGGATCCCACCCCTTTTAGGAGCCTTCCTCCAGCACCCAGCACCCAGCTCCAGGCCCTGTACCTCAGCTTCTGTATTCCTCCTTTCTTACAACTTACAATGTTCTGGAACTTTCCTCCAGTGCTACTCCAACTGGCTCCTCCTCAAAGCTTGTCTCCCCCAGTCCTTTGACCTGGACATCAGAAAGGCTATGGAAGGATTCATAGGCTGGAGGTTAGGAAAAGTGAGTTCTAGAACTTTCCACCAACCAAAAGCATTATATTTAACAATGAAAAATAATCACAGGTTTGAAGACGGTTTCACGGAAAGCGGCAGTATTCCAAAGCAGGACACAGGCTGAAGCCCAGGTCAGTCTCTCCCTGGCTGTGCCATGCTGCCTGTAGCACCCTCCGTCTCTGAGCCTTTATCTCCTCACATAAAACTGATATCATTGTAATTAGCACTGAGCAAGATAATGTGATACTGTACTCAGTGCTTAGCAAGTATCATTACATTGTCAATATGAGCACTTGTCCCTCCCCCATTACAGGCAATTAAGAACCAAAACTCTCATCCATCCCTCCATCCATCCATCCATCATCCACTCATCTATCTAACCGTTCATTCATCTATCTGTCCTCTTGCTGACCCATCCTCTCAGCCATCCACTTGTCCATCATCTGCTTATCCATCCACCATTCATTCATCCATCCATCATCCACCCATCCATCCACATATCTATCCATTCTCTTATTCATCCATCCATCCACTCATCCATCTATCCACCCATTCACCTACCCATCCTCCTATTGATCTATCCTCTCAACCATCCACCCATCCGTCTATTCACTTATCCACTCATACATTTATCCAATCTCTCATCCATCCATCTATCCATTTGTTTATCCATCCATAACATCTATCCATTCCCTCATCCATCTACCCATCCATTCATTCAGGCATTGCTCATCCGTCCATCCATCCATCCACCCACCAACCCTTCCGTCCACTCCTTGGCCTTAGGTGACATCAGAGCTCTGGATTTCCGTGGTCTGAGCCCAGTGCCCTTACATCTCCCTACAGTTCTCTCTCGAATTCAACTTCCTCCTCCAAAACTGAGATCTTTTCTAAGGACCTCTTGGAAAGCCCTTTCCATTGCTCTTTGGCAAAAGACTTTGCACGAGAGCTACAGACTAGGCTTCAAACTACGGGTGGTCCCTTCTGCCTCCTCCCTGCCCCTCCCACTCCTCAGTTCTGCATGATGGGGCCAAGAGGTGAAAACAGAGTGGTTATCCTTTTCTCCTCTGGTTCCTGAGAGAAAACTGAACAAAGAAAACGCACTGTCCTTTTGCCCCTGTCACACTACAAAGCTCTGGAGGTCTGGAGTGCTGGCTCTCAGAAGCTTACTCAGTTGGCACCGACTTCTATTGAGGAGGACAAATTTAAGTTGAGAAATGCACAAAACAACCCAAGATGAGTTGAGAGTACCTCTTTTTCCTTTTCCTTTTTTTATTCACTGGTGCCCAAGACTGAGGTTCTTTTTAATATGTCAGGCTTTTCAAAAAATGATTAAAATGCACCAGATTATTAAATAGAGCTATTTCAGACTTAATTTAGCAAACTGTAACATTTTTATCATTTTTCTAAAGCCCTTTTTAATGAAAACCTTCTGCAAAGAGACCAAATATCAAGACTGAAACCATGTTTTCTCTGCATTTGTTACCCCTGAAGATGTTGTTTCCAGATTTTCCAGAAATAATACATTTCATTTAGAAACCCGGGCCTCTGCAGTGGTGCCGCACATCTCTGAATTTTCCAATTTACAGCACAAGAAGTTAATACTGCGGTAATGTTCCGTTCTTGCCAGCTCCCGACCACAGTTTCATACCTTCCTCGCCTCTTCGTAAATGGAGGACTTGTAGCGAGAGTCAATCCAATATGTTTATTTTACATGAGCCCGAAAAATGCGATCCTAATAAGCATAAACATATTTTCTCAGCGACAAACGTCTTCATCCTGATTTCAAAGGTCATCGCGTGTTGCCATTCCCTGCGAGCGGCCTCCTCCATCTGGCGGGTGTGGGACAGGAGGCGTCCGAGTTGGATTTGCACCATGCAGCGTGGGATCTGTTTGAGAGCTGTGTCTGCCCATCTGTGTCCCAGCCTGTCCTGGACACCTCTCCAGTGACACCTCATTAACAAGGGTGAGACTTCCAGCCCTAGAAATGACAGCCGGGCAGAAAGCTACCAAAGCACTCCCTCGAAAGTGATTTCTCACGTCTGACCTGGCTTGGTGGCCACCCAGTAACCACGGGCCTGGCTCCTTGTTGGAAGCAGAGGCAGCTGGGCTGCGGGGAGCCCTGTGGGGTGGACTTGGCCCTGAGGCTCCAGCTGGTGAGGTTGGGACTGGCACACACCCAGTCGGAATGAAGCCTGGCTGAACCAAGGTCCTGGAGGGGGGCCACTCACCTGGTTTGGCCCCTCTGGCTTCCGAAGCCCAGTGGCAGAAGTCCGGTGGGGCCCTGAGGCCAGGACGCCCCTCCTTGGCACCCCCTGGAGGGCGTCCTGTGAACCCAGGGAACTCTAGAGACAAGATGTGGATTTGATGGGGGTGATGGAGCCCACAGCCCAGAACGGGCACCACTGCGCCTGATCCACCACAGCAAACATCCCGGCAACAGGCAGAGTCTGGGGGACAGGGCACCTCCTGCGCCACACCGCCAGGGTTCCCCCAGCTGCTTCCGAGCGCAGGGGGTGGGGTGTTGTCCCACCTCTCCCAGCTCCTGGGTCAGGCGGACCCGCAAGTTACTGCCCACAGTCATGTTCGGGCCTCAGCATCATGGGACCGGCCACCGGGAACAGGATTCTATAGGTAATGGGTCATCCCAAGGAGCCAGATGTCTCATCTGATGTGGGAAAAGACAGATCCAAAGAGGGGCAAGACTGGCCGAAGTCCGTCAGTGAGGTAGTGGTGTGGGCAGACCCCAGGTCTCTGACCTCCCCGCCCACGGCCGTGTCCGCCCCGCCCCACGCCCAGGCTTGGCTCTAGCAAACCTCCCCACACATTCTCCCAAGAAGTTAGGCCAACTGGAGGTTCAGCTGAGGTCACCAAGAACTTCTGTGAATGTCACATCCCGCCTCGTGCTCCTCATCGCTGCAAACACCCCCAACTGGCCCTGCCGCCAATCTAGCAATCTTCTGAGCCCCGTGCTGCGAGGAACAGAGGTCCAATTCAGCCTCCCGGGTGGGAGAGGGATCTCATTAAGGCCCTGGCAGCCGACGTGGGGTCTGAGGCATTGTTTTTAATGGAAAAAACCAAGAATTTGCTGTTATGTGTTAGACTAAAGGCTTTATCTATGGGAATTAATCGGATTGCTACTGGCCTTCAGTCACGGAGCTATCGACTCCACATCCTGGGAGAAGACACCGACCGGGGCCTCGAAATTGGTTCATTTCTCTTTCTGGTGTTTAATGAAGGCCCGGACGGCTGGCGCACGCGGCTCCTCCCCGGGGCAGCCGCGAGTGACCTCACCTGCGCTCCCCGCCTCCGCGCCGGCCCCAGCCTCCCGCCCCTGCTCAGCCAGCGCGCTCGCCCGGCCAGATCATCACCCGGACACGCAGCGCCGGCCACGAACTGCCGCTGCTCAGAGTCCTCCTGGCTCTGCCCACGGCCTCCAGAATCATATTCCAACGCTCTCCCCCTCGAGCTCGAGTTTCAACACACTTTAACCCCTTATCGGAGTACAATACACAGAGGAAGGGTGCACGGGGTGCAGGGGTACGCGTTAAATCGTCATCAAGCAAGAGGCACAGCCCTGCTGCCAGCCTCTCCCGGATTAGGAAACAGTCCCAGCAGGGCCCCAGAGACCCGCCTCCACACCTCCCTTCAGATCAGCGGACCCCTGGCCCCAGGGCTGATCATTATTCTGATTTCTACCCTTTTATTTAGTTTTTTTTTTTTTTTACCAGTTATTGCATTTTGACACATAGAATCGTACCTCACATAGTGCACTTTTTTGTGGTGGTTTGTTCAACAGGGTTTTAAAATGCCATGTCTCTGCGCACTGGGAAACAGAGTAACTTTCATCCCCACCCCGATGTGGGACAGGCCCCACAGTGCCACTCCGTCTGCCCCAGTGTGTTACCAATACTGCCAGTCCTTGGCAAGCAGCCGAGGGATCCCCTCCTCCGGGGAGGCCCTCTGGATTCCCCTCCCTCCTGAGAGCTGTCCCGTGGGTGGAAACTTTTTCCGCCCCATCCCCTCCAGGTCAGGCACGAATCTCCGGTTAGAAAGGGAGCCATTCAGGGATGGGGACTATTGGGGGAACCTGGTAAGGGCCTGCCACCCAGGGGGAAGGTTTTGGATCAGGTCATTGGGTGAATGGGGTTTACCATTCAGTTGCTGGATTCCCGTTTCTTCCTGTATTTTAATGCATCCTGTCTCAAGGTGGGAGTTCACTTGCCATCGGCATCATGGATTTCAGATGGGGAGGGAATCTCCTGGGAAAGAAAGAAAGAAAAAAGAAGCAGTGACGGGAGGGAGGGGGAGGGGAGGACAACTACAGATGTCTGAGTGCCTCCTACAGGCCAGCTCCGCCAGCCACTCTGCCCTGAGCTCCAACCCATCCATCTCAGCACCTCCTTAGGTGACTTCGGTTCCCTGCAGGCTGTGTGTTACTTAACCTTCAAATGTTACTAAACCTCTCTGAGCCTCTGTTTTCTCCTCTATAAAGTAGGCATCATGTCGTCCACCTTGCAGGGCCGTTGTGTGGACTGGTGACAATAGGGCTCGGCCCACAGATGTGCCCACGGTGCCAGCTGTGATGACCACCTGTCCTGTCTGCATCTGGCCTCAGAGGAAAGAAGAAAGGCAGGGCAGCTCTCTCCGCCCTTGGAAGAGGCTCAGAAAACTCCCAGGAGGGTCCTTGCAGCGCAGCAGCCTCCGCCGTGTCCTGGAGGAAATCTCAGAACCTGTTTTCTCGCCTTGTAGACCCTGCTGGGTGTGACCCCACCCACCATCTCCAGCAGCCCACAGGGAGCACCTGTTTTCTTCAAGCCTGGGATGAGACGAGGTTCTGCCCAGGGAGTGAGGAGCAGACCCCTAGAGCTCTGGACACCCCCAGCCCTCCCACCCCAGAGATCTGATGGCCCCATGAGGCGGGGAGGCATTGGAAACTGCTCTGGAGATGCAGAGAGCTTTAAAACTCCAAGGACCAGGGGCCCTGGGTGCTTGATTCCCAAGGAAACTTCTCTCCACTGCACCCTCACTGAGGTGTCCGTGGCTGGTGCAGCAGCCCCTTCTCCAGTTCCCAGGGCCTGAAGCTCCCAAGGGACCCATCCATTCTGACCAGTGGGGGAGGGGGCGGCAGTCACCCAGCTGGCAAAAACCCGCCTCAGTTAGTCCTAAATGCACTGGTGATGTTACAAATTACAAATGACCAGAGCATCAGAAAAGACAGGGAAAATGCTAGACTCTGGGGTGGGGAGGAGTTTTCCTGAGTGAAACTCAAACCCCAGAAGCAATAAAGGAAAATCATGAGAGCTCTGGGCGCTGGAGACTCGCAGAAGACTAAAATTAACAGACGAATGGCAGATGGGAGGGAATATTTGTGACACCTCTGATAGACAAAGGGGCAATACTCCTAATAAACAAAGTTTCCTCCAAATTAATTAGAAACAGCTCTCAGTAGGAAATTGGACAGAGGCTCTGAACAGTCAATTCACAGAAGAGGAGTGAAACAGCAGTAAATGTCCAAAGAGCTTCTCGTCCAGGGAAAGTTAAACTACAAAATGAAACAATGAGATTTTTTGGAAAGCTTTTCACCTGTAGCAGTGGCCCAACATCCAAGGCTAACTCGGGCTGGAAAAGTGGGCCACGCAGATGTGTTCACCGCTGTGCCCCGGGACTGTGTTTTGGGGAAGGGGCTTTGGCAGAATGTTCTGTAATGCAGATTGCGCGGCCCCTCTCGGACCCAGACACGGTAGGGATCTAGCTTTTCTTGCAGTGACATCTTTCTCTCTGCGTCACCAGGACACATCCTGCCCAAATCACTCCTTGTCTATCTTTAAAACACTCATGTTGGACACCATAAAAATAGGGTAATGCACCCCGCCCACCTTCATGCAGAGGGCTGGCTGGGCACGGCCTTCCTGCGTCCAGGCCCCTTCTCGGTGGGTCAGGAGGCAGAGGGCAGCTTCTCCTGGAGGGCAGGGGCTGGGGCTTATCGGAGGGTTGCTAGTTAAGGGAGTGAAAGAGAGGGTTGGCCGGTGGAGGAGAGAACAGGAAGAAAGGAAGAACACGGGGGAGAGGGAAGGAAAGGGAGAGAGAGGGAGGGAAGGAAAGGGAGAGAGAGGGAGGGAAGAAGGGGGAGGGGGAGGGAAGACGAGGGGGGGCTGCCGGGAGAGACAGAACTGGGTGAGGATTCCCAGCCCCCCTTGACTCCGCCCACCCACCCTGACTCCGCCCCCAGTGCTTTAGGCACCAGCCTCCTAGCTCCCTGGGGAGGCGCTTTTCTCCTTTATGAAGAAGTCTGAACATCAGACTCCTCTCCGCCCCAAGGCCCTCTTAGATTCGCTGGGAGTTGTGAGGAGCTGCCTTCAGAAAGGGCCCCTGCCACCCGGTGCTTCCACCCCACCCAGCCTCGCCCCTCCAGTGTCAGCTCGTCTTCACTGACTCGCTTCTAATGAAAGGAAGCAGCACAAAGGTTGGGCTGTCACTTCTAAGATTAGGTTTTAAGAAGCTGTGGCTTCCGTCTTGGGCCCTGTCTCTCCCTCACTCAAACTGCATGCTCTAGAGGAAGGAAGCTGCCGGGTGAGGCTGCCCGGGCCACGTGAGTGAGTGAGGCCGCAGCGGACCCTGCCCACAGCAGCTGAGCCATCTGATGGGACAGCAGCCCAGCTCACTGCCGACGGCAGTCCCTGGGAGACCTTGCGATGAGGCGTGGCGCTCAGCCGCCGCAGCCCTCCGGACCCTCGGAACCTGGGGGAGATGGCAGGTGTTTGCTGTTACACAGCATAAGTAGCTAATGCAGGAGGCCGACCTCTCAGAGGGCGTGGGCATTGTCCTGACATGCCTGGTCACCAAGGGCCCTCCTGGGTCCAGTCTTGGCGTTTCAAATGGGGAAACTGAGGCCTATACCAGGGTGGGGTTTGCCTGAGGCCTCTGCTGCTTTGCTCAGGGACTGGAGTACCTTCCTCAGCAGGACAGTCTGACAAGGCGCAGGCCTGACTTTTGGGCCAGGAGATGTGATGTCCGGAGGGCTCCCGGCCAGGGGGAGACGACCACTGACTGGTGGTGCTTTCATATGAGAAGGCCCTTGAAGCTGGACAAGGGATGGGCCCAGAGTGGGCCCAGGGTGAGTGGGGACCTAGAGAATCGCTTCCACCCGCTTCCCCCACCCAGTCCCTGCAGCCGCCCTCCTGAACTTACCAGCCGACCTCGCAGTCTCTCACAATGCCCTTCAGCTACTGGGGCAGTGCGGGCGCAGGCAGGGTGGGGTTGGAGTGGGGACAGGGCGGGGGTCTTGTGCAGGACGCTGGTCTCCAGGATCTGTCTAAACTGACAGGGGTCACTGCAACCCCTCAGGTGATCGACGAGGTTTTGAGTCCAGTCGCCCTCACTGTAAGTGAGAAGCTGGGACTAAAAAGGGACCTGAGGCCAGGGTCGAATCTCTGTAGAGTGATGAGCAGGCTGGGGCTGGCACCCCAGAGCCAGGTGTCCTGACCCCAGGACTTGAGTGCATAAACCTCACTAAATATGGAGATTGAAGCCACCCCAGGGGAACCCCCAGGCGTCCCAAAAAGAGGAGGGGCTCAGGGAGGCACTGGCACCCTAGATCTGAGGCTGATGGGTCTCCCCACTTCCTCGCCCGTGTCCCTGGGCCTCCAGTTCTGGGTGGGCCGTGGTGAGTGATGCTCTGTGTACTGCTTTCTGGAGGAATGACAGTGCGGGGTCACCAGTGTGGGGCCACCAGATGAGATACAGGACGCCCAGTTAACTTTGAATATCAGGTTGCCAAGAAATAATTTTTTTAGGAGACATGTACCCAGGCAGTATTTGGGACATACTTGTACGAAGAAGGTACCTGTGGTTAATCTTAATTTAATGGCCTATCTTTTTCTTATTTGCTAAATCTGGCAGTCCTCTGGCAAGGGTGGGCGGATTCTCTTTGGGGAAGATGTGAGTTGCAGACTCAACTAGGAAAAGTCGGGGTCTGATGATCAACACTCCCACCCCTAGATCCCGCCTCCATGGCCCTCTCGGCTGGGTTTCAGCCCCATATACCTCTTCAGCCTGGGCCCGGAAGCAGGAACAAACTGCACAGTCCTATGAGGGTGAGGTGGGTTGGGCTGAATTGAGAGGTGATGAGTTCCCCGTCACAGGAGGTATCCCACTTTGGGCACTCAGCAAGAGTGCTGGTCAGAGCTGAGGATGAGCTGGCAGGAGAAGAGGGGCGTGCATCAGCCACTCCAGTGAGACCGGAGAGAGGAGGCCCAGGACTTGCCCGCTGAAGGGCATAGTTGGAGCAGGCCCTGTGCACTGGGGAGCCTGGGAGGGGGGAGCTGGAGGGGCCCCAGCGCAGGCAGGCTGGGGGGACAGATGGGAGGGTGTGATTTCCTAGCGCCGCTGTGGCAAATCACCACACACTGCAGCTGGAAACAACACAGATTTATGACCTTACAGCTCCAGAGGTCAGAAATCCCACATGGAGCTAGAATCAAGGTGTCAGCAGAGCCGGCTCTTTCTGGAAGCTCTTTGGGTGGGTGGGAGGGGATCTGGTCTTCGCCCTTTCCATCTCCACGCCACCGCCCGTACGCCTTGGCTTGTGGCTGCTTCCCTCTCCCACCGTCCTAGCCTCTCCGGCTCTGCCACTCTCGCCCCCTCTCCCTTTCCCTAAAGGGCCCTGAGGTGACACTGGGCCCACCCGGATCGTCCAGGACCACCTCCCAGTCTTGAGGTCCTCAGCACACCTGCAAAGCCCCTTTGCCACACGAGGCACACGCATAGGTCCCAAGGACTAGGACGCGGGCATCTTTGGGGTCCATTATTCTGCCGAGCACAGGAGGAGTCTGTGGTTTTCTCCAGAGGGGCAGCTGGCAGGGCTGCCAAGGGGCTCCTTGGAGGTGTCCTCAAAGCCAATCGCAGGGGCTTGGACTTTTCCTGGAGGCCCTGAAGAGGCGCTGACTGGTGGGTTTTAAGCCTGGACCCTTCCCAGGGCCCCAGACACAATCTCAGATGGGTCA
The DNA here is from genome assembly GCF_048564905.1 of Vicugna pacos. Lineage (NCBI taxonomy): Eukaryota > Metazoa > Chordata > Mammalia > Artiodactyla > Camelidae > Vicugna > Vicugna pacos. The sequence goes on along the minus strand of NC_132992.1, from coordinate 92,202,680 downwards.
GCCTCGGGCCCTGCTGCTTAGAGGGGGCGTGGGTGGGGGGCGGCCTAGGCTCCCTGTGACCTGGTGTGGTGGCTGGGATGGAACCCGTGGGGTGCTGCGGCGGGGGCCGGGCTGGGGGTTGCCAGCCGGCTCCAAGGCCCCTGCTCCCGCACAGCTGGTAACACATGCTTTACATTAAGGCTGTGAGGGTGTGTTTTCCATCCTGGTTTGGCACACGAGGGATGCCTGCTGCAAATGGTCCTAGAGGGGCCGAGCTAGCTGGAATTCCGAGGCTGTGAGCTCTGCCTGTGGAGAGGAGGCCTTTGAAGCTGATGAGGTGGGGGGCGGGCGTCAAGGGGGCCGAGCATGAAGTCACCCCATCCCCAGCCACCCTGGTCACAGGGGCGAGGTCTGCTTGCCATAGAGCCGGGGGCTCACTCAGGACCCCGTCGAGGAAATGCAGCCCACGGGAGGGGTCTGCTGTGAAGCCTGCTAGCTGGGAAGTTTGATGCAAGGTCACAGGTGAGATGAGACTCGGCATGGTGGAAGGTTCTGGACTTAGTCTGTGATGGGGGCCTCTGCCCCCTCCCCCTATGTGTGCCTGGAAGTCTCTGGCCTTTATCTCTCTTCAGAGGGAGTCGGGCCAAGGCTGAATGTTTCCTGGTCAGACTCCGGACACTCAGGCCCCTTCAGGTCCTCTGAGGCCGAGGAGGCTCCATCCAGACCCCATGGTGCTGACCCCGGGGGCTCCCCACCCCAGCCAGCCTGGGCTCCAAACATTTACCGCCATCTCACGCCCCACCTGGTCCTCGCCGCCACCACTGTCTCCCACCGGCATGACCCCACCCATCTCCACACTTTCTCCACCCTCCACAGGGCACATCAGCCTTTCCTACGCAAGGCGGCCTCCCCAGCAGGGCTCTCAGTGCCCAGTCACTCCCGGCAAGGCTGCCCGCGCCACGCTGCCCGGCTGCTCTGTCTCTGACCAAGCACAGCCCTACCTTCCCCGTCCCCTGCACTCAGCCCTTCTGTCCTGTGCCCTGAGCTGCAGCAGGGCCCAGACCTGTGCTAGGAGCTAAGGCCACCACAGAGAAGAGCACAGACATGAATCCTGTCCCTGCGGAGGGATGGGAACTCACAGCAACGTCCAAAGCCCGCATGCCAAGTTTCCCACCTCAGGACTTTGTGCTGTTCCCTTCCGAGAACAGCCTCCCTCCAGCTCCAGCCCAGCCCTGCCTGGTCTTGGCCGCCAGGACCCTTCCTCCCTGAGTCTTTTCTGGAAGTGACTTGTTTGCTCTTCACTGCAGTCTACCCTGTGCTGGGTTCTCAGAACCCTGGGTCTGCGCCTCAGACAGTCCCTGCAGTATGAGCTGAAGTGTGCCGCTCCCCTGCACCAGGTCACCTTGGAAGCCTGCGGCTTTGAGACTGAGCAGTGTTGCCGCCGAGCTCACCCTGCTAGCCCGGGTACCTGGAAGGTGCTCCAGGCAGGTACCAAAGAGCAGGATGAATCAGGATGATACCTGAGTGATGTCATCACCGCCCGGAGCCCTGTGGGCCAGAGGGCAGTTCCAGGCTGTAGGTGCCTGCAGGAGAGAAGCCGGGAAAGACCTCAGGCAGAAGGGATCATTTGGGCTGGGTTGTAAAGGATGAATAGGAGTCTATGAGAGGCAACACTGGAGAAATTAGTACCCCGTGAACATCTGTACCCCTGGGGACCAAGGGTCGGCAAAGCACAGCCAAATTCTATGAGACCTCTTTTTGTGTAGCCTGTGAGCTACAAGTGGTTTTCCGTTTTTGAAGACTTACAGAAAATAAAGAGGACTATGCAACGGAGACCCTGTGCAGCTTGTAAAACCCGAAATGTTTCCTCTCTGGGCCTTTACAGAAAGGCTGGGGGGGCCCCTTCGCAAGGGGGAAGGTTGCATGAGGGACTGTCCCTCTATTATGACCTGGGGGGGATGAGGTGGGGAGGCCCCATCACGGGGGAGCAGGCCAACCCTTGGCCTTCTCCAGGTGACACCCAGATGTCTCTCAGTGGGCGATCATCCCTCTCTCAGGGCGCGGGCAGGGCTCGGTGAGATCATGGCTGTCACAGGCCTGCACAGGGCCAGCCCGGGGCCCGCCATCACGGCAGCCAGCTCCGTGACCCTCAGGGCCTGGGACAGAGCAGGCTCCCACACTCATTTTTAAATTAGCCGGATTTTCCACCGGCTGGCTGGGTCTGGAGGGGCCTGACAAGATGATGTTCCAAGCTTAGAAATGTTTTAGCTCTAATGAGCTGGAATTTTGGTGGTTTCTTTTAATCCCACTGTGTTTACCCCAATCAGCGATCGAAGGTTGGCTGGGAGAATTGTCATTTTTCCTGTGATTAGTGCTCTGGCAGGCCAGCCTGTTTTCCAGGAAACGCCACCCTTCCCCTTCTCTGCATCTGCTAACTGCATCCTTGGAGGCCCCGGGATGTCAGACAGGGATGCTGGTCACAGTGCCGGGCACCAGGCGGGCAGTGGGCCACTAAGGCAACTCAAATGCTTTGTATCTGCCCCTGGTGTCCAGGGGTAACCATCAGTCGCTTCTACCAGGTGGTGAGCCATCTCCTAATTATTGTCTTAGGCTGGAAACCCCAGATGCAGACTCTGGACAAGGTGTCAATGCCAGTGGTTTATTTGGAAGGTAAATAGGCCCTCAAAACTCCAAGCAAGCAAGGGGGCAGGATGCATTTCCAAGCATGTCCCCCATAGGGTAGCCGGGGCACAATCCCCCTGGGGTCTCTGAATCAGTAGAGAGCAAGTGGGGGCCGGGAGCCAGTGGACTTGCCCTGCAGCCCCCGGGCTGTTCCCAGGGATGTTCACCCCGTTATAGTTTGGGCCAGCCGTGTATGAATAGAGCAGCCATTTGCAGCTTCAAAGAAAGCCCTCGGGCAGAGACGCAGCTGCTGGCGGCTGGAAGGCTGCCTGGCACGCTCTGAAATGTTAGATCCAAGGAGATGCAGAGCAGCGGGACCAGCATATCTGCCCCAGCCCTGTCTACATCCTCTCCTGCCGTCTAGCGCCCAGCCGGCTGCCACGTGCGGGCTTGGTCCTCCAAAGTGCTGGCTGGCCGAACGACTCCATGTGTAATGGATCAGGAGGAGCCCAGGGTCTGGAGAGTTCACATGCACGGCCGTCACCCTGATCACCGTCACCTGTGTGGGTTTCCTTAGTGCCTGGTGTGTATAGCTCAGGGCACCAAGAGGCCTTTGCCCCACGCAAGTACGTGACTTCCCCACGCCTCACCCTCCAGGGCTCAGCGTGGCACTGCACACACAGTGTCCTGGGTCAAGCGTGTCCAGAGGGGCCAGGCTGGGGGCCTTGAACATCTGGCAAGGGTGGTGGAGTGGCTTCTGAGGTACTGGGAGCCAGGGATGGCCTGTGACTTGGTGGCTGGAGTTCCTGGCCCAAGGAGAGGGTCCAGGTGCAGGAGGAAATGCAGGGTCCCAGTTACAGACCCCATGGCAGCCATGCCCTCCCTTCTCCACAGCCTGAGCCCCCGCTCAGGAGCTGCCTGCCTTCTGTCATCTTATTCAGGGTGCACAGTGGCCGTGGAGAATCCAGCCCTGTGACTCACTTTCACAGGTGACAATGCTGGTAAGTGACTGAGCAGAGCTGGCTCCAAAAGTGATGCTCTGGAGGAAATACTGGCTGTTTCCTCTTGTATCAGCTAGCAATGCTGTGTAACAAATTACATAACTGAGTGGCTTAAGGCAACCCATGTCTCTCTTCTCACGGTTTGCAGGAGGCAGAAGTCCAGGCGTAGCTGAACTGAGCCCTCTGCCTGCATCTTAGCAGGCTGCCATCACATGGCCATGTTCTCATCTGGAGGCTCAGCTGCCGGGGTTGGGGGTGGGGGTGGGGGTGGGAGTGGGGAAATGTTTCCAAACTTGTTTAGGTTGTTGGCAGACTTCACTTCCCTACAGCTCTGGAACTCGTGGTGGTTTGCTTCAGGGCCAGCAAGAGTGTCTAACCTCGGGGAGGGCCAGTCCCTCTTTCTAGGGCTTTCGCCCACTTACACCCAGCCCATCAAGTGTCACATTCCTTTGGATGAACTCACAATCAACTGATTTGAGGCCTCGATTGCACCTACAAAATCTTGTCCCTTTGCCACATTCCCCTGGCTAGAAGTGAGTCTGGAGGCCTGTCTTTAGCCGAGCATCCTCCTCCCACCCCTCACATGTCCAGGTGAATCCTTCCATCCTGGGTCTACCTGTTCTATGATTTTGGGTAAATCATTCGCCCTCTCTGGGCCCAAGTCTTCCCTGCTGTGGGGCGGGGAAGTGGCAGACCAGGGGAGGGTCCATTGTCTCACCTGTATGTGGAGACAGTGTGACCCAGGAGGGGACAGTCTCTGAGACCCTGATGGGGACATGGCGACCAGGGAGTCGGAGGGAAGGAAAGGCTGGGGCCCAGAGCTGATGTCCCACATCTGCCCTTCCTCTCTCCCAAGGTTTATGCCATTTTGTAGGGAGAAAAAGAATATTTCCCCTCTTTCTTTGAAAAAAAAAGGCAAGCCGTAGCCGTGTGTCCAGGCCCTGGAAGAGGGACCACGGAGAAACACAGGCAGGACTGCCTACAGGGCTGATGTGAAATGCCCATCCTGTCAACCTCTTGTGACAAAGAGGAGCAGTGGATGGCAGGTGCGAAGTGGCCGAGGACCCCGACCTCTCTTGTCCTGGGGAGCCCTCGCCCAGATGCATGCCAGCCAGCCCGGTGCTGACCAGCCCCTCGCCGACCCCGACCTGCGAGCTCCTGAGGCCACCAACAGCCTGCCCGCTGCCCCAGCCTGGGAGGGGGCTGGCCTTCTGCCTTGGCACTGCTGAATGGCGCCTGGAAAAAGTAACGGCAAAGAGGATTGTTCGAAGAGGGTCTGTCACCCCCGAGCTCAGGAAAGCCCCTTCCCCTCTCCTGGCCTCATCGTAAAGTGTCCTGCACCCAGTTTCCCCAGAACTCTCCAGAACTGAGAGCCTGGTGGGGATGGAGGCCACGGCCCAGGCTGCAGGCTGGTGGCTCAGAGCTGGCGCATCTGTGCGGGAAGTGTTCCCTTTTCCAGAGTAAATGCCAACTTATTAAATTTTATGGTGACAGGAAACTTGTAACCTCGCTTAGTAATTACTCGGGTCTGGAGTCAGCACACGCTGGGCAAATTCAGGGGCTGCTGGGGATGTGCTTTGTGAGCCTTCAGAAAGCTGACGTTGAGGCTCATTGGGGCCTCGGGGCCCCAACAGAACCATGGCTCCAGGCCTGGTCTCCTCCCTCCCCGGCCCCTGATAGCGTTTGCCGGAGGGTCCAGTTCAGATTTCTGTCCGAAGGCCATAGATAGAGCTGGCCCCCTCTGCCTTTGAAGTGGGTGCCTGGCTCTGGATGCCATGCAAGATCTGAGTCACACTAGCTGCTGAGAAGGGAGCCAAGTGTGGTCACCAGGAAGTGTCCACATCCCAATACCCAGTGACCATGAGACCCTGGTGTGATTAAGGAAGGATCCTGAGATGGGGAGGTGATCTTGGGTTACCTTGGGGGCCCCACGTCATCACAAGGGTCCTTATGAGAGGATAGCAGGAGGGTCAGAGTCAGGGAAGGAGATGTGACCACAAAGCAGAGTCAGAGGGGTGAGGACTGGCCCCAAGGCATGGAGGGAACCACTTGGAGCTGGAAAATGACTCCCCTTTGACCTCTGACCTCCAGGCCGCTGAACTATAGGATAATAAATATGTGTTGTTTAAAAACACTGTGTTTGTGTAATTTGGTACAGCAGTAATTGAAAACTACCACACTGAGTATGCAGTAGATGCTCAATATATGTTTACCAAATTGGCCGGGCGAGGTCAAAGGAGACCTGACACTCGTTATGAGGCCTGCCACGGCGGAGGGCCGAGCCCAGGGACTGTTCTTGGAGCCGCCGTCCTCGGCCTGGAGGCGGACGGGAGGTGGGCGTGTCTCCCATCACACGTGGGTGTCAGGGAGGGCATCGGCCCCTCTCCTCCACCAGAGGTCCAGCTCTGTCTCCAAGTGTGAGAGAGACAGCACTGGGGGGCGAGGTGCTCCCCTGGGGAGAGCATCATGTCTGGGGCTGTAGCTGGAAGACATTTCAGCCACAAAGCCAGCCTCTCCTGCTTCCCTTTCTGCACAGCACAGAAATCCGGAGTCGCGCCAGCCCCAGGGAGTCTGCTGCGGCCGTCTTCTGTGGGTCTCCACCCCCGGAGCAGTGACTTGGGGTGACTGTGGGCTTGGGAGACAGGCAGCGCTGAGTCTGGATGGTGACCTGCCCTCTGACCCTCAGTCTCGTCCTCTGTACCTTGGGGGGCGGGTGAAGCACCTCAGCTTGTGTCTGATAGGGAACAGGGATGCTTCATGGATTGCAGACAGGTATCCTGGCCCCGACGATGATGGCAGCAGTGATAGCAGCTGTTGGTTTGGGATATTTCTGGAAGAAGAGGAACTTTGTGCTGGGGAGGCTGCTTTTGGTGTGTCTCCTACAAGAGCACTTGTGCTGGGCCATGGACTGACCCAGGGAGCCCCTTACACTTCATTTAGCCCACTCCTCCCCCAAACCAGCCACACAACACCAACAGGGTCACCAATAGCATCCGTGTCACTGGATCCAATGTCCCCCACCTGACAATTTCCTCTTCCCTGGCGTCGGCATCATCAGCTGCTCCACCTCGATCCTCCTTGCCGGCTCACTCTCCCCTCCCCAAAACTCATCGGTGATGCTCCCTGGGGCACGAGCCTCAGGAGCCTTCTCTTCTGCTGCCCAGCTGCCCTGCGTGGCTCTGTGATGTTCACAGGTCCCTACAGCAGTAGGTGACCCCTGCCCGCAAGGAGGGTCCAGTCCCAGGGCGCCAAGACCAGAACAGGCACTGGAGTGCAGAGTGACACAGGCCACAACAGAACTAATGATAGGCAGTACAGATCATGGAAGGGGCCCCTGTGCCCTGGGGACAGTCAAGCCATGGCTCCTGGAGACAAGCCCAGAAGGAGAGAAGGATGTATCCAGGCAGAAATAGCGTAGTATGCCGCAGAGTGACGTGGAAGCCCAGGTGCTGTGCCAGGCTCTCTTTTCATCCATTTAGCAAATATTTATTGAAAACCCACCGTTCGCCTTCACATCTTCATCTTTGTCTACATTATTTAGTTTATCACAGCTACTCGCTAAGGTCTGCACGGAATCTGTCCCAGGTTTGCTGATCCAGCGGGACTCAGTCCGTGAGTGGCAGGGGCAGGGCCTGAACCTGGGTCCCCATCACTCCTCTGCCACACTGAGAAGAGCTGCGGACCAGGGGTTCATAGCAGAACGGGGGTCAGACACAGAATGGTCACAGCTGCAAGGACCTGGCACGGGGCAGAGAGCCCCGGAGCCCACACTTCACTCCTCAGCCCAAACTGAAGTGTCCAGATCTGGGCACAGTGCTTCAGAAGCCTGCAAATTCTGTGAGACTGTTTTTAATGTGTGTGTTCCTTTTGACGGCAATCTAAAAATCTGCTTTGCCAGTTATAAAGGCAGGGGCTTCCTCTTTGCAGGGACTTCTCAAGTGTTTTCTGCTGCGAGGATCGTGGTTGCTGAGAGGGTTCCCTGGGCTTTTTGGGGCAGTTTGAGAACTCTGTTTCTTTTTAAAAGGGTTGGGGGCGGTGACTGAAATAGAAATGTCCAGCTCCAGCCGAGACCGAGTGGCCTCTTTTTCCTCACTCCCTTTTCCAGTGAAGAAACCCTGGACCTAATGTGACAAACTGGGGGAGGTTCTGAAAGATGGAGTGGAGGACAGCAAGGGGACGCAGGACTTAGACACGGCGTGGCCCGGTCCCCTGGGCTTTGTCTCTGCCTCCCACCCGTCGTGCGCGGGCATCACCCTCGCCGTTCACAGGCGTGGACCGAAAACCCCAAGAAGAGCCTGGGACAGGGAACTCAGCAGAGCAGAAAACCTTTCTGAAGACACCTGCCCCAGTGGAGACAAACCCTGAAAAGAACCCTCCTCCTCGCTGGGGGTGCGAGCGAGGACCCGACCTCCACCCCAGCAGCAGCAGCAAGATACGGTGGCCGCCCAGGATGCTCACCGCGCACGACGCCGCGGATGCTCACCGCGCACGACGGAGTCAGTGCAGTCCAGCTAAGGCCCGAGCGTTCCCCCGAATCAGAATCCATGGGGCAGAATGAGGCAGGATGAGCTAGACAGGCAGTGCCAGCTGGAATTTCACTCCCCACACTGGCACCAGTGGGGCTTAACAGGGAACGGAACCCCCACCTCGGCCCAGGGCTGAGCAGCAGAGCACTTAGCGCTGTGCTTTTGATGAGGGCATATCAGCAGGGGTGTGGGCACAACCTACCTTCTGGCCTCGCCCTTCGGCAACAAGGTGCTGTGAGTCGGAGAATCACTTTAGCTCAGGTGATGTTAACGGCACAGGGAACCCCCACCCCCCGGGTACCCGGGCCTGCACATGACACCTAGACAGAGTGACCCAACCAGAGATTAAATAGAACCCAGAATCTCATTATGTGATGCCCCAATGATCCTGGAGACGGTAAAACATCACTCATTGTACCAAGAACCAGGGCGATCACAGCTTGAATGAGAAACAGCCATCAACAGATGCCAACGCTGGGACGAATCAGATGTTGGAACTATCTGGCGAGGCTCACAGAGCAGCAAACACAAAAACGCTTCAGCAGCAGTTATGAACACACTTGAAACAAACAAAAACACAGAAAATCTCAGCAAAGAAACAGAAGCTATAAAATAACACCAGGGGGAAATTTTGAAACCAAAAATACACAACAACTGAGATTTAAAAATCACTGGGCGGGCTAGACGGGACAAAGAGGGACCCGTCTGAGCCACAGAGAGAAGAAGGACTGAAAGCTAATTTCAAAAAACCAAATAAGCAGAAACTCAACGAGCTGTGAGAATATTACAATGGTTCTAACACCTGTGATACTGGAGTCCCAGAAGGAGAGGACGAAAACGAGGGACTGAAAAAGATTTAAAGAAATAATGGCGATAATTCCCCTAATTTGGCAAAGGGCATAAACCTATAGATTCAGGAAGCCGAGCAAACTCCAAATAGAATGAACTCAAAGAAACCCATGCCAAGAAACATGGTAACCAAACTTCTGAAAACTAAAGACAGAGAAGAATTCCTGGGTCACCATAACTCAGTGACATACCATATATTAGGGGAACCTCAATCCAAATGAAGTCAGACTTCTTGTGAGGGTCAGGAGGAAGCGGCACAATTTTCAACTTCCAGAAGGAAAGAACTATCAGCTCCCAAATCCTTTATCCAGAAAGCAAATTATTCAGGAATAAAAGGGAAACAGATCATGAATCTAAATTTAAAATAGGAAGCTATAGAACTCCTAAAAGAAAACAAAGGAAGAATTCAACTCGACCTTGACTTTGGTGATGAGTTTTTACAAGCAACATCCACAGCACACTCTGTGAAAGAAAAAGGTGATAAATTGGGTGCTATTAAAGTGAAAAACTTCTGTTCTGCAAAAGATATTGTTAAGAGAAGGGAAATACAATCCACATATTGGGAAGAAATATTCGCACAAACACATATCTGCTAAAGGACATGTATCCAAAATAATCAAAGAACTCTTACAATTCAACAATATGCAAACAAGCAATTTGCATAAAAAATAGAAAAAAAATCTGAAGGGGCTTCTTATTAAAGGAGATACACACATAGTAAATAAGCATATGAAAGGTGCTGCGTGTCAGGTGACATTAGGGACTTGCAAATTAAAACAACAACAAGGCACTCACATACCCATTAGGTGGCCTAAATCCAATAACGATTGCAGGTGCAGGTTCATTGCTGGACAGGATGCAAAATGGTACAGCCATTGAGGAAGACGGTTTGACGGTGTCTTGCAAATTTAAACATAGTCTTACCATAGTATTCATTGAATGCCTCAGTATTTACCCAACAGAGTTAAAAACTTATGTCCACACAAAAACCTGCATTTAAATGTGCATGGAAACTATTCATAATTCTCCCAAACTGGAAGCCACCAAGGTTTCTTTCTTAGGTGAATGGTTAAAACTGTGGTTCATCCAGACAGTGGAATACTATTCAACAATTAAAACAAAATGATTTCTTGAGTCACAAAAAGACATGGTTGGATATTAAATGCCCATTTCTAAGTGCAAGAATTTATCCTGTCCAGCATATTGCTAAGTGAAAGAAGCCTGTTTGAAAAAGTTATATACAGTAAGGTTCCAATTATATGATATTTCTGGGAAAAATATAAACTATAGAGACAGTGAAAAATCCCTGGTTCCTAGGAGGTTGAGGGGAAGAGTTGCCTAGCTGAAGCACTAGAGGGATTTTGTATTATATTGTATATAATACATAAGCGAGGCTATTTTGTATTATATTGTAATGGTGGATACGTGACACTATACATTTGTCAAAACCCTGTAGAACTTTATAGCACATAGAGTAAACTGTGATGTATGCAAATTAAAAAAAATCATTTAGGAGTTTTGGTCATCTCAGGATAGAAGGCAGACTGTGATGTGATAATCTAAATAATTACAAATGCGGGACACGACCTCACTGAAGGGAACTGGGGTTGGGGTAAGTAACTTTGGACATAGTGGAGTTTGTGAGGCTGAACGCAAAAAAACTGCACAAAAGCACAATGTTCTAGTTCAAGAAGCTATTTCCTATGGGGCTGGGGGTGCAGGGTAACAATTATGAAACCACTCTTGCATGTTCACTGGAAGTGAACAATTAAAAAAATAGATGGCAGATGGTAGGAACCAATTTCTCTTTGAGTGAGAAGTTACAGAGCAGCAAGGGGAGGAGTCTAGAATGATCCTTGTGCTAACGAAGTCGAGCTGGAGATATGAGCGTGAACTCGTGTTCGGTGTAATATAAACACAGATGGTTATATATAGAAATATGTATAGATGTGCATGTGCACGGGTTAGTATAAGCAAACACATCTCTTTGCTCTGTTGGCTTAGAGGACTGAGAAGCAACGACTCTCCGGTAGCAATGAGCACATCTTGCTTCCAGATGTTGCCTTCTGGTAACACTGTTCAATAAAAGGAACTGGGGCTCGTTGAGAAAATGACCGACTGAAGGACTGAGTCAAGGAAGTACAAGATGAGCCTGGAGCGTCTTGTAGTGCCGGAGAGGAAGAGGATGCTTAAAAACGAAACAAACCCGAAAACTCACAGTGACCTGCAGTATGCCAATGGGATAGAGTGGCCAATTGAAAAAGCTCCCAATGGTCAGAGCTGAAACGATCTAAGTAACAAATTAAGAACACAGAATTGGGTTATAACCTGAAGTATAAATAAATATCCAAGAGTCCAAACTGGCATACCTAGATGATTGAAGAAATAAGTGAACACATCAAAGGACAAGCGAGTGAACACAGATGGTCTCCTGGTGGGAGGATTCCAAAGAGTGACGCAGACATTCAGCTCTTGCGGCATGGGGCGCATCTCCCGCTCCTCAAGAGTGGGGCCGCCCCTAGTAATGCTCTTCCCAAGAGGGCAGTGTGCAGGTCAAAACAGTAAGTCCGCAGCGAGTAAACGGGACAGACGCTACTCCAAGCCAGGTCGTCAAGGCTGATATCGACAAGGATAAAGTGCGTGGACAGTAGATGCCCTCCACCCACACGAGGGGAACGCCACCTCGCTCCCGCGCTCTTCCTCCCCGAAACACATTAGCCCGCTCTAACCATATGAAAAGCATCAAACAAATCCCAGTTCTGGAACAATCTACAAAACAGATGACAGGTGCTCCTCAGAACTCTTGAGGTTATGCAAAAATAAAATAAAATAGAGGGAAGGGAAGGGAGGGCTGAAAACTGTTAAGGCCAAGAGGAGCCTACGGAGGCATGACATCTAAATGTGATGTGGTGTCCCGGACGGGATCCTGGAACAGAGAAGGGACATGACAGGGAAATTCAGGAAACCTGAATAACGCATGGACTCTAGTTAACAACATACCCACATAGGCTCTTGCATGGTGGCAAATCACCCTGCTCACGTAAGATGTTAGTAACAGGAGAAACTGGGTGTGGGACACATGGGGACTCTTTGTGCTACCTTTGGAATAATTCTGTAAATCTAAACCTGTTTTAAAATTAAAAGCTTATTTTAAAAAATTCAAAAATTTAAAAAGCCAAGAAAGGGACCAGTTGTTGGTATACACGACCACCTGGATGGACCTCAAGGGCATTGTGCTCAGTGCAAAAAGTCACTCTCAAAATCTCACACACTGTGCAATTCCATTTACATAACATTATTAAAATGACAAAAATACAGAAATCTAGAACATATTAGTTTCCAAGGGGCAAGAATAGGAGGGGTTTTAAGACTATAAAGGAATGGCACAAGAGAGCTCCTTTTGTGTAATAAATGCTTACATGGATTATAGATGGGATCACAGTGCATAGAACTACACACATACACACACACACAGACGAATGTATGTGGAAACTAAGTGAGGTCTGTGGTCTAGTTAACAGTATTGTACCAATGCCAGTTCCATTTTTTTGATACAACATAAGAGTTATCATCATCAGGGGAAGCTGGGAGCACGATATATTAGACTCTATGTGCTATTTTTGCAACTTCCTGTGAATCTATACTAATTTTTTTAAGTTGTAGTAAAATTTAAAGTCTGACTTGTCCAATAATGGTGAAATAGCTTGTAACAGACCACGCTCTCTAACGACAATAATTACACTCTAGACAAAACATAAAAATGACTGTTTGCAGACACTTCAGAAGAATCAAAAGTGGGCTGAAACTTGCGAGGATAAAGCAAGGGAAACAGCAGATGAGACACATGTGTGTCCTTCTCCCTGGAGGCACTCTCCAGGTCACACCGCACACAGGAGCAGAGAGAAAGCAGAAACAGCAGTCTGAACAGGCTGGGGAGTCAAGGGCTATGTTCAGAGAAATCAGAGGAGCTGCAAAGTGAGGGAAGAAGTCCAGGAAAGGAGAGAGCATGGGGGTGGAAGACAGTATCCTAAGATCTGCATATAAATGCCTCTTTGAAACCCTGGTTGACTCCTAAATTGTACGTGCACAGGATTACACTCCAAAAATATCACTGAAGAGCAACACTAGCAGCCTCTGCTCAGTTCAGGGGCTAGAGAACATTGCAGCTCAATTTCTGCAACGTTAGTCCTTCAACTGAAGACAAGGAAGGGCTATGCGTTAGGTATAAGGGCCACACCCCAGGACGCAGGGTGGCACTATAGGACTAAGAGAACCTGGGATGTATATTCCCTCTCCAAGCCTAAACCCGAACCTCCACAAGGTCAAGGTGATGGCTGGTAATTTAGTTCATGCTAGAATAAAAGGTAATGTTCTTCAGAGGAAAGTAACAGAATCCAGAGCTGCTGCATTACACCATCCACAATGCCCATTATTTAGTTTAAATTTACTAGGCATACAGAGAAGCAAGGAAATGTGACCCATAAACAAGAGAAAACTGGTCAGAAGAAGCAAACTGACAGAAGACCCAGCTGTCAGAATTACTGGACAAGAACTTTAAGATAAGTATTGCAGACACATTTACAAAATTCACAGGAAACGACAAATTGGTTTTGTATATATTCTCACTGTGAAGGGAAGTATCAAGAGAGAAATTAAAATTCCAAAGAAGAATCAAATGAAAATTTTAGAACTGGGAAAAGCAATACATGAAGTGGAAAATGTATGGAGGGCAGACTGGACACTGCAGGAGAAAGCATTAGTGAACGTGAAAACAGGATAATAGAATTAGCCAAACTAAAACCCAGAGAGAAAAAGATTTTTAAAACATGAGACAAAGCCTCAGTGAACAAGGGGACAATTTCAAGTACTCTGATATTTCTGTGGTTGGTATCCTAGGCGAAAAAAGAATGTCAAATGGGGCCGAAAAAAATATTTTAAATAATACTAGCAAAAATTTCAAATTTTAGTTGAAAGCATTAGCCCACGGTTCCAAGAGTCTCCGTGGTCAGGCAGCACAGCCGAGTGCTCTGTGCCCCCTGTGTCAGATCCCAGGCTTGCAGCAAGGTGGCTGCAAGGTGCGCAGAGCAGCAATTCATGAAGTGTCGATCAAGGCTGTGGATTGGATAATAGAACTGTATCAGAGTCCATTTTTAAATTTTAACATTTGTCTTGTGGGTATGGAAAATAACCCCTTGTCCTTGGGCCACACGCACTGTGTAGTCAGGGGGTCAGGATACCCCCAGCTTCCCCACAAGCAGTTCACATATACCTGCACGTGTGTTATATGTTATGTATGTTCCTGTATCTTTATACATATGTGCATGCGTAGAAGCACACATAGAAGCATGTGTGTGTGTGCATATTCACGCATACAGGGAAGGAAAAGAAGGGAAAAAGCAAGAATAATCAAGCAGACACAATAAAATGTGAATGATCCATGAATCTAACTGAAGCCTATATGGGAGTCCCTGGTACTAGACCCTCAAATTTACATCAGCATTTAAAAGCTACCGAAAAAGACAATGTTAAACAAAATGAAAAGGACAGCCACAAACGGGGAGGAAATATTTCCAATACGTGTATCTGGAAATGGACATGTATCTAGAATATAGTAACAGCTTCTACAATTCAATAATAAAAAGAAAAGACGTTTAAATGAGCAAAAGATTTGAGTAGACTCTTCACGAAAGAAGGTATTCAGATTACCAATTAGCACCTGAAAAGCATTCATCAGGAAAATACAAAGTAAAACCACAGCAAGATGCCCCCGTACAGCCTACAGAGCGACAAACAGGAGCAAGCCCGACCGATGGAATCAACCCACTGTGAGGGCGTGGAGCCTGGACCTCTCCTTTCCTTTCTGTAGGAGAGCAAAGTGGTCAAGCCACTTTGGAAGATTGCTTGGCAGTTTTTATAGTTAACCACGCAGCTTCCCTATGACTTAGCAATTCCTGATTGGGGTGTTTACCCAAGAGAAGTGAAAACATGTATGTCCACAGCAGGATTTCTACACAAATGTTCATAGCTGCAAATTATTCCATAATAGAGCCGAAGAGGAAGCAACCCAAATGCTCGCCAGCAGGACAGCTGGACGTTGGTGGATAATCCGGTGACACGCCACTCGGCAATCACAGGAAAGCTACACGACTGCACGAAGGACCCTCAAGATGGTTCGCCGAGCGAGCAGAATCAGAGGCAAACACATAATTGGGTGTAGTCCTGGGACGTTCTAGAGCAGGGAAAGCCAGCCTCGGGTGACAGGAATCAGAAGAGCGACTGCCTCTGGAGAGGAGTGTTTTGGCTGGAAAAGAACGAGAGAACTGTTCCAGGCTGACAGAAGTGTTCTGTGCTGGTGTGCGTGTTAATCACACGGGTATGTGCATTTTTACAACTCGTCCGGCTGTTCGCTTGAGATCTGTGTTACGGCAGGTAAATTGTACTTCAGCGTTAAAAACTTTAAGAAAAAGGGACCAGAATAAAATGTTAGTTAAATTAAATAGAATTTTATATTTATATTATATATAAACATATATTTATGTATATAATAACTTACATAATTTATATATTATATTACTACAATTAATTATATATTATTAATATAGTAATACATTTATAAATTATTTGTGTATAATATAATATATATATAATATAACAAGTCGTACATTAAATTAAACTAAGGGTCCGGGTCTTGCTGGCTTAGGACGGCCCTCCCACAGGAACCCTGAGGCATGACGGGTCCTCCCGGACCCCGGAAGCTGAGCTGGCCCTCCTGCCGTGGGCAGTAAGCCCAGCCGGAGGGCTTTTCTGCTGTCCTGTCTCCCTGCACACCCCCCACCGGCCACACCCAAGATGAAGACGCCCAGGGGTGCTTCTTACTTGCTGTCTTGCGTCTTCTTCTAGCTTCCCCGTGGAATATGGGGCAAAGCTCGTGACCCCAAACTTCTCTGACCCCTTCGTCTGCCCCAAGGGGAGGGGCTGTTCACCCTAAGCTGAGGTCAGACAACACCCTATCGTGCAGAGCAGGGTGGTCTCCGCGACAGTCAGCCCTGGGCCGGCCCGAGACGGTCTGCAGGCCTCCCGGGGCGGGGTGGGAGGAGCACGTGCCCCGCACACGGGCCCACCCGGGCGGCCGTCAGGCTGTGAAGAGCTGGCTCGACAGAAGTGGACATCAGGTCTGCATTTGGGGTGACAAGGACAACAGGAGGCCCCGGAGAGGACTTGAGGGAGGGCCCACGGGGCCCCGGGAGGTCACTGGTGCCCTCCACACCCAACAAGGCCAGCTGAGGGGCTGGGAGCCCCGGGAGGCTGCTCTGGGCCTTGGAGGCCTGGCTGTGGGAGCCCGTGATTGGATTAACAAATTGTAACAGACCCCAGCCACCTGTCTCCTTTAAGAAGAATAAGTGTGCTTAGTGACTACTCTGCAAGCAGGTGCCTGTGAGTCCGTCCATCCGTCTGCACGCACTCCGGTCTCCTTGCCGTAAAAAGCAGAGACAATGCCTTGCTTGCATAGTTGAGGTTCTAGGTAGCACTCTGCTCATTGCAAAGCAACGACCCAGGCCCTCGGCTGTGAACACTGGGCGTGCCTGCTGTTACATAGTCTCCTATCCCCAAACAAGGAGCTGGCTGGTCGGGTGGTCCGCGCTGACATATCTGTAAGGATGTACCTTGTCCCCTTTCCCCATGACTCCCCTAAAGGTAAACGTATCCTCTGTACTCATCGTGACTTCTACAATCTTGATCCTGTCTTCCCCTAAGTGCCTGCATCCCGTCACACAGCTGTCCGTGATTTCTCCTTTGACTGCACACAGTAAACATGGGGGCATATGAGAGGCTCGTGGGGATGGCTCCCGACTCCCTCTCGCTCTCTTGACTTTTTTCAGAGTCTTGAGTAATTCAGTTCATCTCAGTGGGACTTCCGCCGGCCAGAACCCACACCTGGCTGCATCAGAGGGCTGCTGAGATTGCTCTGGACGTGTCATCAGGGTGAGCTGGCCAGCGACCGAGTGTGAGATGGACCTAGGGGGAGAGGAGCTGGGGGAGAGGCTCAGGAGGCAGAGGAGGGGGAGTGAAGGCAGCGGTCGGGCCCTTGACGCAGTGTGGGACTGGCCTTGCTGTGTGGCCTCAGGTAAGTCACCACCCTTCTCTGGACCTCAGTTTCTCCATCTTGGAAATGAGGAAGACTAAGCAGATGGATGTAAGGTGCCCTGTGGCCTGAGAAAAAAAGAAAAGAAAAGCAAGCCCACGATTGCCCACGCGAATTACCAGAGAGACAGACTTGACTTAATCGGAGGAAGGATGTTCCCATATTCATAGCGTCTCTCTATGAGATGGGCTGTGGGAGAAGCCGGGCCCCCCACGACTGCTGGCGATGAGGTTGCCTAGAGGCTGGAGGAGGTTCTAGTCTTGGGCCAGGCCCGTAGGCCCCCGGGTGCCCAGGACACCTGCCCGCCAGGCCTGGTGTGACCCTGAGACGCACTGGGAGATCTCTCTCTGGGGACCCAGCCCCGGGAGACGAGTCCTTCACCTCCTGTGGGGCGTCTGCACGCGGTGTCCCACGAGTCCTGGCACCAGGCCTGAGGTTCCCCATCTTTCCCCAGTGGGGGTGCCCAGGCCGGTCTAAGCCCAGCTCCTGAGGCCATGCTCTCAGGGCAGCATCTTCACAAGGGACCACAGCATCTCCCGGCTTTGGGCACCCACCCCGCTGAGACCCAATGGTCTTTCCCCACAACAGCAGACCCTGGATTGGGAGCCTCGAGTCCCAGGGTCACTTAAGGCCAAAAGGACTTGGCCCTGCTCGCTGGCCCTGGCGCCGAGCTATCAAAAATAGCTGCACTGCCGTCGGAGTTTTGAAACACATGAGCCCGTGCCCGGGAGCTGGTGCGGAGAGGAGCGCCGCCTGTGTTCCACCTGGCTTTCAAAAAAAGAGGCTTGTTTTCTCTGGGGCTGGCAAAGCTGGCAGGTATGTCTGCGGAGGGGCCGTGGCCCCAGAGGAACTGACTTGCTGTCTCTCTGAAAGCCCCCCTCCCTGGCCGTCCTGCCAGCCGGCCACCCATCCGTCCCACGGCCCGCAGCTCGGAGCGCGGGGAAGGGTCCCCAGGGGAGGGGCCAAGCGAGGGCTGCACAGGCTTGGGCTTGTCCCGACTCGTCCGTGATTTATGCCTCATGAGATGAGAAGCAAGGTGCCCGCTCAGAGGGTGGGAGGCGAGGGAGGATGGAGGCAGCTACAGATGGAGAAGGAGATGGGGAAGCAGAGACCCCGAGTGGGAGCAGAGACGGTCGCTTGCCCCTTGGCCTCGGGGAGCCCGGGGCTGAGTCCAGGTGGGCCTCGTGGGTGCCCAGACGCGTCCCCACCACACTCACTTGCAGTGGAGCCTGGCGCTGCCCCGGGCTCCCTTCTCATGACTCATCTCGCCTTTCAGCTCCAATCTGGCCTCCACTCCCTCCGAATCCCTTGCCAAGGACTCAGAGGAGACAGCTGGCCACTCCAGAGTTCCCCCCACGGTCTGAGATAGAAGGTGTCATGGGGGTGTCATCCTGGTCCCCACCGCCCTCCTCACACCAGCTCTTCTCCACCCTGGGGCGCAGCAGCCCATTTCTCCCCAGGGAGACTGGTGAGGGCTCGGAAGGTCAGGAGCAATCAGGAGTCCAAGGTGTGCCTCGTGTGGCCTCCCTGTGCACCACGGCCAAGCAGTCCCCACTCTGAGTGTCGGTCACCTTTCCTGTCCGCAGTGCTTGTATCTGATGGCTGAGTCAGAGCCCAGGGCTCACGGGCCTTGGTCCTTCTGTCCACTGGGGGAGGCCATGTCAGACCCCGGGGAGCGGCCCTCAGAGCAGAGGTGGGACCATGAGCGGGAAGGCTGGGGGCACTGCTGATACTCCAAGCTTTCCAGTCAGGTCTCCTCGATTAAATGCCCCATATTATCTCCTTGAAGAAGAAAGAAAGAGGGAGAGAAAGCGAGAGGGAGAAAGAGAAAGAAGGAGAGAAGGAAGAAAGCCAGTCAGGGCTCTCTTTGGTGCAAAGATTATTTCCATTTTACAGGTGGGAAAATTGAGGCTCAGGGAGGCGATGAAAAACTCTCCAAGGATTCTGAACTGGTTCTGGTGCAAGGGGTTTAACCCTAGGGGTGTCTCTCCATCTGGAAAAGGTATGAAGGCGCAGATGCCAGGCCGGAGACGCTGGTCTTGGGATGTCCAGCCAGAAGACATCTGAGCCAGTGCCCCCTCACCCCGGGGAGACCCCAGATGGAAGGGAAGGGTGTTGTCGCCACCTGCACTGTGGGTGTGCGGCAGGGCCAGGCCTGGAACCTGGGCGCCCTGCTCTGCTCTGCACAGCCTGTCCATGCGGGAATGGCCACGCCGATCCAATCCTGTGTCTCTGTCCTCTGCAGAGGCCCTCCCGGGCTTGGAGCTCCCGCACCCAGTCCTTGCCCTCCCCCGCGGGACCGGAGGAGGAATCTGGCTTCCTTGGATGGGTTCCCCCTTTCCCCGCCTTCTCCTGTTCTTAATCTCTCTTCCTTCCTCCATCTGCAAGTAGCCCCAGGCCCTACTCTGGGCCCGTGGATGAAGAGTGCAGGGAACACGGAAAAAAGCCCCCAGGGGCTTCCTGGCCGTTGAGGAAGGACCCATAGACAGGTGGTCGCAGATATGGGGGGATGTGTCCCCTGCAATGCTGACCAGGGAGTGTAGACTCGGCTGCGGAAGGGCGGTGTCCGTCAGAGGAAAGCAGCAGGTGGTTGCAGGCACCGGAGGCAGTGGGTGCAGGCAGGACTGGCTGTGCTCTGGGCTGGCTCACCTCGAACCCATGATGTTAAACAGGCCTCCTCCTTGGGGCAGGCCACTCCTGCAGGGCCTGGAATGGCAGGCCAGATGTCCAGAGGGCCACGGGCTTTGGGAAAGGGTTCTGAGAGAGCGCTCTGGCTGAATGTGCAAAGGGTGAATGTGCAAAGGGTAGCCAGAGGCTGGAGGCAGGGAGGCCAGGGAGGAGGCTGTTACAATGACCAGGAGACACCTGGGGCAGTGCTTGGAGAGGTGTCGATAAGACTGAAAGGAACACATGCCATCTCCGAAATGCTGCAGACCCCATGGTAGTGTCATGGGAAGATGGTGTTTCTCAGCCACGTGCCCAGAGAGCACCCCACAGCCTTCTCATCTCCCCCCAGCAGGCTCAGTGCCATCCCCACTGAGGTGCGGCTCCCCCTGCAATCTCTGCTCTCTCTGGAGCTTGACCAAGGGGTTGGGCCTAGGGTGAGACGTGTGGTTTAGCCATGGCTTGCTGCTAAGACTACAGATCTGATTAACCTAAGGATCTTGAAATGGGGAGATGCCCCTTGGTTACCCTGCTGACCTCTAAATGCAATCTTAAGCATCTTTGTGAAAGGAAGACCCGAGACAGCAGAAGGCGGCACTGGGACCACTGAAGTGAGAGGCTATGGGGCTGGCTTTGACCATGGAGGGAGGGGTGTGAGCCCAGAAGCGCAGCTCAAGAAACCGGGGGAGGCCAGGAGACAGTCTCCCTGAGAGCCTCCAGCCTGCACACCGCTGGTTGTGGTCCAGGGAAACCACTCCGGACATCTGGCCCCCAGAACCATAAAAGAATATGTCTCTGCTGTTCTAAGTTGTCAGATTGGTGGCAATTTGTCACAGCCGCCCTGGCTTTGTGGTCAGCAGGCAGTGCAGGACCGTGATCCCTGAAAGAAACAAATGACCAGGTGAACCGCTCTCTGCTTAGAACCATCTTCAGGTCTGGCCTTCGGTGTAAGGGAGAGGATGTCAAAAAGGAGACGGGGGTCTTAGGGAGATGGGGGGCCAGAATCACAGCTCGGGGCCCCTGAGGCGGCTGGAAGTGGCAGCATTGGTTAAGAGAGAAGGGCTCTTTGTAGAAAAGGAGCCCCAGGAATCTGAAGAAGGGTCGCTTTGGGTCTCTGAAAGCTAGCTGCTCAGCTGTGTATGTGCAGGAGAGGCTCCGTGAGGCTGGACGGGGACGGGCTCTGAGCAGCTGTGGGCTGGACAGTTCCCCGAGCTCACAGAGCACTGGGAGATGTTCGCACTTCTGAACATCTGAATGTCTGGCCAGAGTGGAGACACTGGAAAGGCCACACTTTAAAAGAAGGACTAAATCAGCCCGAGAGAAAGACTGTGCAGTTTTTAAAAGAACAGGCTGATCCACAAGAAAATAAATTACCCACTGGAAGCAAACTCAACATCTGAAATGAAGAAGCTGACAAAACCAGACATTCAGTAAAACAGCACAATGATGTTCAGGGTTTTTTCAAAAAGACTCATAAAACCCTTTATAAAAATAGACCCCCACATACGGAATTAGTAAACAAAACATTTGAAAATGATTGGGAACAAGATCCTGAGTTTAAGAAAAAATATGCACATGACGAGGAAGGAGAGCTAGAGGGGCAAGTGTCAAAAGAGAAAAGAAGACTCTTCAGAAAAGAATAAAATGGGAATTCTAGAACTGAAAACCACACGGATCTGACCTGAGAGAGAGAGCGGGTGGGCGTAACAGCATGTTTGTTGTCTGTAGCTAGCATCACACTCAACTATGAAAAGGATCGAACGTTTTCCCTCTAAAATTGAGAACAAAGCAAAGACAGCCACCCTCCCTGTTTCTATTCAGCTGGAGGTCCTATCTCCTGCAGAAAGACAGTAAGATAGAGCAGGTATACAGGTTAAGGGAAAACATAAAAGTGTGTATTTGCAGATAACATATTTTTCTATGTCGAGAATCCCAAAGAATCTACAACCAAGCTCCTAGAACTAGGTGAATCCACTAAGGTTGCAGGCTATGAGGTCAATATACAAAAGGCAATAGTGTTTCTGTATACTAGTGGATGGAAAATGAGAAAATTTTAAAACAGCATCGTTAACAGTATCATCTAAAAGTACAGTACTTAGTCAAATCAACCCAACAAAACATGTGCAAGATCTGCATGTAAAAACTCCAAAACACTGACGGAAAAAAATGACCAACACAAATGGAATGATATCCATTGATTAGAAGACCAATTAACGTTAAGACTTCAAATCTCCCCCAACTGATCTTTAAGTCTCCAAAGTATATTTTGTAGATATTCATCAGCTTATTCTGATATTTATATGGAAAGGGAAAGAAACTGAAAGAGCCAAAATAGTTTTGCAAAAGAAGAACAAAGCTGGACGACTTACACTACCTGATCTCCAGATTGATTATAAACCACAGTAGTGAAGGCAGCGTGGCACTGGTGAAAGGGCGGACTTCGAGGTCAGTGAGAAAGCGTAGAGATTCTAGAAATAATACATGATACAGGTGTGAAGGCAGTTTAGCGGAGAAAGAACTGTCTTTTCAACAAAGGTGATGGAATAATTGGACATTCAAACGCAAGTAGTGAACCTGGCCTCATACTATATGCCCTGCATGAAAACTAACTCAGAATGAATCCTAGACCTAAATGCAAACCCTAAAGCTATAAAACTTTTAGAAGAAAATATAAGAGAAAATCTTTAAGGCCTTTCTTGAGTTAGTCAAAGATTTCTCATATGTGACACCAAAAGCACAATTCATAAAAGAATAAAATTAATAGATTGGCCTGATTCAAGATTAATAATTCTATCTTTGGAAGGCAGATATTAATATTTTAAAAAGAAGCCACAGATAGGAGAAAATATTTGATGGACACATTTCCAATAAATGACTTGTATCCCAAAGATACATAAAGACTCTCAAAACTCAAAGAAACAGTTTTTAATGTGCAAAACATTTGAGCAGGTGCACTTCACCAGAGAAGACATACGATGGCCATGAAGCACAGGGAAAGCTGCTGAGCATCACTGAGCCCTGGGGAGATGCAGTTTAAAATCATAGCCTGACGCCACTGTGCACTTCTAAGTAGAATGGAGACAAATTTTAAAAGGGGAAAAAAAACACCCATAACACTGTGATGCTGGAAAAGGTGTGAAATGGAACCCTCCTGTTTGCTGATTGGAATGCAAAATGTTACAACCACTTTGAAAAACAGTTTGATCGTTTCTTCCAACTTTAAACATATGCTTACCACACAACCTGGCAACCCAGCTTCCAGGTGCTTATCCAGGGGAGATTAAAATATATGGTTACCCCAAAACCTGCATGTAAGAGTTTGTGGTTCACAGTCACCAAAAACTGGAGACAGCTTAAGTACTGCTCAACCAGTGACTGCAGAAGCAAACTGAGATACATCCATGAGATGGGCTGTTACGTAAAACCAGAAGCAGACAATGAAGAAATGAAGAAATGCGTTGAAGCTCAAAAGCCCGTGCGAACAGTGATCGCTCTGGGAACTCCGTGTGCCCTGCCTCGAAAGCAACAAGAACTGCTGCAAAACGATAGCACCCAGCCCCTGCGGAATGCTGAAAATTAGCCACAGGCAGAGAACAAACTGAAAAGCATCTATTTAAGAAAAATGACTGAACCTCATTAACAGTCGCGAGTCTGTGGCATTTTAAATTGGGGGCTGTTCCCACACATGCTCCCCCCGCCCTCCCCTGCCCCCCAGCTCAGGGGTGCTGTTGAAAGGCTCACTCCCAGGGCACACTCAGTAGTTTGACTTCAAACTAGAATTTTCAGGAAAATCTCTATTCCCAGGTGTCATTTCTCTTTGATTTGAATCTGAGAGGAAAGCCCTATGCCCAGGGTGTTACTGGAACAAGAGAGGAATCCGCTGGTAACGTCGCAGTTGCCCGAGGCTGTAATTTCAGCTGGGGCAAAGGGGAGTCTGGCCAAAGCTTTAAAAGGAAGACCTGGGGAGGCAGAAAACCAAAGGGAACTTTGAAGCGCTCTCGCGTGCCCCTGCGGCTCTAAAGGGCGGCGTGAAAGCACAGGGCTATACGCACACCCAGGAAAGATGTGGAAAAGACGCAGACCCGGCCACTCTCTTCTGGCTGTCTCTGAGGCCCCGCGCAAGCGGGAAGTAGAAACCAGGGACACCGTTTAAGCCACCTGAAGCTTGAAGGTGTGCTGTCACTCACAGAAGACCTTGACCAAGCGCAGAAGACGTATGGTCAGGGCAGTTAAGGAAATCTCCTGATCAACCGCTGGCTGAGTTGGACGTTGCACCGACACAGGGCTGAACCCTCGGGGGCCAGGCTTTAAAATATAAACAAGAACTTAAAAAAAAAAACAGAAAAAGTAAGCAGAGAACTCAGTGCCTGCACACCACAGGGAATACAGACTCAGCCCAGGAAAGCCACTAAACCAGTAAGAAGCACAAAGAAAAACACAAACAAACAAACACACTCAAGAAACCCCAGCAACACCACCAGCCCCTCGAGGGCGAGGAGCTGATGACAGAATTGTTACAAATTGTTATTGAAAATTTCCAGTTTTCAACAAAAAATTATGACACAGGCAATGAAAGGGGAGAACATCGCCCATACGCAGGGACAAAAAGCAGCTAATGGAAAACATCCCTGAGGCGCCCCAGATGTTGGACAGACAATTTAAATCAGTTAGTATAAATATGTTCAAAGAACTTTAAAAACTATGTTTAAAGAATTAGATTAAAGGAAAAATAAAAGAGAGAAAAGAACCAAGTAGAAATTCTGCAGTTCAAAAGTACAGTATCTGAAGTGAAAACCACTAGAGAAACTCAACAACAAATTTGAATTCACAAAGGAAAGAAACATGAACCAAACAACTTCAAAAGAATTAATACCAGTTCTTCACAAACTCTTTCAAAAAGTAGAAGAGGAGGAAACACTTCCCAAATCATTCTATGAGGCCAGCATTACCCTGACGCCAAAACCAGAAAAAGACGTCACAAGAAAAGAAAACTACAGATCAATATTCCTCATGAATACACATGAAAAGTCCACAACAAAATACTGACAAGCCAAGTCCAGCAACATGTGAGAAAAATGCACAGCGTGACCGGGGGGATGTAACCCAGGGACGCCAAGTTGATTTTCCACTCAGAAATCGATTAATATAATTCACGGCAATAGAATAAAAAACACACACACTGTCATCTCAGTATGTGCAGAAAAAAGTATATGACAAAATCCAGCAGCCGTCCTGATGCAAACACTCAACAAAAACGCAACAGAGGAAAGCTTCCTCAAACTGACAAAGGGCGTCTGTAAAAGACCCACAGCTAACATTACGCTTGATGCTGAAATCCTGGGTGTCTTTCTCAAGATATCTGGACCAAAGCAAGAACGACTCTTCTCGTCTTTCTTGTTCAGCATTGTGCTGGAGGTATGGCAATTAACAAAGAAATGAAAGGGATATTAGCTAGGAAGAAGTAAAACTATATTTGCAGCAGACATGATCCTGTATAGAGAAAACTCTAAGGAATGCACTTAAAAAAAACATTAGAACCTATAAACTAGTTCAGCAAGATTGCAGCACACAAGATCTACCTACCTACTTACCTATCTGTCTGTCTATCTATCTATCTATAAATTGATATATATATATATCAATATATAAAAAATCAACTGCATTTCTATACACTTGCAATAAACCATCCAAAAATGAAACTAAGGAAATAAATCCATTTACAATAGCATCAAAAAGAATGGACTACTTAGGAATAAATATACCAAGAAAAGTGCAAAACGTTGTTGAAAGAAATTAAGGCAGCTCTAAATAAATTTTCAAAAATCCTGTGTTCATGGATTGGAGGACTTATATTGTTGAGATGCCTATACACCCCAGATTGGTCTGTGAGTGCAACAACAGTACATGTCCAGATCCCAGACGGCTTCTTCATAAAAACGGACAAGCTGAATCTAAAATTCACATATAATTCAAGGGACTCAGAATACCAAATAGGCAAAACAATCTTTTAAAAGAAGAACAAAGTAGGAAGACTCACACTTCTTGATTTCAAAACTTACTACAAAGCAACAATAATCATTACAGTATGGTTCTGGACTGAGGATACATGTATAAATTAATGGAATTCATTTGAAAGTCCAGAAATAAACCAGTGTGTTTGTGGTAAACTTACTTCTGACCAGAGTGCCAATTTCATCCAACAGGGAAAGAATAGTCTTTTTAACAAATGGTGTGGAGACAACGCGAGAGCCACTTGCAGAAGAATGAAGTTGGACTCTTACCTCACACCATATGCAAAAGTTCACTCAAAATCGATCAAACGCCTAAATGTCAGCACTAAAACTATAAAACTCCAGAAGAAAATATAAGGGTAAATCTTCATGACCTTCACTTTGGCAATGGATTATTAGATATGATACCAAAAGCAAGACCCATAAAAGAAACATATATATATATCAGATTTCATCAAAATGAAAGTCTTTTATGCTTCAGTGGGAAAAACATTTGTAAATCATATACCTGCTGAGCACTTGAAATAGCCAAAAGGTGGAAATAACCCAAATGTCCATCAGGAAATAACTGAATGAACACAATGTGGTATAGCAGTATGATGGAATGTTATTTGACCACACAAAGAAATGAGACACTGCCCACCCACTGTAGGATTCCATATATATGAAACGTCCACAATAGGACAATTCATAAAGACAGAAAATAGATGAGTGATTGCACAGACCTGGGTTTGGGGGGAGTGGAGGAAGTGATGGAGAGTAAGAGGAGCATAGCTAAAGAATACAGGGTTTCTTTTTGAGATGACGAAAGTTGACTGTGGAGCTGGTTGCACTTATCTATGAATATATTTAAGGCCACTGAACATTTTAAATGGATAAATTTTGTGCTATGCAGATCATCTCTCAACAGAACTATTTTTAGAAAGAAGAGGGGTGTGATAAGTTGTGTGGAATGTTTCTGAGATGAAAATTAAAATAATAATGTTGACCCTTGGATGTGACAGCCTGGAGGTCACTGATAGAAGAGAG
The DNA here is from genome assembly GCF_048564905.1 of Vicugna pacos. NCBI lineage: Eukaryota > Metazoa > Chordata > Mammalia > Artiodactyla > Camelidae > Vicugna > Vicugna pacos. The sequence continues at coordinate 92,175,856 of NC_132992.1, read as the reverse complement.
AGAAAGAGAGAAGGCGTTCATCATCTGTACCAATACATGCACAATGGGAGTCCCAAAATGAGATGAAAGAGAGAATGAGGCAGAAAGAAATATTTGAAAAAATAATGGCTAAAATCTTCCTAAGTTGGATGAAAAACATTTATACACACACACAAGAAGCTGAGCAAAATCCAAGTAGATTAAATGCAAAGAGATCCACATCATAGTCAAATTGACCAAAGTCAAAACCAGAAAGAACATATTGGAAGTAGCAAGAGAAATCTACTTAAATTGTATGATGGATCCTCAATAAGATAACAGCTGACTTCACCTCAGAAAGGTGAAGAAAGGACAGAAGAACGGTGTGTAAAATGTTGGAAGTAAAGACTGGTCAGTCAGTAATTTTATATTCAGCAAAACCATCTTTCAAAACCAAAATGCAACAAAAAGACATTCCCAGGTAAAGAAAGACTGAGAGAATGTATAGCCATCACGTCAGCCATATAAGAAATACTAATACAATTCTTTCAGGCTGAAATAAAAGAACACTAGAAGGTCAGATCCACAGGAAGAAACAGAAAGCACTAGTAAAGGGAACCACATGGGTAAACACGAAAAACAATATAAATATACTTTTGTTTGCAATTCTTTTTTCCCTCCTATCTAATCAAAAAGACAACTGCATAAAGCAATAGTTACAAATCTGTACTGACTGGCATGCAATGTATATGGTTGTAATTTGTATGACAATCACAGCACAAAGGGGTGGAGAGGAAATGGAGCTATAAAGGAGCAAAGACTTTGTGCAGTATCAAAATTGTATTAATCTGGACTGAATTGTTTTAAGTAAGATGATAGATCTAACCCACAAGTGACCACTAAGAAAATAACTTAAAAAACAGGCTAAAAGAAATGACAGAAGTTTTAAATGGTACACTAGAAAACACCTAACACGAAATAAAGCAGCAGTGATGGAACAGAAGAACAAAAAAGGCACACAACAGAGAAAGCAAATAGCAAGTGACATACGTAAGTCCTATTTGTTTAATCAAATATCAGTGGATTAAACACTTCAGTTACAACGAAGGGATTGAAAGAATGGGTAAAAATTAAGACCCAGGTATGTTTAATCTACAAGACATGTATTGTAGATACAAGGACACACATAGCTCAAAAGCAAATAGACGGGAGAAAGACACACCTTGCGAACAGCAACAGAGAGCTGGAAATGCTATTTTAATATCAGACAAAATGCACTTTACGACAAACACTACTAGAGAGAGAGAGGTGGCATTTTATAATGATAAAAGAGTCAATTAGTCAAGAAGTGATAATCGTAAATACCTATGTACCTAACAACACAGTCCCAGAATACATGAAGAAACAACTCAGAACTGAAGTTGGGAATAGACAATTCAACAGGAATGGCTGAAGGTTTCAAAATCACACTTTCAATAATGAATGGAACAACCAGGCAGAACAAGGAAACAAAACTTGAATGGCACTATCGATCAACTAGATCTAACAGAAATCTATAGAACATGTCACACACAACAGCAGAACACGCATCCTTCCCAAGCGCACACAGAGCGTTTTCCTGGACAGACCTTGTGTTCGGCCATGAAAGAAGTTGCAACTAATTTAAAAGAACTGAGATGGTACAAAGCAGGTTCTCTGATGACAATGAAATGAAGTTAGAAGTCAATGACAAAAGGAAATTTGGGAAATTTACACATTTCTGTAATTAAATAATACACACCTAAATAAAAACGAGTCAAAGAATAAATCACAAAGGAAACTAGAACTTATGTTGAGATGAATTAAGACAAAAATGCAACATACCAAAATTCATGGGACACAGAGAAAGCAGTGCTCAGAGGAAGACTTATAGTTGTAAATCCCTATGTTAAAAACTTAGAAAGATTTCAGAACCATAACCTAACTTTCTACCTTAAGAAACTAGAAAAAGAAGAGCAAACTTAACCCAAACTAAGTATGAGAAAATAAATAATAAAGACTAGAGTAAAAATCAATGGAAGGGAAAAGCAATAGAGAAGGCCAATGAAACCAAAAGTGTTTCTTTGAAAAGGTGAACAAAATTGACAAGCCTTTAGCTAGACTGACCAAGAGAAGAAGAAAGAGGACTCAAATTAACAAAACAAGGAATGAAGGGGAGAGGGTACAGCTCAGTGGTAGAGCATGTGCTTAGTGTGCACAAGGTCCTGGGTTCAATCCCCAGTACCTCCAGTAAATAAATAAATAAACAAACAAAACTAATTACCTCCCCCCTCCAAAAAAACAAACAAAAATAAATAAATAAAATCAGGAATGAAAGAGATGACATTACTATCAACCTTGTAGAAGTAGAAAGTATTATAAGGAAACACTAGTCATGATTGCATGCCAACAAATTAGATAACCTAGATGGAATTATTTCCTAGAAAGCACAAAATACCAAAATGGAAAAAAAATAGAAAACTTGAATACATCTATAAAAGTGAAGTAATTGAGTTTGTAATCACAACACTTCCCACAGAGAAAAGCTAAGTGCTAACTGGCCTTTCTGGTGAGTTCTAACAAATGTTTAAAGAAGAATTAACACCAGTCCAAATCAAACCAAAGCCAAAAAAGTAGAAGCAGTGGGAATACTTCCCTACTCACTTTATGGCAGCCCAGCTTTGTCCTGATATCAAAACCAGACTAAAATATCACATGAAAAGAAAACCAGGATCTCTTGTGAATATAGATGCAAAAATCTCCAATAAAATACTAGCAAAATGAACCCAGCAACTTATAAATAAAAAGGGTTATACACCATGACCAAGTGGGATTTATTCCAGGAAGTAAGACTGGTTGAACAACAAAAATTTCTATTGATCTAATACACTATATTAATAAAAGAAAAGATAAAAATCACACGACCATCTCAATAGATATTGAGAAAAGCACTTGCCAAAATCTTGATAAAACCTCTAAATAAAATTGGAAACAAAGGGAGCCTTTTCAATCTGCTAAAGACTATCTAGGAAAAAGCCTGCAGTGAACGTCAGACATAATGGTGGATGCTTTCCCCCAAGATCAAGACAAGCATGTCTGCTCGCGTCCCTTCTACTCAACATTGTGCTGAAGGCTCTAGCCAGGAGATTAAGCAAGAGAAAGAATAAGAAGGCATCCAGATTGGAAAGAAAGAAGCAAAACTATCTCTGTTTCCAGATAACCTGACCTTACATGTAAATTACCCTAAGGAATCCATTAAAAAAAACCCCACTGGAGCTAATAGGTTCAGCAAAGTTACCAAATCAATGTGCAAAAGTCAGTTGTATTTCTATACACTAGCAATGAGCAATCTGAAATGAAATTTTAAGGCTGCAATACCTTTCACAACAGCATCAAAAACATCAAATACTTTGGAATAAATTGAGCGAAAGAGGTGCAAGGCTTCTCCTGAAATTGATAAAACGTGGCTGATAGAAACCAAAGATCTATTTAGATGGAGATCTGTTCCATGTCCACAGATAGAAGGACTCAATATTGTGAAGACAGCAATTCTCCCCGCATTGATCTGTGGATTCAACACAATCTCTATCACAATTTCAGCAGAATATTTTTTTCAGAAACTGGGAAGCTGATCCTGAAAATTACATAGACAAAACAATTTTGGAAAAGAAAGACAAAGTTGGAGAAACTTGTATTAGTCAGCTAGGCCTGCCAGCGTAACAAAACACCACAGCAGGGGAAGAGTGTGCTTAAAAATAACAGATTTATTTATTATTACACAAATTATTAATAAATTGTAAATAATTATTAACTCCATTCTGTCACAGTGCTGGAGGCCGGAAGTCTGAAATCAAGGTGTCAGCAGGCCCCAGCTATTCCAGACTAGCCCTCAAGCCTACGCTTGGCCTCATTAACATTTTATTATTTTTTAAAATTGTTTGTTCTTTACTTTTTTAATTGAAGTATAGTTGATTTGCAATGTCCTGTCAGTTTCAAGTGCACAGCAAAGAGATTCCATTATTTAGCTACTTTCCCCTTACCTGGGGACATGGTGGCCACCACTTCCTGCCACGTTCTGCCACAGGAGGCCTGCATGTGTCCCGGTCTGGAGGGGGGCCCTCCTACATTGGAATTCAGGTTGCATGACTGGTGAGTTTCACTTTTTCTGCCTTTTTCTCATTATTAGGGTGGAAGCTACAGTCTTTGCAGCTTTCTCCGGGCTCCATGGAAGCAGAAGTCCAAATCTGGCCCATCGGGGTGAAGAGGAGGAGCAAAGGTGAAGGTAGTCAGCACAAGCCGGGCCATGCAGGTTCTGGGGCGCCTGCCTGATCCCTTGGGCACTGACTGGGAGAGACGGGTGAGAAAGGGGCTCTTGGAAAGATCACACTAGTGGACAGGTGAGGTGTGGGTTGGATGGAGCAGGGGGAGTAGCTGGTATCTATGGTGAAGAGAAATGTTGTGGAGGACCCAGACTTCTAAGATGTGAAACCCCCCTGGGACCTGTATTTGGGCCGATGCACCCATTATAAATAGGGCTGTGGCTTTAAGGCTGTGAGCTCTCTGGGTCCTTAGGGCTGGGAGCTCTCTCAGGGAAGTGTCTTGGCTTTGTAACCCAGAGGGACCCTATGGGGTCTTCCCTCTTGGAAGTGCCCAGATAATAGTCTTTCATGCATATTTCTCGAGTTTTTCAGATGCTACAAACCACCACCAAAGGGAAGAAATTAACTACTTGATTATCAGGAGCACGTGGTGCCCAGATCTTGTAGCGCCTAAGGATCGACAGTGTTAACCACCTTGTTACCACAACATCAACCAATCAGAGAATTGTGCTCCCTGGGGTGCCCCACCCACGTCTGGCCTTTAAAAATGCTCTACTGGAACCCTTGGAGGAGTTTGCAGTTTTCTTGGACAGGAGACTTCTGTTCTCCTTCCTCATTCCTGCAATAAACCTTTCTCTGCTCCAAACTCTGGCATCTCGATTTGTTCGGCCTCACTGTGCAATGGACACATGAACCTTGGTAAAAGCTTTAGGGCTATCAGATCCCTTAGGATAATTAAAATTTGTATAGAAACACAGAAGACCCCGAATAGCCAAAACAGTCTTGAAAAAGAAGAACAGAGCTGGGGGAACACGCTCCCTGACTTCAGACTCTGCTACAAACTGCAGTAACCAAAACAGTCTGCGGCTGGCACCAAAACAGACACACAGATCAACGGAACAGGATAGAAAGTCCACTTACAGTCCGTTAATCTACAACAGAAGAGGCAAGAATATACAGCGGAGAAAAGACAGTCCCTTCAACACGTGGTGCTGGGAAAACTGGACTGCTGCCTGTAAAAGGCAGAAACTAGAACATTCTCTAACACTATATACAAATAAACTCAAAATGGATTAAAGACTTAAATGTATGAGCAGATACTATAAAACCCCTAGAGAAAAACACAGGCAGAGCACTCTTGGACATAAATCACAGCAATATATTTTTTAAACCAGCTCCTGGAGTAATGGAAATAAAAGCAAAAGTAAACAAATGGGATCTAATTAAACGTAAAAGCTTTTTCACAGCTAAGGATACCATCAGTAAAACGAAAAAGTCTATAGAATGGGAGAAAATATTTCCAAATGATGCAACTGACAAGGGACTAATTCCTAAAATATACAAACAGCTCATACACCTCAGTATCAAATAAACAAGCAACCCAATCAAAAAGTAAGGAGACATAACTAGACATCTCTCCAAGTGAGGTGGGCAGAGGGCCAACAAGCGTGCGAAAAACGCCTACACCACGAATTGTCAGAGAAATGCAGATCAAAGCTGCACTGAGGCATCACCTTACACCCGTCAGAGTGGCCGGCACGCAAAAGGCCGCTCAGGACAAGGACCTGTTTTAGCGTCGAGAGATTTTCCCCGGACAAGGCCCTGGCTCTTTAGCCGTGGGCTCCCTCAGGGCTCGTGGCGTTAATGCTTTGACCTCCCTCAAGAGAGGGCTCTGACTAGACCTGTGAGTTCCTGTGGACAGGGCGCTGGTTGAGAGCTATGGGCACCCTCAGGGTGGGGACAGGTCTTCAGGACCGTCAGCTCTCTTTCCAGAAGGCTGTGGTGTGGGTCTCTGAGTTCCCTAAGGATTGTCACTTGTCTCAGGACAGAAGCCACGCCTTGGGCACAGTGAACTCCCCAGGATGCAAGTCCGGCTCTGGGATGCCTGGCGCTGAGCAGAGCACAGCCTCCAGCTGACCACAGAACTCTTCCTGGCCTTTGTGATTCTTGGGGGTCTGTGGCAAGGAAGGAGCAGGCTGGGAAGGTGGGGACTGTGGAGGGGCCTGTCCCCCGAAGCCTGAGGAGACACCAAGACCGAGAAGAAGCAGAGGTTTCAGTATCACTGCCCGATCTCTTCCCATATCTGAGCGGAGGACATGTGACTCAAATCTTCTGTTTGGGTTTCAAAGCTTTGCACTTGGCAAGGATTTCTGTAAATCCTATATATTCCAAATAAATCTGCCTGCAAGCTGATGCTGGGGAGGGTTTTTTTTTTTCCCTCAACACTGACAACCCAGAGCACCCGAGGGGCCGGGACCATAAATGCACAGAAAGCAGTTTCCCCAGACGTGCTCATCACCGCTGAGGCTTTCTGCTTCCACCCCTGCTGGGAGAGGCTGACAGTTGCATGTTGTTGGATCATCCTCACACGCCTGGTGTTTTATCCAGGGGATACATGGAGGGGGTGCAGCCAAGAGGCAGAGGGGAGGCTGGAGCAGGCTCTGAAGGTCCCAGCCCTGATCCCCCATCGGCCTGGCATTTAGCCCGGCTGAGCTGCACTCCAACCACAGAGTTTCCTCTGCTCCTTTGAGAATGCCCATCCTTCTCCCTGGACTGCCTCCCCTGTCCTGGCTCTCTGTCCCCCCCGGGGGAGTACTGTGTCTCCCAAAACATCCAACCCCCAAAGACAGCCACAGCTGTGAGCCCACCAAGCACAGCCATCACCACTTTTCTCCCAGCAGAGCAGGCGGCCCCTCCCACGAGCGTTCTCCATGTCTTAACAGTCAGGGACCTTCTCTGAACCTCTGTTTCTTCTTTTGTGGGGATGGGGTCTTCATGGCACCTGCCAACAGGGCTGGGTCTAGGATGAGGCGAGTAAGGCCTTTGCCTGGGGCGTGACATTTAAAGGGGTGCAGAAAACCCGCAGTAATTAAGATAAATCATCCTTGAACACAATCTATTAAAAAGTCGATTAGTGCAAATATTTCCATGATGAGCAAAATATTGAAATTGTAAATGAAGATAGAATCGATCTATCTGAGGTTTTCTTCGGCCTCAAGCTCCAGTAACCCAGCAGGACAGGGCCTGTCCTAGGAGGCCGGTGCCCCCGGGTGTCCAGGCCCTGAGAGCGTCATGTTGCCCACGGCGTCCTGGCCCGTGGTGGCCCGGGTGCTGGTTGCTGCTCCAGCGTGGATCACAGCTTCTGTGTTTGTCCAAAGTCCACTTTTTGTATTTGCAGCCTGTGGCCGGGTTCAATAAGTATGAAATAAAGGAACTCAGAGTTTGGGGACAGAAGGACTTATCAAGTTCCCCTTAGCAGACCTGCTCTTTGAACAGTGGGGGAAATAAAGACCCGGGCAGTGGGGCTTGTGCAAAGTCAGTGGCAGGGCCAGACCAGGAGCAGGGCCTGTCCTGACCCAGGGCTTCCTCTGGGGTCTGCACATAAACGGCCTCTCTCCAAAGAGGCCCCCTCATTCTCCCACCAAGATGCTCCCCAGCTCAGAGCCTTGCAAACCTCAGCCGCAGGGCCCACGAACGTTCCTGGCCCTGAAGATGGAGGGAGGCTGGCCCTGTCCATCTCGGCCTCAGGGGCCTCACCTGTGCAATGACCCAAGTCCCCTCCTGCCGTAAGAGCGCAGCCCCGTCCCTTTGGCAGTCCGCTCCGTTTGTTTATTTCAATCCAGTCTGTTCTTTGTTGCTGTTGTTCTAGGAGTCACTGTATTCTCGTCTTTTAATTCTTATTTTTCACTGACGTGTAGCTGGCTTACAGTGTTAGTTTCAGGTGTACAGCGAAGTGATTCAGTTATACATACACATACACATAACATACACTTTTTTTTGAGTTTCTTTTCCTTTACGGCTCATTACAAGACATTGACTATAGTTCCCTGTGCGATCCAGCAGGTCCTTGTTGTTTGCCTGTTTTATATACAGTAACGTGTCTCTGTTAATCCCAAATCCTGCCTGTTCTATCCACTCCTCCCTGCTGCCCATTCCAGCCTCCACAGACCTCGGCTAATTATCTTTCATCCATTCTTTCCATCCTGCTGTAGAGTTGCCATTCTGGTGTGTATATTCCAGTCCCTTCTACTTTATTTGTTTTAGCCACTCCGTCCTATTCGGTCCACCCCACCCCGCTGTGTTCTATTCCACCTCCTGCACGCAGCCCCGTTTCAGAGCCCCTGGCTTTCACTGCTGGGTACCGTGGAAACATCCACTCTGCAGATCACATCCCCTCGGCCCCGCTCACCGCCTTTCCAGCAAGTGCCCACATGAGCTGGTGTTTTGTGGTCGGTTTATTTTTTTTTTTAAAGTCAACAACCGTGAAGGCAAAGTGAAGCCTGTCTTTCATTTGATAGCTCCCAGATCTATTTCTGATCAGCCTCCTGTGCTCAGAGGTGTCTGCGAGATTTCAGCCGCCAACATTCCTGTCACCAGCTGTCCTGGGACCGCTGCTTCGTGACTGCAGAGCTGTGGGAGGTGGAGCGGGGGCGGGGAGGGGTCTCGACTCTTCCGCCAGGAGAACGCTGCTGGGACATCAGCCTGCGCTTTCTCACTCCCCACCCAGTGTGTGCCTTCCCCACTCCCACAGCTGTCATGAGGTAAAGGGAAACACACAGCTGTGCACACTCATGCAGAACACCCCGCGTTCCATCCCGGCTCCCCAGCCTCAGCTCCAGGCTCCATGGCAGGGGTGAGGGCACCCAAAGGCATTTCGGGAAAGTCCATGGTTCTGTGTCATTTCCTTTGTTGTTGGGAAAATAATCCTTCTGGGAAACCAGTGATGCTGGTTTGTGCTCTAGATCTTTCCTTTGCACATACAAATGTCTCAGTAGGTGTTTTACCAAAGAGATCGTTCATTCATCCTACGACGACTTTTGTCACTCATGGACATATTTTCACACTCATAGAGACCTACCGCATTTTTACTGAGTGTATCATATCCCACCACACGGAAGTATTGTTTTATTGAATAGCTCCTCTGCTGAGGAAATTGTTTTGCTCTGACAAGTAACAATCCAGTGAACATTTTTGGAAATATACCCGCCACGCACATTTCTGCAACAGTTTCTATTGGGTGGGTTCTTAGAAGCGCTATTGCTTGGTTAAGGAGTGTGCATATTCTGAGATGTCTTAGGAGCTACCAAATTGTCCTTCAGTTCTAGCTGGAGTAGCCTTTGTGAAATGAATTTGATCTTGTGGTTCCTGAACATTAAGAACAAAACAACAGCAAAACAAACAAACAAACAAACAAAAAACCTGTCTGGAAATGGGATGACTGGGGTGGGCATCTGGAGGAACTTGCTGTTGGATCACGTCAAAGACTCGCAAATTTCAAGAACTGTCCAGGCAGCACGAACCTGTGTGTCCAAAAGACCGTCGGGGAAAAAATGACATCCCTGCCCCTCAGGCTCAGCCCCCTGGGTCCCCCTGGAGCCAGCTGCTCAGATAATGGCTCCAGAGATTTTGAGGGGGGACCACTTGTAGCCATCACTGAGGTCAGCCCACCCAGACCTGGGTTGATACCCTCCAGACACCAGTGGTCTTGAAGGAATCCTTTTCTTTGCAACCTGGAGATTTGGTTTCCTATCCTATAAAATGGAGAACATGACACCCACTCCAGATGGTTTTTACTAAATAAGAAAGAAAAATTAACTTGTTTTGTAAATGCCGAAGGGCCCTCCAATGGTGGGACATTCTTACCAATCACATAAACTAGGATCATTTCTGTGCCATAAAGTGACTATTCGAGCTCTTCACTCTATCTCGTTTTGGAGTCCCCATTCTAGTGGAAGATACTCCTGTGCCTTCATTTAACTATTTTACCTACTCCACCTGACCTGGTCCCCCTCCATGAGCCCGCTGTACTTGCTTTGGTGGGTGGGGGCACCAGGAGTCTGAGGACAGGGGATGGCGGTGACTCAGGAGACAGAGTGCTGCAGTGGGCATCTGGCTGGCTGGATGGGCAGTGGGGGACACTGCCCTGGCAAGAGACACAGGCCAAGCTTGTCTCCGGGGAGGTAAGGATGAAGGTGATGCTGGTCCTGGACCAACCCCTGTTACATGCCCTGGACCCGCTGTGTTGGGAGCTGGGGACCCTCTGCCCAGGATGTCTTCAGCAGAGTGGCCTCCTTGTGAGGGTTTGGGGGGAGGGAAGCTGAGCTTCTCCCAGACGGTGGCGTCCCAGCCCGCTCAACAGAGTTAGTCTGAAGCCTCGTTATGTGGAAGCTGACATCCATTCCTCAGATGGGAAGACTGAGGTTCGTAGAACCCCGAACTCCATTGCCAGTGGTTCCTTTGGGCCTCAAATACCTATTTTTAAGTTCAACAGGAGAAGCCAGCCAGGATGCGGAACCAGCCCTGAGCCCGCACGCAGTCCTGGGAGGCAGAATCATGGTCACACAGACGTGGGCCCTGGCACGTCTGGTCCAGAACATGTGTCTAGGACACGGGGCGACTCCCTGACTTGCTCACTTCCCCAGTGCCCAGCCAAGTCCGAGTAAGTGCCACACCCACTCCTAATGGCTGAGTGGGCGCGGGCATCCTGGGGTGTCCCGACTCCATGGCAACAGCCCAGTCCCAGGACAGGTACCTCCTTCCTGCACAGAAGGGTCTTGCTGCCCCTTCTTCGGGGCTCTGGACACGTGTGTGGCAGGGGCCTGGGCCCCAGCCCCAGGCAGAGGGCTTCCAGGCCTGTGGCTGACCGTCCCCATGGAACATTATCAGGAGAGCAGCCCCTGCAGGGGCTCAAAATTGGTTGCATCTCCCGGTGGGAAGATCCAATTTTCACCTCGGAAAAAGTGGAAGGAGGGAGGGGGTGCAGCCTCTTCGAGTGCCAAGCGCCTCCCCCAGTCATGTCTGAAAGGCTGGAGGCTCCCCTTTGCCTGGCCCAGCTCAGCAGAAGAGGCGCCAGCAGCTAGCCCTCCGAGGTTCCCCCGGCTGCTCTGAGGGTCTTGGGTTTTGTGCCTGTAAAGTGGAGGGGCTTTGTGAACCTTCCAAGCCCGGCAGTCTTGCTCTGAGACCAACCCCCTCCTCCAACCTGCTCTGAGCTTAGAATATTCTGTAAACTCCTGGGGCACTAGACGCGATACTGGGTGCCAGATACGAGGCCAGCCTTGAGGTCTGACCAGGGCTGACCTCACTGAGTGATAAGGACACGGGAGGGTGGGGGGGTGCAGGCTGCAGGGGGAGCTCTGAGAAGGGGTCTCAGGCCCAGGCCAGAGGTTGTCACTTATTCATTCAATCAACACTTATGCAGTAACTTCTATGTGCCAAGCTTCCTAGGCAAAACCCAGCAGTGGACAAGGCCCCTGGCCTCCTAGAGCTGATATTCTAGAGGGTGGGGGGCAATAGAGAAATACAAAATTGAACAAACAAGGTAATATCAGACCACAATCACATTATGAAGAAAACAAAATCAGTCATGCCTGTGGTGTGGCCACAACAGATGGGCAGGGCACTCCTTTAGATGGGGTGGTCAAAGAGGACCTCACGGAGGAGGTGACAACTGGACAGAGCCCCAGACGGCTGCCCCGGCCGTGGCTGTGCTTTGCAGTCAAGGCCGGCGGGACTTGCTGGAGGATGGGATGTGGGTGGTGCATGACACTGGGACACCACCGGGAGTTTTGATCTGAGCAAAAATGAGTTGTGGTGGCACCATTTGCTGCAGCAGGAAAACTGGGGAGTGACCGGGGCTACTAAGGAGCTCTGCTTTTGTCCTGCGAAGTCTGGGACAGGGGTCTCTGGGGGCTTGCTGCTCCTGCCCTGCAGGGGAGCTGGGTGCCTCCTCCACTCCAGCGCACACGCTGGACGCCGTATGCACTTCTAACACTGGAGAGTCTGTCTTCCCCACTAAGCCTCCACAGCTGGGCAGAGTGGAGGGGCCTCCCCCAGCACCTGCCCTCCTCGGGGCCTCAGTTCCCCCATCTGAACGACACCAGCGTGGACCCACTGCCCTCCCTCTGACTGTCTTTCTCCACATGTTTTCTTAGTTTTGCTTTTGGATTTGGTCAGCAAATGGTTCCCGATTGTCCTTCTGTTTTGAGAAGCCTTCTTTCTCTGGTATGCAATTTTCAAGTTTCTCCCTTCCATCATACTTTTTTTTTTTTCAAATGATAGTCTTTCAGAGTAGCCTTCTATTTTTACTTTTCTTTGGCAAGATAATTTCTTAGCCCTTTTCTCATCATCCACATCAATTTCCTTTGTTAATTTCCAAGCCTCTCTTTTCAGCAGGGGCCTCACCTCTTAGTACTTAATTGATTTCTTCTATCACATAATTCCATGGTTTCATCAATAAGCAATTTTAGAAACACTGTCAATTTCTATTTTTTATGCCATTTGATCTGCCCAGAGGTGAGGAGTCGGATTAGGTATAAGATGAGCTTTCATTATCTCGCTGATGTCAATTTCCCCCTGGCCCCTTTCTCTGGGGCAGAGCGGTCTTTGCGGCTCTCTGTGCTCTCTTGTAATTACTCTCCATTTTATTCACTCTCCTGACTTCAATCCTGTGGGTTAAGAGTATAAATTAACACATGTTCCCCATTTCAAATGTTATTTTAACATTCAGGGATTCTATACACAGATTCATACTCTCCCAGCCTACAATCCCCTCTAAACCTGGACCAGGCTAGCGGGATGATTTCAGTTACATCAGGAGGGATTTTTTTTCTGTGCCTAGCTCCGATGATGCCCTTTGCCTGTTGAACGCTTTTCTCAGTGCTGCGTCCCTGCATCAGATCCAGAAGTGCTGACTTTGCATGAGAGGCGGTGGAGTCAGGAATCAACAGGGGCAAGGAGGGGACTGACTCTGGTGGGCATAGCAGGGCCTGGGGAACTGTCGCTTAACCCAGTCAACACCAGTCTCTTGGTGCCTGCTCTTAGCAGACAGGATTTCAACACGGCCGAGACACTGCAGATCCCTGTTAGACATTTTACCACCTTGAAGAGAAATCTGTCAAAAGCATTCCAGACTGCTTTCAGTGTGTATCGACCGCCCCGCCTCTGCCTCTCTGGAGAGGTGTTAGTTACCGACCGAGCCCGCTGAACTGTGAGCGGGGCTGACGTACCTACAACCCGCCCCGTGACCCCACCTGCCCCGAGCCGCCAGGTGCGTGGGAACCGCCGTTGCGAAGATAGTAGCTGCTGCCGCGGGTGGGATGGGGGTGTTTCTGACCCTCCTGTCTGCTCCCGAGCCACCGGGAGCCACCCAGAGAAGCTACAGCCCTGCTCTTGCCAGACCCCCAACGGTCTGCCTCTCCCCGAGGGTGGGCAGGGCGCCCGCAGCCCCTGGCCTCCTCCCTCCGATGCCCTCACAGTCACCCCTGATGTCCCAGACCTGACAGCAGCTTCTTTCGGCCTGCCTTTGTCTGACGGTAAAAGACATTTTCACACACTGAGGTCGGGGCAAGTCACTCTGGCTCACACGTGAGTTGACTTGAATTTGATGCTAGAACAGCCTGTTTGTGGCCCAAACATACATTGTCCATCTGCTTTAATTATTAAAGGAAAGTTTACATTAACCAGAAGTAAAGAATGTCCTTGTTCAATAAAGATGAAATTTTGCCCCTTTTCCTGGGACACCAATGCTGGTCCTCCTTCGATGATCAGACTCCCTTCCAGGGCCCAAGGTCATATTATATTTGCTGTACATGTAGGTGCTGGTCTGGTTTTCTTTCTTTTTTTCTTTTCCGAAACCTTGAAGAAATGTGTCCCTGACTTGATCCATGTTCTTCAATTCTGACAAGATATAAAACTGTGCTGAAAACCCTGCTTCTCCAAAGCACTTTCTCAGAGTCATCTAGGAAGCGGGTTTCTGGGCCGGTCCTCCATTTGGGGCAAATAAGACTCTTTCCTAGTCTCCTTATTGATTGTTTATTCGTTATTTTCATTGAACAGAACTGTTTTGCCAGACGAGCCATCCGTCTGCGCTCAGTCACCTGCAGCCAGGCACCCCATCCTTCCCTTGAGGAGGCTGGTGCGCATGTGCCAGTGACCTCACCAGGGGTCCCTGCAGACGGGTTCTTAGGGAAAGCATCCAACAGGTCTCAGTACCGGAAACATGTGCTGCCCCTGCCCATGTCTTCCCCTAGCCTCTCCTTCCTCATTCACTTCTCATTTTGCTCATTCATTCATTCATTCGGCCTCAGGCTGGCCCCGTGCAAAGGGCCAGGATCATAGCAATGACCAAGCAAGACGGTGCTCGGGGAGGTTACAATCTAGCAACACTTAAGAGTCAACAAGTAAATCAGCAAGAACATTTCAAGTCAGTGACAAGCGCTGGGACAAAATAAAACAGGAACACGGGAGAGAAACTGACATGGACAGGGGCTGCTTTACAGCAGTGGGTAAGTGTGGCCAGGGGAGATCTCTTTGAAGAGGTGCCATTTTAGCTGAGAGCTGACAATGAGAAGGAGCCAGCTGTGGCACTGGGATGGCAAATCCTCATTCCCAGAAAGACCTAAGATGTTTTGGGAATAGCAAGGAGGTTGTGTAACTGGAGCCAAGGAGAGAAGAGGACAGAGGTCTCAGCAGAGACCTTGCAGGCATTGCCACTTCCTGTGTATTTTCGGTAACCTTGTGCACACCCTTCCTGAAATCCTCCCCTGAAATAAATAAATGAATTAGCAGATTCATATCCAAATATATCTACCTTTGGCAATTTTGTGCCTTTGGTCTCCCACCAGCAGTCTGTCTAACGTGATTGTGCACTGTGTGTGTGTGTGTGTGTGTGTGCGTGCGCGCACACAGAAGATAACTTAACATCTCCATGCCTCAGTGTTCGCCTTAGCAGAACAGGAATCCCAGCAGCCCCTCCTCGCAGTGCTGTGGGGATTATGAGTTAGCGCTGGCTGCGGGCTGAGAGCAGGGCCTGGCAGTGGAAGGACTCCATACGTGTCAGCTCTCGGGTGCATTAGACATGTGGGGCTGGTTAGGGAGGGCGTGAGCCTGGACATGGCTACTGACATGATTAGTTACGTAAGAGCTGATGGTGCATGCTTCTATGGACATCTGGCAGGGCATATATAATTTAATAAGAATCCGTAACCTCTTTAAAGCCTATGAAGTGTTTCCCCGGCTCTCCTCTCATTTGATGGAAGAATGACCTCAGCTCACGAGAACCCTCTTCACTGTAAACAGCCACGGTTCAGATGAGCTTTCCTCCCACTGTGGGTCCACTTCCAGCAGCCAAGGGAGGTGGCCGAGGGTATCCAGAGGCTGGGCCCCGGAGAGGGGCTGTGGGCGGAGTTGGGCCTCGGGGGCTGAGACCACTGTCTCCGGGGTCTCTTTTGGGGGAGGGGGAGGGTGGAGAACAGACAAGTATTTTGCTCCGAGGACCTGGGCAGGAAGAGGTCCAGGGAGAGACTGCAGCTGGTGGAACAAAGGGCCGCCTGTCATTGGGGGTTGTTATCTCAGAAACGGACGGGCAGCTTTGCTGGGTGGTGAGCCCCTGCCTTGGAGTCTGCAGAAAGGCCTCGGGGCCCCGGCCTTGGAAGAGGGTCTTCAGTCCTCATGTTTAGGGCCAGCCGGGGGCTACGAGGCTGTGAGCCCAGCAGCCCGGAACTGTTATGAATTGACCCTTGCTGGCTTTGTGTGGTCCAACAAACACTTTCCCCAGTTGGGCCTCAGTTTCCCTGTCTGAAAAATTATGGGGAGGGGACAAGGTGGTCCCGGAGGCCCCTTCAGATGTTCTTATTCTGGAATTCCACAAACCAGCGGGGCTTTCTCACGCCTACAGTGTCCCAGGAAGAGCTGGGGACTCCCTTACCGTGCCCCACCATCAGCTCCTCTAGCCGAGAGGAAGGGGTGCTGGGACCGCGCGGCTGGGCCGTGCCTGCCGGACCCCGCTCTGCACGAGCAGGGCCCAGCGGCCCGGAGGGCCGCACGTGCTGGCCTCTGCTTTCCAGAGCAAACATCTCGGGGCGCGGGGCCAAGCTGCGAGCGGAGGAGGCCCCCGTCCCCTCCCACCCTCCTGGCCGCATCGGCGGCTAATTGACCACAGGACAGTATCTATGGCGCGTATACAATAAACATGACTTCAGCCGTCTGGAACCGTCTTCCTGCTGAGCCGTCCATCACTGCGCGGCCCCCGGCCAAGTGCTGGGAGAAAGTTCTCTCTCTGGGGCCGCAGCAAGGCTCTCTCCTAGGGGAGCACGGCCCTCCAAGTTCACCAGGATGGCCTCCACAGCTTCCCGGAATGGCTTCTCCAACGCAGGTCGCTCTGCAAAGGCTTACAGGGACCCACAGAGAATATGTCTCCTGTCTTCCTCACGACTTGGGAGGACAGGAGCCAGAACTAAAGAGCCGAGGAGGCAGGGACCAGAGAGGCAAAGTGGGAGGCACAGTCACACAGGAGTCGTTATCAGACCCAGGTCTAAACCAAGATCCGCTTGCCTCCTCTGTAGACCTGTGACTTCCATAAGGAATGCCGACACATGGAGCAGGGCTGCCTTAAAACATCAGCAGTGTATCTCTGCATGGTTCTCGAGGCCAGAAATCTGTGATCAAGGTGTCAGGGGGGCCGTGCTCCCTCCTTAGGCCCCAGGGGAGGGTCCTTCCTCACGTCTTCCAGCTTCTGGCGGCCACCAGCGTTCCTTGGGTTGTGGTGGCATCACTCCAGTCTCTGCCTCTGTCCCCGTAGAGGCTCCTCCTCTGTGTCTCCACTTCTGTCCCTTGTAAGGACACTTGTCACTGGGTTTAGATGTCCAAATGAGGTCCAGGATGACCTTATCTCCAGATTCTTTCTTGCATCTACAAAGACCCTAATTCCAAATAAGGTCGCGTGGGCTTGCGGAGTCAGGACCTGGGCTTGTCTTCTGGGGCCACTACTTAGCCTACGACACTGCCCCAGCCCACGTTCCTGGTAGAACCCACTTCAGTTGGGGGAAGAAGCTATAGGTTCAAGAGAAAGGCACCAATGTGCCAGCTGGGGCTGAGGTGACAGGAAGGACCCCTCCCCAGGGCACCTGGCAGCTGCCAGCAGTTGGTGTGGCTGGGGATTTGGGATGGGAGTATGAAGGGGCTGATGCCCAGGGAGAGAATGTGGTTTTGGTGCCAACGGGAACAGAGCAGAGCATGGTGGTAACGGGGCCTCCAGGCCCCATTGTCCCTGAGCCCTGCGGGTTCTCTACTTCCACACGACACGAGGGTGCCACCTGTGCTGCTCAGATCGGGCTGCTGGTGTCCCACGTGAGACTCAGCCCCAGGAACAAGTCTTCTGGCCATCTGTCACCCAGGACCAGGCGGTGGGACTAGGGCTGGATTTGGGGGCCTGCAGATGGGTGTGGAAGTTAAGTGGGCCCTGCTGGAGGAAGTGAGGACTTTGGATAGGGCCTTGCCATGGGGGCAGGAGCCCTGGGCTCTGGGGCCAGCCGTGCCTGCTGCAGTGATAAGCTGACTGTTTGGTCTGAGCCTCTGCTCTCCCCTACCCCCAGGAGAATAAAAGGCCGTGCCCCCGCCCCAGGACCAGCCTGTAGTCATCAGTTCCCAGGGGCCCCCGGAGCAGCGGGGAGAGGCAGAGGACAGCAAGAGACCCAGTCCTGAGCTGAAGGTCTGAGGGTCTTCTTTGGGGGACTTCAGACATAGTAGGGCTTAAGGTGGGGGTACACGGGGCAAGCTCAACCTCAGTTCCACCGTCACTGGCTGCCGTGGGGGGGTCGGGCTGCTTCTGCACCGAGGCCACGTCTCAGCCCTGCTTGGACACTGAGTGGCCCAGCAGTATCTCTGGGGCTCGGGACCCCAGCCTGGGAGGCTGCCGAGGAAAACGTGAGGTCATGACAAGGGTGTGGTGTCCAGATGTGCGAGCTGGTTCTCGTCACGGGGTGGGGTCCCCAGGTCAGGGAGGGACGGCGCTCTGGGAGCCTCACCAGCTCCACCCGTCCAGCAGGGGATGCTCTAGGTCTCTCCGCCCTCCTTCCGTGTGGTCATTTTCCTCCCGCCGTGCTCGTACACAGCCGCTGTCCCATGTGGTGGGAGGACAAGCCACCTGGATCTCTTCAAGGAAGCTTGGGCTTTGCGCAGGAGACAGGGTCCAGCACGTGGCCAGAGATCCCCTCTTTGGACGGGGCGAGGGTCTGAATGCTGACTTCTAGAGGATTCAGAAGCCCCAAGGGTGGTGGGTGACCCCGGCCGGTCATCAGGAGGCTAGGGCTGTTTTCTTGTTTGTTTATCTTGTGGGGTTTTTTAGGATTAAATTTTTGACGACTTTAAAAAATTGAGACATAACATATACAGAAAAGCGTGTAAGTCTTAAGAGTACAGCTTATTGAGTCTTAATAAATGCAGCTTATTACATCCAGAGACACTCGGAAAACTCCTGCCATAGAACATTGCCATCACCCCAGAAGGCTCCCTGCCCTCTCATTCAATACCCCCCACAAATGTGACCATGATGCTGTCACCAAAACTTTGTTCTGCCTTGCTTTGAGCAGGTATAAATAGCTGTAAGCCACATGTCTTTTTTGGTGTCGATTTCAGTAGCAGGTTCTGGAGAATGAATTCACGTGGGTTGTTACCTGTCTGTCCCTCATTCCTTTTCCTTGCTGTGTAGTATTCCTTTGATGGATCTAACATGATGTACCTGCCCAAGCTGCAATTGGTGTACGTGTAGCTAAGGCTCTCTCCTGCATTCCACCCCCTCTGCTGGTAGCCTAGGGGTATCTCCTCCCCGCTGCCCCCAGCTCTGCCACCTGCCTGAGTCCTCCTGGGAAGGCAGATGCTCATGCAGACAGAGACCCCTCATGTCAGGGATGGAAGAAAATCAAACCCACTGGGTGGCTCTTCACCCAGACTGAAGGGCCCCTACCCAGTGGTTCTGGGTGTGGGAACTGCAGGGAGAAGCCAGGTGCTGGTGGATGCAGTGCTCCTGCAGCCCCTCCAGGGGCAGCCATCCTTCCCTCTGTCCCAGCCCTGGGGTCTCACAGGGTCTTGGAGAGGAAGGCCCTGGAATTCACACTCCACCCACCCCATTCCAGGAGCTCTTAGGTTTCTGCATAGCACTTTCATTGAAGAAAGAGGGAATCTCTGTGCCCAGGACCCAGCTCTGACAGCTGGGACCCAAGGTCACAGTACGTTGTCTCCCTGAACCTCAGCTTCTCAATATGGAAAATGGCTATGATTGTGATTAAAGTAAACAACACATTAATTTAAAGTGCTCAGCACAGGGCCTAGCAAACCATGTGGGCTTCCTGTGTGGTCCTTTCTGAATTTTACTCGGAAAAATGTATTTTTTCGTCTAAAGAACCTCCCTCCAAATACATTGCTCTCAACCTCTTTCCCTCCAGTTCTAGGGAAAGTTTAAATAGATGACCCAGTTACCTCACAGCAGACAAAAATGATTTTGACCTGAAATTCAGTGTTTCCCACAACTTTCACCTGGGGAACCAAGACCATGGGCTTCTCCTAATTCCCGGCAGAGGACTGGGGGCCTGGACGGGGCCAGGCCGACTCAAGCTCTCTGGGGGCCCTCAAGAAAGCAGAGAGCCTGGGGGGCCACCTCTGTCCCGGCCCTTGGAGCTCCCACCCCTCCCTGATTACCCACCACAAAGCTTCCCACCACTCTTCCAAGGTCTTGCCCTTGGGCCATTGTGCTGATTAATTACTTACTGGAAGCCTTCCCCTCCTGGGGGCGGCAGGGGTGGCCGGGGCGGCCGGGAGGAGGGGGGCAGGGGGGGCATGTGTACATGTGCACGGGTATTTGTGTCAATAGAAAGAATATTCATGAACTCTGGGGGACGGTGGTTTTGGAAGACACATCTGGATTTCTGAGGGAAAAGACACTAACAAGATCTCGGTGGCCGGCCAAGTTCGCTCGCCGGCCTCTTGGGCAAGGGCCTGAATAAGGAGGCCGGACAATCAAGGGCATTTGGGGCTCTCAAGAACCCTGGATACCCAGGGCCAAGTATTTGGTTTCTGCTGATGAACCCTTTAATGAGGGCTTCAGAAGGGCCAGACGGCCCTGGGGTGAACGATTGAGCCAGAAAAATAGCCTCAGCTGGCACCGGGCAGGAGAGGTTTAAAGACAAAAGTGGTCTTCAAAGAAGGATGGCCCAGCCCCGGGCCTGAAGCGCCCTCATGCCCGGACCCAGGGACCTGCTCCCCAGGGAAACTCCGTGTCCCCGCCGTGGGGGCAGCCGCAGGCTCTTGCGCCTTGCCTGGCAGAAGCCAGCCCGGGCTCCTGGGGTGGACAGAGCACCAGGGGTGAGGGCCTTTCTTTCCCACCCGTGCACGCCCTCCTTTCACCCTGGACAGCGGGAGCTCTCACGCTCAGCCAGAGCTCTCCATCGGCGTTTCTGGTCCCAGCAGGGCCACAGAACAAGTGCACCGTCGGCCATCAGACCCGCCCTCCAGCCTCTCCCCAAGCTGGAGGTCCCCCTTCCCACCGCCTAGCTGGCACGACCTTCCAGCCCCCAAGCCACCAGCCAGATGGCGAGAGTCCTTGGTGGCCCCCAGCCCGACAGAGGCAGTTATTTCTGGGAGGAATGTTCTCGATGCAGTGACTGTCTCAGACTCTTGGTGGCGTTAGTGGTGGTAAAACTGTTGCGCTGGACCAGTTAACAACTGCAAGAAAATCTTTATTCAAGACTGTTGTAGTAGGAGCAAGAGAGTCAACTCCAAAGGCATCAAAGACAGCTGAGGATTCACAGCCAGTGGGCAGAGGGAGAGGTCAGTGGCTGGAAAGTCACTAGGACGAAGCTGGTCGGATACCGAGGGCGTGGGGAGTCTCACCAAAAGGGTGTAACAGAGTCTCGGCTAACAGCAGCTTCTGGAGGCCCGGGGCAGGCTGCGGGCCCAGGGCAGATGGGAAGACAGGGGTGCTCAGAGGGGCGGGACTACAGTGTGGTCAAGGAGGGGTCCTTGTCAGTGGCAGAAGGCGGTCCCTCCCTCTGGTCCTGCCACCCCACCGCAAACAGGGCTCTCAAATTCACTGCCCTCTGGGGCCCAGCTGCTTACGTGGCTCCGCCAGCCTGGCTGACACAGCCTGGAGTCTTCCCCCAGCTTGTCTAACAGCGGAGACTGATGGGGAAGCAGAAACAGTGAGCAGTCTTGGGCTCCTGGGGTCTCTCTCCTGGGACCCCCACCTCCCCCAGGCACTGCTCCACACCCTGTCCCCTGGTAGAAACTTCCACTCTGTCTTCACTTCTAATCTGTCCCCAGTTCCAGCCCTCCTTGTGTCCACACATGGACACACGTGTTCTCTGAAGGACAAAACAGTGGGAGGGACGTGGGTGACTTCCAGGCTGGGGTTTCTGAGACAGGGTGACAGCCTCCACACTGTCACTCTCTCCACCTGTCAGCTGCACCCAGAAGACTCAGATGCCCCAGGGGATGGCAGAGCCACAAGACAGAAGGGGCCTGGGTCCCTGAGTCCCCTACAGAGGAAGGTTGCCCACTGACCAGGAGGGCTCCCATGGAAACGTTCAGGGAGCAAGACAGAGCAGTGCTATAGTTAAGTCACTGAAATTGGGAGATTTTGTCTGTTCTAATCTATCCTAATTTCCTTAATATGGCAGAGTGTAAATAATTCATCTCTGCCTGTCCCTGAACACAGTGTAGATTATCTAAAGCCAAAGCTGGAGTTTATTCCCACCTCCTCTGAATCCGCCAAGCGCGTGGCTTATCCTCCGGCGGCACATGCACCTTTCTAGACCCTGGGGCTCGTGCGCGGGCTTCCCTGCCCGCACTGCAGGGTCCCACAGACTAGGCTCCGCACACACCGTCCCTTGGCGGCTGTTTATAACAGAGGCAAATTATCCTAACGCATCCGCCGCTGTCTTTGCTGAGCTTTCCCTGGCTGCCTGGGGCTAGTGGCCTGTTTGACCCCTCATTTTCTTCCTGTGACTTTGATGGAAAGAAGTCACCCTGACAGCTGTTTGCACGGATTTTTCTGAGACAGGCATCCTCATTATCTTCTCCTCTCTGACCATCTGGAAATGCTGTGTCTCTTGGTGTCTGTGTCCTTGCTGTCTTCCACCCCCTGCTGCCCAGCCCAGGGCCCTCTGGGGAGATCTGGCTCTGGAGGAGGATGCAGCCCCTTCAGAAGGCTCTGGATCTGAGAAGGTGGCTTCTCCGTGGGGCTGTGCAGCGGGGGGCATGGGGGGCAGAGGGAAGCAGGGCTCACAGCTCGTGTCCTGAGCTTTACCTCTGAGCCCAGCTGCTGCTGCTGGCAGGGCAAGACTGGGGGCTGGACGTGGGACGGGGGAGGCCGACTCGTTCAGTGTCGGGCTCTGGGTCCCCACCCGGCTCAACCACAGATCTGCAGAACCCCTGAACTGGGGGTTGGGAAACCTCAGAAGCAGGAAGAACGGCTGGTGCTTGTACCCCTTTGTGCTCGGGGTGGGGAGGTTACTCTATTCTTAATACAAACAATAAAATGGAGGCCAGGGATGGTCAAGTCATCGGGAAATTAAGACCCAGGGGGAGAAGTGGTCTGGCACAGGACCCGTACCGAGTGGTACAAAGTGGCTGCAAATCCACCTTCTTTGATTCCCCTGCCTCGTCCCCTGCAACATATTCATGGTGGTCCAGGAGCTAGAACCCTGACCTTCATCTTGAAGAAGGGGAGACCCAGCCCCTGTCCCGTCCCAGACACCCCCAATTTTCTCTAGGCTCCGGGGCTTTGTTCCAGGTGCTCTGTGTTCGCTGTGACCCCCCTCTGCTCCCTCGCCTTCTCCCTTCCTGCCGACGCTGCTTTAACTCAGCCTCTGTTCCAGGCTCACAGCCTCCAACCTGAGACCCTGCCTCTCTTCCCCCCGGGGCTGGTGCACCCACCAACAGAACATCTTTCTCTGCCCATCCTGGGGATCTGTAGCTGCAGAAAGGAGCAGCTCGTTCAGGGCCAAGGTCAGACTCGTTTGAAGAAATCTGGGCTAAGCCAAGGTCAGAGGTCCTTTCCACCACTCCAGTTTCCACCTGCTTTATGTTTTACGGGGTGCACTAAAATCGCAGCAGTTATGCCTGAAAAGGCGAAAAAAAAACAAGCAAAGCTGACTTCTCCTCCAAGCTTATCAGGAAGACGACATGACAGGGTTCGCTTCTAGTGGAGCCACGATGCGGAGCAAAGCGTCGCTGCAGGTCTGTGGGGACGCTCCCCCGCGTTCTCATGGAGACACTCAACTTTGTTTCAAAGAACAAAGTTCAAATAGTTGGTAGGCAGGAACTTGACGAAAACTTGGCGTTTGATAAGAAACTAATTTTGATGTGCCTTTTTAATACTTTAAAACACTAGAGTAATAAACAAGACCTACGAATGTCAAGCTTTCTATTTTGATGGTGTTGCTTTGATTTTTATCAATTTTTTTTTATTAAAAATCCACTGTAAATGAAATAGAGAAGGGGAGGCTCGGCACAAGAAGATAAAGTTTACAATTTATCGAGATGTAAGCGACAGCCTCTCTCTCTTTTTTTTTCCCAGCACTGGGGGTTGTTATTATTTTGCGTCTCGCTGTGATTATTACGATGTTTTTATCTTTGCCTTCAAGTCTAGGATACCTGTGGCGTTACGGGAACAGGGATTAAATGGCCAGGAGAAGGTGACTTCTAGCTAGCAGAGCAGAAAGACACCAGGGTGGGCCGGGGATGAGGGCGTGTTTGGACCCTCCAGCCCTTCGGACAGATGCCAGATAAACGTGGTGCTGCCTCCTCCAGGGAGGCTCCTCCAGGACCATGCCCCTCCGTAGGCTGGTTCTAAAGCTCCCCTCTGGGCCCCTGTATAATCCCCCAACCCTGGGGTCCCCCTCACTTACTTTCCATTCTGAGATTCCGTGTTGACCTCTCTCTCCCATGGCGGTCCAGATGTCCCTGATTCAGTCTGGGCTCCCTGTGCCCCACGTGGAGGACAGGCGGATGATGCATAGATTGCTGGTGAATGGAAAAGTGGATAAATGGATGGACAGATGAGTGATAGGTGGATGGATGGATGGATGGTGGGTGGATGGATGGATGGAGAGAGGGATGGAATGAGAGATGGATGGAGAGGGGGAAGGAGGAAGAGAGAGGGAAAGTCAGAGCTTCAGCCCTGCCCACCGGCTGGCAATTTTAGAACCACAACCTTTCAAGGCTTGAGCCCAGGCTTAATAACCTCTCAAGACTCTTCACGTTCTTATTTTTTTCCCAGTCCTCCAATGTCTTGTGCAAAACGAAAGGGATGGAAAGTAAATGGCTTCAAGTGGCCTGCACGTGCTACTGAGAGCCAGTCCCCTGGGGAAGGTCAACCCTAGTAATCCCTTTCAGTTCCCTCTCAACCCTCAAAACACAGTCAAGCCTCAGGTAATCCTTACAACCATCAGGAGGGGACTATTATCCCCATTTTACAGACACGGAAGCTGAGACTCAGAGAGAAGGGACTTGCCCGTGGTCAGACAGTAAGTAACAGACAGCCAGGACTTTACCCTTCAGGTCCGTTTCCCCCAGTAAGACTTGTCTCCACGCACAGGGAGCTGCGCTGGCTGGGGGCCCTGGGCGGGAGACGGCACTTTAGCTCAGCTCCAGCATCTGCTGTTCTGAGGGGAAGACGAGGGAGCCAGAGGATGCCAGACAGGAGCAGAAAGAGTGAGTGCGAAGCATCATGGGGCTCGTGTGTTCACCCCTGAGGGCCCAGGCCGGTGGGGCCGTCCGGCACCTTCACGGTCAGGGCCGTGGGTTCCCCGGGGCAGCCCAGAGAATCAGCTGGATCTGAGGTTTGCACCCGAGGCTGCAGTAGCGCTAACGTGGAGCCCATGTCATCAGCATCGGAATCTGTGACTCTCCTTTGAAAACTGCAGGATGGGGGCTCGAGGTGCTCACGGGGGGAGGGCGGTCATGGCTGCGGTGGCCTCAGGGCCAACACGAGGGTGCACGTTGAACCCCCACCATTTGGGGTCCCTGCACTCAGCGGTTGCGCTCCTTCCTGAGAAAGGAAAATCTCGGGAGCCCTCAGGTTCTCAGCTGTCAGAGCCTCTGTGCGCTCGAACTGCGAAACGTCTGCGGTCAGAGGAAGCAACTCGAAATCCCTTCAACAGACCCCCAGCCCACCAGCTGTCCTGCAGTAAACATACCTCCAGTCTCCCCTGCTCCCGAGTAGCCCACAGTTCCAGGACTGCAGGGGACAGGGACCAGAAGGGACAACGGTCCACACCACCACCTCCTCGCCTTCTATAGCGCCTAAGGCCGCAGACCTCACAAGAGACGTGCTGGGTGGGAGCAGGGGTGCTGGACTCCCCCCAGCCCCACCCCCAGGGGCACTTGCCTCTCCAGGGAAGCAGCCTGAGTTTTTCCAGTTTACACCGAATTACCCACATCCCCACGTCTCAGGTCCTGCTTTGAGCTAACTCAGTAAATTACTTCACTTGTGCCAAGACCCGGGTTGCCCGCAAGCCGAGACCAGCCCACGATGCTCCTCAGAGGTGTTTTGGGGGTCTGCAGCCTGGGGGCTCCATTTCAGCCCATTCACCAACTCTCCATCCGTAGCCATCAATCCTCAAACCCTCCTTGAGCCCCTGCCATCCGCCAGTGGGACCCTGAGGAGACAGGAAGGAGCAGCTGGGACCTCATCCTCCCTCCTGGAAGCTGGGCTCTCGGAGAGGGGAACACACAGGGAGACCCAGAGAAGGCACCTCAGTTATAGTCAGCTAGAGGCTGACTCTTCCGTGGCGCCCTTGAGCCGGTGCCTGGCCTCAGGGTCATCGAATGGGGATGCAGGATGAGGGACAAGAAATAACTAGTGTGACCAGTGTCCTGGAGAGGCAGGCTGGCTGGAGTCTGGGAAAGACATTGTGAGGGGAAAGTGACACTAGGGGGAACCAGCCCTCGAACCTGAAGCTGTCAGACCCCCGAGCTGCGCCCTCTCCACCCAGCCCCAACCATCAGAGAGCGGGGGAAACACGCTGGACCACCCCCAGACAGCCCCCAGGACTGTTAGAGTGGCCGTGGACCGGCTTCCTGGACCAGGACAGGCTCCAGCCCCCCGACCCAGCAGCTGTCTTACCTGCAGGACAGACACTTGGATTTGGTCAAGAGGCTCCTGCCACCGCGGTATTTCCCGGCTGAAGCTGGACCCTCCTGCTCCCCTGCCGATGTTCTGGTATGAGCTGCTCTGCCTCAAATCTCGTTTGGGGCAGCGTTTACTCCCTATGGGCCTCTCTGGGGGCCTCTCTGAGTTTCCCTTGAATCCTATAGCTGCAGGCCAAAGGTCCAGGAGGATGAACGTCACCAGGGTTCGCGCTTCTGGGGGCTGAGGACGGGGTCCCAAGCCTGTCAGCCAAGCTCCCCTCTCTCCTGAGGTTCCAGCCTGGCCTCAGGGTGAATCTGGGGGGCTGGTGCTGTTTGGGTTGTTGGCAATTTTGAGCTTGAAAGGGATCCAAAAAGGCTTTGGCTCCCCCCGAGCCCCACCCACTCCGTGTAACAAGGCCTCAGGCACTAGTGGCCATCCTGGTTGCGCTGGGTCACCCCGTCTTCAGACAGCACCTTCAAAGCCGTGCTGGACAGAGCCCTACTGGATGCTGGCTGGAGCTGCCTGAGGTGCCGGTGGCTCTTCCAGATCCTTCCTCTGGGGTAAAAAAAATGGCCCCACGGCCTGGAGGGGAGAGTCTGGGGCTGGTGATGGGGAGGCCGCAGCCCTGCCTTCTCGTGTGGCTGTGCACTCGGCCCCCCAGGAAGGGTTCTGGGAGGACCTGGAGTGGACCTGACGGCGTGTAGGGGTCATCTGTGGATGCTGTAACAAATCACACCAAATCCTAGAACAGCACAGACTTACAATCTTCCAGATCTGGGAGTCGAAAGTCCAGAATGGCTCTCACAGGGTGCTGGCAGGGGTGGTTCCTTCTGGAGGCTCCAGGAAACATCCATTTCTTTGTCTCTTTCAGCTTCTAGTGGCTCCTGCTTTCCCTGGCTTGTGGCCTCTCATCTCTCCGACCTCTGCTTCCATGGTCCCATCTCCTGACTCTGACCCCCCTGCTTCCCTCTTATGAGGGTCCTCAGGATGAGGTTGGGCCCACCTGGATAACCCAGAATTGCCTCATCTCCAGGTCCCTTACCTTTTTCATGTTCGGTGAAGTGACATATTCACAGGTTCTGGGGATCAGGGCGTGGATATCTTGGGGGGCCGTTGTTCTGCTGACCACAGGGGATGCCACAGGAGTGAGCCTGTGGTCTCGGGGAGCTGTAGGCTCGGCCCTGCCAGCCCTGGGGACAGCGGGTCCAGCCCAGCCCTGGGCTTCTGCAGGGGACCCGTCACTCCCCTCTTCCACTCCAGGACCACCAGGCTGGGAGGAGGAGACACACAGCTCCCCAAGCAGCTCCTGCACCCTCACAGGGCCCAGTGCAGGTGGCCCCTATTGGAGCACTGTGGGCAAGGGGCAGGCCAGCGCGTGGTGGGCTCCTCCCTGAGGCCAAGCTCCAGAAAGGACTGCCGTGGGCCGTGGAAAAGTGTCCTCATCCCAGTGGGGCAGAACCATGGCGCCGATATGGAGAGGGTGCAAGGAGGGCCAGAGAATGAGCGGACAGACCTGGGGAGGGGTCAGCAGGGGGAGGGAGAGAGACGAGGCCAGGAGAGGCAAATTAGAGTTTGCAGTTTCATTCATTCCTGTGTTGGTGCCTCCCTGCCTCCCTCCCTTCTCTGAGTGTCCGGTCTTGTGTTAGGGCCAAGGGCCCAAAGATGATCGTTCTGGAGTGTCCAGGCCAGTGGAGGCCATTGTGGCAGAATCACTGTGACCCCTGGGATAGGGTTGGGGGACCAGCTGGGCCCCAATGAAGAGAAGTGTGCTGGGGAGGTGGCACTCGAGCTAGCTCTTTGGCTGAGCTGTCTTGAAAGAATGTTCCGAGACTGGCACCTGCCGGGGCTGGGCTTGGGGGAGGACGGGGAGGTGGGGGCCGGGCCCCGAGAAGAGGGTCACGGTGTCCTGAGCTTGGCCGGGAGGCGGGGACCAGGCGTCTATTTTTAAACCCAAGTGGGGCTCCTTTCTTCTGTCTCCAGGAGACATGCTCACTCCTTTGTGCGCAACCTCAGAGGCCCCGAGCCCCCGGCCCCCGAGCCCCCCGCCCCCGCAGCCTCTTGACTGTTGCTATTTGAAAGCATCTTGGTCCCGGCCAGAGAGAGGGGAGCCTGGGGGCCTGGGAGATGAAAGGGGCCAGCCCCCCACGGGCCTGCCCTCGCCGGGGGCAACAAAACCCTCCTTGTGGCCCTGCCAGTTCCAGGCACCGAGGGGGCACCGGGCCAGGCCGGGGACGTGATGGCCCCCGTCCCTGGGGTGAGCTGGGGTCACTGCCACCCGCTCATAAGGCCCTGGGCCTCCAGGGTCAGCCTGGGAGAGTGGATCCAGGCTGAAGCCCCCGAAGTTCTCACTGCCTGGGAAAGGGGCAAACTCGCCCTGCTTCCCTTGGGGACGCATCCACCAGGAACCAGCCGGCCTGGCCATCGAGGGAGGAGCTTGGAGGAGATGGCCTCTTCCAGCAGACCACCGCGGCCGGTGATTCTAATGACAGCAGAGTGAGCCAGCCGCCTCAAAGGGCCCTTTCTGGGCCAGCCAAGAGCACGTCCGTAGCCATCCAGCAGCTGGCCTGGGCAATGCAGGTGGCACAAAGCATCGCTGCCTGTCCCTTGACAGCCTGTGTCCCGCAGGCCTGGGTGCCAGCACCTGCACCCCACTGTCCCAGACCATGCCAGGGCTGCCCCCTGGCGTCCCAGCCTCCCAGCCACTCCCGTCACTTTCTCTGAGATCCACACCAAGGTACCAGCCAGGTCACTGCTAACTGAGGGCCCCAAAGTCTCTCTGTCTTTGCCTTTCTCTGTGTGTCTCTGTCTTTCTATGTGTCTCTGTCTCCATGCCTCTGCCTGTCTTCTCTAAATCATCGGTTCCCAAAATGCTTCCTGGCACCAGAACCACCAGCATCATCTGAGAACCTCTTAGAAATGCTGATTCTCAGGCTGTGCCCCAGGCCTGCTGCAGCAGGAGGCAAAGGGGGAGCCACCCCACAACTCCCAAGAAAGGGCTGAGCCTGGGGGCTCAGCGCCCTAGCTCCAGCCCTGGGCCTCGGCAAGCCTCAGCTTCTCCTCGTCCTCATCCGAGAAACGGGCACTGGGGCTGGAGCCTCCCTCACAGCCCTGAGCACTCAGCCCCTGGCCGGAGTCCTCCTGCCCACCCCGAGGGGGGCCTGTGCCTCGTCATCCTGGTCGGGTACCCACAGAGCTGTTGTGAGGCCCATCCAGGTCCTCCAGGCCACCGTCCTACTGGACGCCGCACCCCAGGGGACAGCTGACTGTCTTCTCCTGCCGGAGAAGCACCTTCCTCGCCCCACTGTTCTGTCCCCCAGCGTTGGCCACCTGGTCAGCTCCCCTTTTGCCATGACCCCCAGGGAGATGGCCAGGTGGCTTTCTGAAAATACCTTGACTCCTCCCAGCTCTGCAGTGCTCCCTGACCCTCAGGGCCCTCCCAGCCTTTGCTCAGGTGTGGGGTGGGCACAGCAGGGGCATCAGACCTTGGAGCGATTGGAGGTCCCTTGAGGCTCCCCGGGATCAGCTGCCACCAGGGGGACCCTAGCCCACTCCCAAAGTTCATACTAGGTGAAGCCTGGCTCCATCTCACACCTGTCTTTGAGCCTCAGTTTCTTTATCTGGTAAACGGGCTCCAGTGTCAGCCTGTCTCCTGGTTTACAAGGACGAATTGAGACGGGGCACATGAGCTGCTCAGGTCGAGCAGCTGCCTGGCACGCGGCCTCCCCCTCACCCCCTTCCCTGGGCCTTCGAACACCAAGTGAGAGGGCGGCGCCAGCAGGGACAGCTCTCCCGGGAGCCCGCACCGCAGCCCCAGGAGCGCCCGGCCTGGGTGAGCTTCAGGTGCGCAGCAAAGTGCTTCGGTCATACAGGTATCTACGTATAGCTGTTCGTTTTCAGATTCTTTCCATTAAGACAGCTACAAGATATTGAATCTAGCTCCCTGTGCTCTACAGCAGGACCTTGTTGTTTACCTGTTTTATGTATAGTAGTGTGTCTCTGTTAATCCCAAACCCTTAATTTATTCCCCTCCCCCACCGCACAGGATTCTTTTCTTCCTGGATAATTGATGCCTCTGGGGTCACTGCCCCCTGGGCAAACGTGACGCTGACGCTGGCAGGTCAGCCCTGCAGCCCCTGAGCCTGCTGCTGCCCCAGGCAGACCCATCTGGGCTCTGGAGAAGCCCTGGGCCACAGAGGCCTGGGGCCTGGGGGAAGGGGCAGCGAACGGGGGAGTGAGAGGCCGTGTCCACCTGTGTAGCAGATTTTGGGGTGAAACTGCCCTCTCCTCTTTCTCAGCAAAGGGGGCGCCTGGACAGACGTGCGGTCGTGAGCCGGAAATCAGCCGCTCCCCAAATCAGCTCAGGGAGAAGAACGTCCTGAAATCTGCGAGAACCGCCGCAGGTTCTGCTGGGCGCGGGGTGGGGGCGGGGGCCGGGGCCAGGCTGCTCCCGAGCTGTGGTGCGGTGGCGAGGGGGCAGTGGCGTCATCCCCAGAGCTGTGGGAAGATGATGATCTCCATGTGCCCCCATGCAGCCTGAGTGGGGACGAGGGACAGGGGACGGGGGATGGGCACCGTGCTGCTGAGCCGGGCAGGCCCCGCCGTGCGGGTAGGAGCCGGGCGGGGGGACGGCTGCAGAGGTGGGGGCACACCAGGCAGGGGGGGAAAGCAGAGGTGAAGACGCACAGGCGTGGCTGAGCCTGGGGCTTCAGGGAGCCGCAGGGCGTGAGCCAGAGACGGGCCTGTGGTCCGAAGTCCCGCAGGGAGGGCCCCATTGGTCTTGGCATCTGCCCCCAACCCCGCCGCTGGCCCCAGCTCAGCTGGCCCGGGGGCACTCAGAGCTCGCAACCTCTCCTCCCCTCCTCCACTTTCCATATCACTCTGTCCAGAGGAAGCGGCCCTGAATAACCCATGGCAAGCGCCCCTGGCAGCTGGGACTCCAGGGAGAGTCACTGGGCCGCAGGACAGAGCTGTCCGGGGGCGTTGGGCCAGGAGCCCAGGACACCGTGGGTGGGGGCAGTGATTGGGATTCCAGAGCTGGAGCGAGTCATCCCACCTGAGGTCATTGACCCCACCTGGCCATGGCCCAAGTCCCCACAAGCCACCTCCTAGTGTGTCCGGACCACAGGGGAAACACTGTGCCTGCTTACAGCCCAGGGCCCATCTGGGTGTCTGAACCCTCCAGAACACATTACTCAGGCGGGTCTCAGTAGTCCTTATGCCACGGCTGAGGCTGCCCCTCCAGTCCCAGCCCCTGCTCCAGTACTGCTCCCCTCTGGGGCCCCCTGATCTCCCCAGGGGTTCTTGAAACCCTCACCGTGTAGGAGAGGGCTCAGGTCTCAGAGTCAGGGAAAGCAGAGTCCGGAGCCTAGTTGTGCCTCTTTCCAGGCTAGCGTCTTGACCAGTCTCTCTGTTTTCCCGTCTGTACAATGGGTTGAGCCAATTACAGGACTGTTAGTGGGCAGCATCCTTAGTGAAGGGCCACCGGCCTCTTGGGAGGCAGACATCTGTGCTCAGCTTTTCTTCGGAGCCAGTCTCGTCTCTCCTTGTCTCCAGGTCCTCAGCAGCCGGCATGGGTCAGTGCCCAAATGCCCTTAAAAAAATAATCCAAACTCACTCCCTAACATCTATAAACCCATGTACATTTCATGGGAAGTTGAATCTGGGTGTTTTGGATTCATTTACAGCGAATTTGGGAGTGAATGGCTGTTCATCAAGGGGGAACTTGGATCCAAACATCCTGAGGTCCCAAATGCCCCAAGGCTGAGTCTCACCTTCCTGCAAGGACAGCTCCAGGCTGGCAGGAAGCTCCCCTGTGGGGAGAGGGGGCAGCAAGAGGTTGCGTGGAAACCACAGACCCCAAGGGGTCAGATTCCTGGTTCACTCGGAGCCTCCAGTCCCCAGTCTGGGCCACCGTGCCTCACAGGCACGGTTCTCCATGCCTGGGCAAGGCTGGCAGGTGTGGCCCCTCATAGGTGGGGAGGACCGTATCCCAGGGGGAGGCCTCTGTCTGGGCAAAAGCCGGGAGGGGGCAGCGCTCCTGGGTGTGCTGGCCTGTGGGGGTCTGCCGGGGCTGCCACAGCAGAGCACAGCACACCAGGGGGCTCACACAACAGGAAGTGATGGCTTCACTGTTCCCGGGGCTAGGAGCAGGACCAAGGCAGCAGCAGTGTTCCCTTCTGAGGGCTGGGAGCGCAGCTCTGCCCCAGGCCTCTCCCCTACTTCTGGCGGTTTGCTGGCCGTCTTGGGTGTCCTTTGGCATGTAGACGCATCCCCTTGGACTCGCCTTCATCTTTGCATGGTGTTCTCCTGTGTACATCCTCGGTGTCCAAATTTCCTCTTCTCTAAGGAGGTCAGTCCCACAGGGCCAGGGCTTGCCCTCAGTTTGATCACTGCGGTGAAAGCTTGTCCCCAAATAAAGCCACATCCTGAGGAATCAGGGGGTAGGATTCCCAAGTGTCTTTTTGGGGGGAGTGGGCACGATTCAGCCCGTAAGGCTCCCCACAGGTGGGATGACCCAGACTCTGGGCCTGAGTCTGGGAAGCCGTAGCCCAGGGGGGCACGCAGCGCAGGCCCGTGCCCACAGGTGTGCCATGGGCCACAGGGAGCTCACAGCAGCAGGGGTGGGGCAGCAGCAGCAGGCTGAGCGAGGCTGGGAGCCAGGGATGGCCCTGAAATAAGGGTCCTTCAGAGAAGGAAGGCCAGGGCCAGTGAGGAGCTCAGTTCCGTGGACGTGGGGGCTGCGTTCTGCGCGCTGCGTGGTCAGCCCAGGTTCTGGGTCAGAATCACCGAGGGTGGAGTTCTGGCTTCCCACTCACTGCCCCCTGAGACCTCAGGCTTCTTAACAGCTGGAGCCTCAGTTTGCCGATCAGAGAAGTGGGGGTGGTAACCGCTGCTTACTTGGTATACAGGGGCCCCAGGACTGAACTTGGGCAGGAGGGCCCGTCTGGGGCCTCCAGTGCAGTCTTGGGCCCTGGACAGCCCTTTAAGTCACCCAGTCAGACACAGGACCGCAAGAAGGAAAACAGCCCGCGTGCGCCGCGGAAGACGGACAAGGGGAGATTTCAAGACGATAAAATTGTTGAGTTTCCCTGATTCCCCTCATGTGTGCTCCCTAACTTCTCTGCCATGACCTCCTCGCTCTCAGTACTGTTTCAGTGGTGGAGAGTGACTTTCAGGTCCTGCTTCCCAGAACCACCCCCCATCACACCCACTAAGTGTCTGCGGCGAGGTGGGGGCCAGGGAGGCAAGAACACAGGACAGCAGCGCCCCGCTTTCCTGGGGGCTCCAGCCCAGGGCCCTCCCTGGGAATGGAGGAAGCTTCCTCCCAGGCTCGGTGGAAGGAGAAGTGGCTCATGTGAGGCATGGGTCAGCGCTCTCCCGCAAAGGCCCAGGGGGCCCGGGAGGGCCGCGCCCCGCGCCCCGCCAGCCTGCCCGGCCCGGGCCGCCCGCCGAGCCTGGCGCTGCTGACCCAGCAGACTCTGGGCAGGGCTTCCAGCCCAAAGGCCACGGCCTGCTGGCCACAGAGGCCGGGGGGTGGCCAGGCTGGGCCACCCCTGGCTGTAAACACTTCCTACCAGCAGGAGTGGAAGGAGGCTCCTGTTCCCTGAGTCCCCATCTCCGTTTCCAAGTGGCCGTTGAGGAATCTGGCCGCAGAGGCGGGGAGCCCCCCGCCGGGCGGGACACGCCGTTCAAGCCCTGGCGCCCGGCTCCCCCGACCTCACTGCTGGGTGACGCCGCCTTGGTTATTTCCAGTATTTTGCAAGAGTCGATGTTTATGTGCTGTGTTACCGCTGGCAATTTGCTCGTGGTTTCCGATGGGTGCCAAACAAGTCTCGGAAGGCCACCGTTCTGAAAACATGTGCAGGGTGCCAGGGCCAGGCCTCCCACCTTCAGGGCTGGGCCTGAGAGCGGGTCTTGGTGTCCACACTGCCTCTGGGGAACCACTCGAGCCTGAGAGCCATGTGCTACAGGAATGGTCCCCTCTGTCCCCCAGCCCAGGACCCGCTAGGGGCCCTCATCCCAGGAGCTGGGCTAGCTTTGCAGAGGCCAACCCGGGGAGGGAGCCCTGCCCTCAGGGCTCCCCACCACCTCCCTGCTGGATGACGAGGAACCTGTGGGCTCTGGCCAAGTTGTCACTTTCCTGCCACCAGCCTGTCCCTCCCCACAGTCCCTCTTCCTACCTGTAGCTTCAGAGTGCACTTAGGGCTTGAGCCAAGAGCCCCCCAACCCCCATGGTCTTAACCATCTCGAGGACCCAACAGTTCCTCTCCGTTCCCTGGACCAAGTCACCTCTATCTCCACCTGACGAGGCAGGAGCCTCTGCCTGGTCTCTCTGCTGCCCTTCACCCCCAGCACCCTCAATGCCATCCAGGGTGGTCTCCAGGTGGGAAAGCCAGACCATGTCATGGCCCGCGGCTCCCAGTTCCTCTCTCAGCCTTGCCTGCCTCTGCAGCCACAGCTGATGAGCAATATTCCTCCGTCCTGAAATGCCCCAGGGCCCTGGACCAAGGATGCTTGCTTGTCCAGCCAACTCAGCTTCTTGGCATGGTCCCTGGAGTAGGCAGGTGAGTGCCAGGTCCCCTGAAAATCCCTCTCCGTTCCTGCTGTGAGTCCACCAGGCCAGGGACCGACCATGCCCCTCCCATGCTGACCGCTGGCCCTAATGGCCTTCTGGAGCCCAGGACATCCCCATGCTGTACAGGGGGCAGGGCTGCCTGACTCCCACTGCCACATCGGGGGTCTGTCCACTATTCCTTGGCAGGTGAGACCCTGGGAAAAGGAGCCCTTCCCCCCACCCCCTGCCCTGCGCCCCAGCCTGGGACAGAGAGGCTCCGGGGAGAGGCTGGTCTGGGAGAGTGTCCTGGGCAGAGTAAGGAGCTGCACCCCCACCGTCCTTCTGGGCCTCAGTCTCCACATGCTGTGCTTTCCAGATGAGTCAGATGGCCACCAGTTTCCACACATCATCCTGACAAGTCTTGGGCCCAGCGCTGGCCTGCAAATGTCTATGATAAATGGCCTTGACTTCACGTCGAGCCTCAAGCACCTGCCTCCCTGAAGCCCGAGCGCCTGTCCTCGTAGGTGCATCCCAGCTCCTCACCTGGACCATGAGGCATCACAGCTCCGTGCCTTTACACCCGATCCCCCTTCTGCTGGGATGCCGGGGCTCCACTCTGGGGTCTGTGACGCCTCTAGGACTCGGGCTGCCCCCCCCCGGCATCTTTCCCCTCGGCCCTCTCCCTCTCTCCCCACTTCCCCCCACACCTGCCAAGATTACCTGTTCCCTCCTGCCCCCAGCCTTCTTATGCCGAGAGCCAGGCCCAGAGGGGTGGCAGCAGGCCGAAGTGGGGCGGTGGACAGTGACCCTTCGCCGAGAGGGAGAGTAAAGAGGCATCGGGCAGATATTGACGTGCCGGTGAGGTCCCTTCCCCCAATCTCGAGCAAAAGCCCAGCTCAAGGGCATCATGTAGAGCCACGGTTACCAGCGCAGACTCAGACCCATCAGAGGGGCTGGGGCTGGTCCAGCCTCCGCCAGTGGCCAGCTGGGCCACCTGGGAAATGCCAGCGAAGTCCTCTGCCCAGCTAGGGTGAGGATCAGTGAAGACAGCCCCTGGCTCGAGGTGTCCTGTACATCAGCATCGCTGTCGCTGCTGTGCCTTCACTGCGGGTGTGGAACCAAGGAGTGTACGTGCAGCCCCCCAGTCCTGTCATCCTGCTGGCCCAGCACGGCGGTGGGGCGGGAGGGGCTTCCAGTCCTGCCTTTCGCTCCAGAGGAAGGAGGCCTGGGTGAATCCCAGCCCCGCAGAGTCAAACCCTTGTGTACTCACTCCCTGCTGCTGCCACCACCAGTGACCATGGATTCAGCATCTTCAACAACACACAGACTTTATCTGACACTTACGGAGGTCAGAGGCTCAAAATGGTGCTCACTGGCTGACAATCAAGGCATTCCTTCTGGGGGCTCCGGGGTAGAATCTGGTTTTTTGCCTTTTCCAGCTCTAGAGGCTGCCTGCACTCATTGGATCAGGGCCCCTTCCTCCATCTTCAGAGCCAGAAGCATGGCATTTTCCAGTCTCTCCACGTTTGGCTCTTCTTCCATTGTCTTTTCTCCTTCCCCCTTTTCTGTCTCTGACCCTCGTGCTTCATTCTTATGAGGATACTTACATCCATGCTGGGCCCATGCAGGCAATCCAGGATCATCTCCCCATTATCACAGCAAAACCCTTTTGCCATGTAAAGTAACGTGCTTTCAGATGCTAGGGATTAGGCCGTGGACATCTTGAGGGTGACTGGCCACACCCATGGGTTCTCAGGTCCCAGCTGTGCTCTGATCACAGCCTCTCACACTGCACCCTCAGATACCCCAGGTTAGACTGGGTCAGGACCCTTGGGACCCCTGTTATTCACGCAGGTCTCTCTCACCCTCTCTGGGCTGGAAAGCTGTATCCCCATAGGTGAGCTCTGGAGCCCAAAGTTAGCTGGAAGTTAGTTAGTTAGGAAGGAAATGATAAAGATCAGAGCAGAAATCAATGAAATAGAAGAAAAAAAAAACAAAGAAAAGATCAACAAATGAAGAGCTGATTTTTAAAATACAAATAAAAATAACGAATGTTTAGCTAAACTAAGAAGAAAAAGAGAGGAGACTCAAATAAATAAAATCAGAAACGAAGGAGAAGTCATCGCAACTGACACCAGAGGAATACGAAGGATCGCAGAGATCACGTGCATTCTATACATGTCGTCTCTTTACAGATGGCAGGATATTATACATGCAAAACTCTAAAGGCTCCATAAGAAAACTTTGCACTAATAAATGAATTCAATAAAGTTGCAGGATACAAAATCAATACACAAAAATCCGTTGCATTTCTATACACTAATAACAAATGATCAGAAAGAGAAATTAAGAAAACAATCCCATTTCCAGTTGCACCAAAAAGAATACAATACCTGGGAATAAATTTAACCCTGGAAGTGAAAGATCTGTGTGCTGAAAAGTATGAGACATCTATGAAAGAAGTCGAAGAAGACAAAAATAAATGGAAACCTATCCTGTGGTGCTGGATTGGAAGAACCAATATTGTTAAATATCCACATTGCCCAAAGCCATCTATAGATTCAGTGCAATTTCCATCAAAATTCCACTGAAATTTTTACAAAATCCTAAACCTTATACAGAGCCACCAAAAAACACCCCAAATAGCCAAACGCAACCTAGAGAAAGAAGGACAAAGCTGGCGGCCTCACACTTGCTGGTTTCACACTACAGCGCAAAACCACAGTAACTGAAACAGTAGAGGATTGGCATGAAAACAAACACAGAGCGCAGCACCCATCTATGATGCAAACTCTCACCACAGATGGAACACATCCCAACGTCATAAAAGCTATATGTGACCAACCTACAGCCAGCAGAGCGCTCAACAGTGAGAACCTCAAAAGCTTCCCACTAAAATCTGGGACAAGACAAGGCTGCCTGCCATCACCACTCCTATTCAACATAGTCTTGGAAGTCCTAGCCACAGCAACCAGGCAAGGGAGAGAGGTGAAAGGGATCCAAATTGGAAAAGAAGAGGTAGAAGTGTCACTCCATGCAGATGACATGATACTATATATAGAAAACCCTAAAAAGTCCACACAAAAACTACTAGAAATAATCGAAGCATTCAGCGAGGTAGCAGGTTACAAGATTAACGTTCAAAAATCAGTTGCATTTTTTTACACTAATGATGAGTCAACAGAAAAAGAAACCAAAGAAACAATCCCCTTTAAAATAGCACCCAAAGTAATAAAATACCCAGGAAAAAATCTAACCAAGGAGGTGAAAGGCTTATACACGGATAACTATAAAACACTGATTAAAGAAATTAAAGAAGACTTAAAAAAATGGAAAGATATCCCATGCTCTTGGATTGGAAGAATCAATATTGTTAAAATGGTCACACCGCCCAAGGCAATCTACAGATTGAATGCAATCCCTATCAAATCACCCAGGACATATTTCACAGAACTAGAACAAATCACAATAAAATTTATATGGAACCACAAAAGACGTAGAATTGCCAAACAATTACTGAAGAAAAAGAAAGAGGCTGGAGGAATAACTCTCCCAGACTTCAGACAATACTACAGAGCTATGGTAATCAAAACAGCATGGTACTGGTACAAAAACAGACATATGGACCAATGGAACAGAATAGAGAGCCCAGAAATGAAGCCACAAACTTTTGGTCAACTCATCTTCGACAAAGGAGGCAAGAATATACAATGGAATAAAGACAGTCTCTTCAGCAAATGGTGTTGGGAAAACTGGACAGCAGCATGTAAATCAATGAAGCTAGAACACTCCCTTACACCATATACAAAAATCAACTCAAAATGGATTAAAGACTTATACATAAGACAGGATAAAATAAACCTCCTAGAAGAAAATATAGGCAAAATATTATCTGACATACATCTCAAAAATGTTCTCCTAGAATAGTCTACTCAAGCAATAGAAATAAAAGCAAGAATAAACAAAAGGGAACTAATGAAACTTACAAACTTCTGCACAGCAAAGGAAACCATAAGTAAAGTAAAATGACAACCTACGGAATGGGAGAAAATTTTTACAAATGAAACTGACAAAGGCTTGATCTCCAGAATATATAAGCAGCTCATATGACTTAGTAAGAAAGAAACAAACAACCCCATCCAAAAATGGGCAGAAGACCTAAACAAGCAATTCTCCAAGGAAGAAATACAAATGATCAATAGGCACATGCAAAAATGCTCAATATCACTAATTATCAGAGAAATGCAAATCAAAACTACGAGGAGGTATCACCTCACACCAGTCAGAATGGCCATCATTCAAAAGTCCACAAATGACAAATGCTGGAGAGGCTGTGGAGAAAAGGGAACCCTCCTACACTGCTGGTGGGAATGCAGATTGGTGCAGCCACCGTGGAAAACAGTATAGAGATTCCTCAAAAGACTAGGAATGGACTTACCATATGACCCAGGAATCCTGCTCCTGGGCATATATCCAGAAGGAACTCTACTTCAAAAAGACACCT
Organism: Vicugna pacos; assembly: GCF_048564905.1. Lineage (NCBI taxonomy): Eukaryota > Metazoa > Chordata > Mammalia > Artiodactyla > Camelidae > Vicugna > Vicugna pacos. Next base: position 92,136,599 of record NC_132992.1, on the reverse strand, counting down.
GCACCCCAATGTTCACAGCAGCACTATTTACAATAGCCAAGATATGGAAACAGCCTAAATGTCCAACAACAGATGAATGGATAAAGAAGATGTGGTATATTTATACAATGGAATACTACTCAGCCATAAAAATGACAACATAATGCCATTTGCAGCAACATGGATGTTCCTGGAGAATGTCATTCTAAGTGAAGTAAGCCAGAAAGAGAAAGAAAAATGCCATATGAGATCACTCATATGTGGAATTAAAAAAAAAAGAACATAAATACAAAACAGAAACAGACTCACAGACATAGAATACAAACTTGTGGTTGCCGGGGGGAAGGGGGTGGGAAGGGAAAGACTGGGAGTTCAAAATTTGTAGAATACTGACAGGCATATGTAGAATAAATAAACAAGATTACACTGTATAGCACAGGGAAATATATACAAGATCTTGTGGTAGCTCACAGCGAAAAAAAATGTGACAATGAATGTATATATGTTCATGTATAACTGAAAAATTGTGCTCTACACTGGAACTTGACACAACATTGTAAAATGACTATAACTCAATACAAAAAGTTTAAAAATTTTTTAAAAATGTAAAACAACAACAACAACAAACCAACAAGAAAGAACCAGACCAAAAAAAAAAAAAAAAACCCAAACACATAGATAAATGGAATAGAATAGAGAATCCAGAAATAGGCCCAAATATATGTGATCAATTAATTTATGACAAAGGAGCCAAGACCACACAATGGGGAAAGGAGAGTCTCTTCAATAAACGGTGCTGGGAAAAGCTGGACAGCCACATGCAAAAGAGCACAACTCAACCAGTATCTTACAACAGACACTAAAATTAACTCAAACTGGACTAAAGATCTGAATGTTAAGACCTGAAATCATCAAATTTCTGGAAGAAAATAGAACCAGTGACTCCTTGACATGGACTTGGTGATGATTTTTAAAAATCATGCCAAAAGCAAAAGCAAGAAAAGCAAAAATAAACAGGTGGGACTACATCAAACTAAAAAGCTCCTTCACAGTAAAGGCAACCATGCACAAAATGAGAAAGCAACCTACTGAATGGAGGAAATATTTGGAAACCATATTTCTGATAAAGGGTTAATATCCAAAATATATAAAGAATTCCTATAACCCAATAGCCAAAATACAAATAACCTGATCAAAAAATAGGCAGAGGACCTGAATACACGTTTTTCCCAAAGAAGACACAGAGATGACCGACAGGCACATGGAAAAAGTGCTCGACATCACTCTTCATCTGGGACTTGTAAATCAAACCACCGTGAGGTACCACCTCACACCTGTTAGGATGGTTAGTATCAAAAGACAAGAGACAAGTCTTGGCAAGGATGTGAAGGGAATCCTTGTGCACTGTTGGTGAGAATTTATTTTTTTACTTTTTATTGTAGTATAGTTGATTTACAATGTTGTGTTAGTTTCCGGTGTACAGCAAAGTGATTTGATTATACATATACACATATATGTATTTTTCAGACTATTTTCCATTATAGGTTATTATAAGATAGTAAGTGTAGCTCCTTGTGCTATACACTAGGTCCTTGTTTATCTATTTTATATATAGTGATGTATCTATTTCAATCCACACTCCTAATTTATCCTTCCCCAACTCTTTCCCCTTTGGTAACTATAAGTGTCTTTTCTATGTCTGTGAGTCTATCTCTGGTTTGTAAATAAGTTCATTTGTACCATTTCTTTTAGATTCCATGTATAAGAGAAGTCACAGGATGTTTTTTCTGTCTGACTTACTTCACTTAATATGATAATTTCTCCATCCATCCATGTTGCTGCAAATGGCATCATTTCATTCTTTTTTGTGGCTAAGTAATATTTCATTGTACATGTATACCACATTTGCTTTATCTATTCATCTGTTGATGGACATTTAGGCTGCTTCCACGTCTCGGCTGTTGTGAATAGTGCTGCTGTGAACACCGGGGTGCAGGTGTCTTTTTGAATTAGAGTTTCCTCCAGATATACGCCTAGGAATGGTATTGTTGGATCTATTGTAACTCTGTTTTTTTGTTTTTTAAGGACCCTCCATACTGTTCTCCATAGTGGCTGCACCAATTTCCATTCCTACCAACAGTGTAGGAGGAGTCTCTTTTTCTCCATACCCTCTCCAGCATTTATTATTTGTAGACTTTTTAATGATGGCCACTCTCATCGGTGTGAGGTGACACCTCACTGTAGTTATGATTTGCATTTCTCTAATAGCTAGCAATGCTGAACATAGATTAAAGACCTAAACGTAACACAAGATACCCTCAAACATAGGCAAGACACTCTTTGACATAAATCACAGCAATATTTTTTTGGTCCTTCTCCTAGAGCAACGGAAATAAAAGCAAAAATGAGCAAATAGGACCTGATTAACTTGCAAGCTTTTGCACAGCAAAGGAAGCCATAAACAAAATGAAAACACAACCTATGGAATGGAAGGAAATATTTGCAAATGATGAGGCTGAAAAAGAATTAATTTCCAAAATAGGCAAACAGCTCATAAAGCTTAATATCAAAAAACAAACAACACAATCAAACAATGGACAGAAGACTTAAACAGACATTTCTCCAAAGAAGACAGACAGATGGCCAACAGGCATATGAAAAGGTGAACAGCCACTATAGAAAACAGTACGGAGGCGCCTCAGAATTAAAAATAGAACTGTCATATGAGCCAGCAGTCCCACTTACTAACATTTATCCAAAGAAAATAAAAACACTAGCTAGAAAGGTTCCCTATACCCCTATGTTCATCCCGTCTTACTCACAAATAGCCAAGATACAGAAACAGCCTAAGTGTCCATCTGTGGATGAAGCATTAAATAAACTCCCATGGTCAGCCCGGAAGATTTTATTAAGGCTAGAATTAGGGTTAGGTTAGGGTCTATATATATATATATATATATATATATATGGAATATTATTTCACCATAGAAAAGAATGAAACCTTGCCATTTGCCACAACATGCATAAGCCAGGACAGCATTCTGCTAAGTGAAATAAGTTAGACAGAGAAAGACAAATACCTTATGATATCTTTCATATGTGAAATCTAAAAACAAAACCAAAATAGAGACAGAGGAAAGGTTGGTGGGTATAAGAAATGGGTGAATGGGGTCCAAAGTTTAAATTTTTTTTTATTTGAAAGATAAAACCATTTTAATCCCCATTTTGTTGATAAAGAAAATGAGAATGCAAACCCAACAGAATCTCTCACCAGAGCCCAAGCCATTGGCAGTAGCGCTGGACCGCTTCTCAAGTCCTAGAGGAACTCAGCAGACGCTGTGGAAGGCAGCAAGGTGGGCTTCACAAAGGAGGAGCATCTGGAGGGCCTGGGAAGGTCAGGACAGACAAAGATCAAAGGAAGTGTAATCCATACACAGAGGAGTGACACGAGCAAGCCATGAAGTGAAAACATAGACCCTGAGCAGGCATTTAAGAGCTGCCGAGCATCTGAGAGTTGGAGCCATAAGGCTGCCAGGAGACTACAGAATGAGATGAGAATACAGGTCAACATCAACACAGCCCCTACTTGTAAGGAGTAGGAAGAGGAGAGGAAAACATAGTCAAAGAAAAACAGGAAGATAAGCGAACCCCTTGTCCATTTTTCATTATAAATCTTACCTTTTCGAAGAGTAATTGTGCCTCCATCTGTTTGTTAGACTCAGAGCTTCCCAACAGCAAAGGATACATTTTCTCCACCTTTGTCCCTAACATACAGCATAACCCCTCACAAAGGCGCCCACCATGGACTTGCTGACCGACTAAATAAATGAATTAATGGAAAATAATACATGTTCTTGCTAGTAGTACCTAAGGAATCAAAATTTACCAGAAGCTTGTAGAAGTATAACGTCTGTGTTAAAAACCAAAACCAAACCGCCTGTGCGTAACTGTGCACCAACACGCTGTGTAACCGAGAAGAAGTGGGTGAACCCCAGAAACACAAGCCCAACGAGGTCTAAGCCATGAGGAAACAGGAAACCCGAATAGACCTACGGCTGACAGGGTGGCTGAATCAGCAACCAGACCTTCCCGACAAAGAAAAGCCCAGAACCAGGTGCTTCCCTGGTGACGTCCTTCAAGCGTTTAAACAATCAGTGCCAATCCTTCTCAAGTCTTTCCAAAAACTGAAGAGGAGGGAGGTTTCCCAAAATAACTTTATGAGGCCAAAATTATCCTGGTATAGGAGCCAGATGAGGACACTGCACGGAAAGAAAATTGCAGGCCAATATCCCTGATGAACATATATGCAAAAGTCTTCCACAAAATACTAGCCAACTGAACTCAACAGCGCATCAGAAAGACCACACACCATGATCAAGCGGGATGCGCCCCTAGGATGCAACGACGGTTCAGCATGTTCACGTTAATAAACGTGATGTACTGCGTCAAGGGAATAAAGGCTAAAACCACATGACCACCTCAACAGATGCAGAAAAAGCACCTGACAAAATTCAACACCCTTTCGTGACAAAAACTCAGCAAACTCGGTGTGGAAGGATTGTATCTGAGCATAATAGAGGCCACACATGACGAGCCCACAGCGAACATCCTTCTCAGTGCTGAAAGCTACAGGTCCCCCTCCAAGATCAGAAGCAGCACGACAATGCCCACTCTCATCACTTCCCTCCAGTGCAGGACTCGAAATCGTCCCCAGAATAATTAGACGAGAAAAGGAAGCAAAAGGGGTCTGAGTCACAAAGGGGGAGGTGGAGTCGCCTGTCTGCAGATGACGTGACCTTCCGTATAGAACACCCTAAGGGCTCCACCAAAACCTGTTAGGATGAATTCAAGAAATTGATAGAATGCAAAATCAACACTGAAAATCAACCGTGCTTTTATACACTAACCACAAACTATCTGAAAGAAAAACTAAGAAACCAGTCTTATTACAATGCCATCAAAACCATTTAAAAAGTTAGGAATAAATCTAACCAAGGAGGTGAAACACCTGTACGCTGACATCTATAAAATGTCAGTGAAAGAGACTGAAGAAGATACAAATGAATGGAAAGCTGTCCCACAGCGTTGGATGGGAAGAAATAATATTGTTAAATGTCCCTGCTACCCAGAGCCATCTATAGAATCAATGGAACCCCTGTCCAAATTTCAATGGCGTTTTTCACAGAAAAAGAAAAAAATCCTAATACTCATATGGGACCACGAAAGACCCCAAAATAGCGATCTTGAGAAAGAAAGACAAAGCTGGAGCCATCATGCAACTATCTGACAAAGGTATAGCAATCAAAACAGTGGCACCGGCATAAAGCCAGGCACACTGACCAATGGAGCAGAATGGAGAGTCCAGAAATAAACCCGCGCATATTCAGTCAACTCATCTTTGACAAAGACACCAAAAACACACAGTGGGGAAAGGGCAGACTCCTCAGTAAGTGGGGTTGGGAAAACTGAGTAACCACACGCAGGAGAATGAAATAACAAAAATCAATTCAAAATGGATCAAAGGCTTAAATGTAAAGCCTGTAACCACAAGTCCTAGAAGAAAACACAGGAGGAAAGCTCCTTGACGTTGGTCTTGCCAGTGATTTCCTGGACATGACCCCAAAATCACAGGCAATAAAAGCAAAAGTAAACAAGTGGGTCTATATCAAACTGAAAAGCCTCTGAACAGCAAAGGAAGCAATCGACAAATTGAAAAAGCCACCTATGGAATGGGAGAGAATATCTGCAAGCTGTGGATCTGATAAGGGGGTAATACCCAAAATGTACAAGGAATTCACACAACTCAATAGCCAAAAAACAAACAGTCTGATCAAAAAATGGGCAGAGGACCTGAATAGACATTCTTCCGAAGAAGACATATAGATGGCCAATGGGTACATTTAAAAGATGCTCAACATCACTAAGCATCAGGGAAATGGAAATCAAAACCACCAGGAGATAACACATTTCACCTGTCAGGAGGGCCACTGTCAAACCCACGAGAAATAGCAAGTGCTGGGGAGGATGTGGAGAAAGGGGAACTCGTGTGCACTGCTGGTGGGAATGTAAATTGGTGCCACCACTGTGGAAGACAGTCTGGGGTTCCTCAGACAGTAAAAATAGAACTACTGCATGATCCAGCAACTCCACTTGTAGGTGTTTATCCAAACAAAATAAAACACTAACTGGAAAAGGTATCTGCAGCCCACGTTCATTGCAATATTACACACCGTGGTCAAGATATGGAAACAACCTAGGTGCCCATCGATGGAGGAATGGGTAAAAGAAGATGTGGTTTGTACGTATAATGGAATATTATGCAGCCATAAAAGAGAAGGAAATTCTGCCATATGGGACAACATGAATGAGCTTGGAGGATATTATGCTAAGTGAAATGAGTTGGACAAAGAAAGAAAGACAATTACTCTCATCTGCTATCACTTATATGTGGAATCCCCCCAAAAAAAAAGAAAGAAAAAGAAAAAAGCAAAGATCAAGTCCATAGGAACTGAGAGTAGAATGGTAGTTACCAGGGTTCAGGAAGGGAAGAGGCTGGTTGAAAGGTGCAAACTTCCAGGTATAAGGTGAACAAAGTGCGAAAGTTCTGAGCTCTAATGCACAGCCTGACGACTGTAGTTAAATATAACGTGCGTGCTTGAAAGTTACTAAGAGAGTAGATCTTAAGCATTCTCATGACACATGAAAAAGTAACTGTCAGGTGATGGATGTATTAAATAGCTTGATTATGGTAATCGTTTCATAATGTAAAGGTATATCAAATCATTGCATTGTGCACTTGAAATGTGTACAGTGTTGCCAATTACACCTCAGTAAAGCTCGGGAGAGAAAAGAAAGAAATCCTAACCTAGAAGCAGGTGCGTGGAACCGTGCCCTGCAGGGACGCGCGTGCTCACCCTTCCCTGCCTGGCTGAGCCCGGCCTCGCTCCTTCCCAGAGAAGAAGAGACCAGAGGGGGCCCTGCCCTCCGGAAGCGGGCCCCATGCTCCCAGCTGGGCGGTGTTAGTCTCCTGCTGGACATAAACCATCTCCCAGACACCAGCCTCACCCTAGGCTCCTCTGGGACCATGGATAAGACAAAGCAAGGCCACTTCCTAACTTCAGCTCAGCACAGAAGCAAGGTCTCTGCGTCACCCCCTGAACACCACACAGCCCCCAGCTCGACTAGAATGAGTGACAGCTGAGCCTGTCCCGAGCGCCGCCTCCTCATTCCAGCCTGCAGAGGGGGTTTATTGAGAAGCCTGATCATGGAAAATCCCACTTTCTGATAGAATCCAATCGATCTAGAGCGAATCCCTGCTTCCTTAGACCCTCCCCAAGCCCCTCAACCAAGCCACGTCAGAAAGTACACATTCCAGCACCTTCTCAGTGAGACGCCCCCAGGCTTCCCGCGGTGTGTGCTCTTCTCCGGTGCAATGTGGAATACGCCGACCTGTTCACCTGCGGGTGGGATCCCGCTGGCCTTGGGCTGAGGGCACAGACACAGCTGTGTGTCACCTGCTGGGCTCATCTGGAAGTTAGAGGAATAAAGGTGAGCATTGAGGGACGCGAGGCCAGTGGAGCGCCAGGCTCTCCACCGCCAGCAGGGACGCCCTTGGCTGACCCTGGCCGTCCATCCCTCCCGCAGGAAGAGCCTTAGGCAGGCAGCTCGTGGTGCCCTCACCTGCTGTCAGGAATGCAAGGGGGTGAGCGTCCAGGGCAGAGGCCCCGCTCAGCAAGGAGCCCAGCGCACAGTCACCTTGCCCACTTTTCCTCCCGAGTTTCAGAAACACCTTTCCCAGGGACCCCCCAGAGCTTGATGGTGCTAGGTAGGGGAGGAGGGGTCCTCCCTCCAGAGATATTTGGGACCTAAGGGTAAGAGGGTAGGCTTGGTGACTCTTGGGGACAGCCATCCATCCCAGGGTGCTCTGCACCAAGTTGCCACTCTTACTGCACTGGTCAGATCCGTGGACCCAGAGGTCTGAATTTTGCAGCTTCTCTTTGACCGTCTGTTGGTCCAGCCTCACAGCTCACCATGTTGTCCCGCAGGCTTTCTGGAAGGGGCTGGAAGGAGGGGGCTCTGCTGGGTAACATAGGAGAGGAGGACGGGGTAGCAGGAGAGAGGAGGAGGCCCCCTGTGAAAGCCTCACTGGGGCTAGGAGGTGGGTCTCTGGGAGCATCTGCCCCTTCATGGCCTGGCTGGGTGTTCTAGAAAGTGTGAGAAGAATCCAGCGGCTCAGCTGGGGTCCACAACAGGCCCTGTGGGCTTCGGCCATCATGGCGGCCGACGGAGCACAGAGCATGTTTGTGTGGGCCCCGATGTGCGGACTCGGTAGGAATGCCCACTGTCTGCCTGTTTCATTCTACCACCTGGAAATTAAAGGCTCAGAGAGGCCTGGGCCCACCCAGGGTCACACAGCAGATTTTCAGAAGAACCAGAGGCAGCTCAGGTCTTCCCCCTCCTCCCAGGGGCTTTCTACAGGTATGGGGGCTCTGGACGCCCCAACCCAGGCCTGGAGCTGACTTCCTGTGGGGTCTATTTGGAGTCTTCCCCACTTTTCCCACACCACAGCCCCCCAGGCTGAGCAGGGGTCAGCCAGCTGCAGCCCCGCCCCCAGCGCAGCCCCCCCCCCCCGCTGGTGTCCGGCAGCTCCTGCAATAACCCCAGCGCTAGCCCCAGGCAGCCCTCCTCGCCGCCGGGTGGGGGTCTGGGCTCAGACAGACTGATCGCCCCTCCCCCGAGCAGTTCTTACCTGCTTGCTGCCACATTTTCACAAGTCCCCAAGCCCAGGGAGGCCCCTAATTGTGAGTGACAATGGCGCACAGTCCCCCAGTGGCAGCACCCCGCACCCACCGCAAGGTCAAGCTCTCTCGCAAGCCCCTCATTGCCTGCCACCCTCTACCCTACCAGACCCCCGCCTCTTGCCTCCATCCTGCCCCGTTGTCCCCTGTGCTAGGCGAGGTCTGCCCTGCATCCCTCGCCCACCCCCCCAGCTCAGGCCACCACTTGCCACCCCCCACCCTCACTAGGCAAGTGGAGCTCTGCGGCCCCCCACCCCAGCCCCTCCCCACCCCAGCCCTGCTCGGTGCTGGCCAGGGTTGTGCTCTGCAGCCCCTACCCCCACAGACCCTCGCAATCCCCCCTCGGGTCCCCCAGTTCCGAAGCAGCCCCCTGCCCCCGCCCCCGCCCCCGCGGGCCAGGACGCCAGGAGCTGGGCGATGCGTCAGTCGGTGACTCAGACCTAGCGCACTTCATTTATTCAATAGCTCTGGGCCTGAAAAACACTGGCTAAATTGCATCCCATTTTCCCCAAGCCCATTAGCAACCAGCAGCCTCATTCTTAGTAATTCCGCTGAACCACCCTGGCTGGCCGGGAGGGGGCTTTGTTCCAAAGCCGCCCCCACCTCCCTCAGAAGAGCATCAACTTTTCTTTGTGGAGCCGGTACAACGGGCTTAGTCACAGCTCAGAGGGCTGGTCCCCCTGGGCTCCAGACCCCTCCCCCTGCCCATGAGCCCTGCTCTGGTCTTTTCTCTGCCTTTCCTGGCTTTATCTCTCTGTGCACTTCCGGCACCCCTCAAACTCTGCCTCCCTGGGTCCCCAAGGTGGATTTCTCCCAGGGGTCTCCCCAGACTAGCAGACCTGGCCACCGGCTACCCCAGTACAAGGATGTCAGTTGGGACAGTGACAGCTAGCACCTGCCTTTCCCGAGGGTTTGCCATCAGGGGCTGTGCCTGCTCCCCACCTCCCGCCCCACACTAATGTCCCCACCTCTGCCTTCCCATGGGGACCCCAGCTCGGAGTAGCAGCCGCCCTTCACCTCCTGGCGCTGGACCTCAGCAGACGGCTTCCTGGGCCTGAGCTGACTTTTCTCCCAGCTGACAAGGGGAAAGGCGGTGTTAAAAGCAGCTGGAAGGGAGGCAGGGGCGCTCCTGGAGTTGAGGGCTAGAGAGGTGCTTTGTAGCCGGGCATCCTCCTGGGCCTGGGACGATCCCCTGGGGCCATGGGTTCATGCCTCCGTGCTGAGGGGATGAGCCAGGGGTCTTTCTCCCTGACTCTGAGGCAGGCACCCAGCCCAGTTAACTGCCCCAGGCCTCTTGGAGTCCCACGCTTTTGTCTCCTGGCCTTGCACTTGGTTGAAAGAGACTGGGCACCACTGAGTCTCCGTCCAGAGCATGAGTGTTCAGAAACTATAGTTAAGTGGAACCTATATGCATGAAATATTAATCCACACTAATGGTTATTGTCTTGTTATAGGTCATAAAGTGCCAGGGAGCTTGGAAAGGCCAGTGAGCCCCCAGCTGAGACTCCTTTTGTTGCAAACAAGGTACTCAGAACCGCGGGGAAGGGTGATGTGGGAGGCACCGGGCAGCTGCCGAATTTCAGGCTAGGAGAGCTACCAGAGAGCCATTCTGCTGTGCACAGTGAGGCGGGGAGCTGGAATCCCAGGGCGGTTGGGGTCTGGGGGCTGATGCAGTGACCCACCCCGGAGAGGGGTCTGCACCATCTCTTTACCATGAGCTTAGGGAAGAGGAGGCCTTAGTAAAGGCCAGGACCACCCACCCATGCCCCCTCATGTGTACCAAGCAGCCAGCAGCCCCCGTCCTCCTGGACCTGCCACAGGAAAGCGTCGGCACCTGGAGGGAGATGCCAGAGGGAAGATGGCAGCAGGCAGGGCACAAATGGCAGCATTGCCAGCCCAGCAACGACTCTGCAGGCAGGGGCTTCAGCCCCACTTCCTGGGGACAGAGAGACCCCTGTGCCCTGCGATGGCCTGGGGCCCCTCTGCGGGCTCTGCCCGCATCCTCTTCCCTCTATGGGAGAGGCCGGGGCACAGCGGCCACGCCGCAAGCTCAGGTGGTCTGTTCCACGCTCCCAGCATCCCCTGTGTCTCAGCAGGAGTGGGGAGGGGGTGGGAGAAGCAGCGAAGGCTGGCGGAGAGACCTCGGGGTGACAGAGCACCAGCTATCCACACGGCGCCAGGCGTGGTCGCAGGGCTCTCTCCAAAATACCCAGCTCCTGCAATAAGGAAACGGAAGCTCAGAGGGTTTGAGTGACTCCCCCAAGGCCACACAGCAAGTCCGTAGCAGAGCCGGGCTGGTTTCTCAGGTGTGCGAGTCTGTGGTGCTTGCATCGCCAATGACACATTTTCCCCCATCCCTATCTTCGGCGTTAAAGGCTTCCTAGGTGCCGAGTAAAGCATCTTCACTCCATCAGCCCCTTGCCCCACCCCATGCCCCTGTCCCCCATCCCTGTCCTGAGGGCTGGAAATGTACTTATATTCTGGAAAACAAACTCTCCTTCTGTGAGAAAATGTGATTGTGTTCTTGGGCAGCGCTTGACCTCAGCCCTGCTCTGTCTGATGTGCCACCCGTCAGAGGCGGGGTGTGGCTGCGGAACAGTCCTCGGAGCAGAGACAGTGCCCCCATGCCCCGGGAAGCAAATGAGCAGGCCGTTAGGGGCACTGGGTGTGAGTGGGAGCAACTGCCCACCGTGAGAAGAGGGGGCTGATCACCAGGAGGTCAGAGTAGGGTCAGCTTCATTAGTGACCAGGAGAGGATGCCAGAGTCCTTTGGCTCCACAGCATCAGACAGAGTAACCCAGGGACAGTGCACAGGCTGTCAGTTACTGTAGTCTCAAAAAGAACCAGTGAGAAACCATACTTCAGAGAAGGCCAGGTCCTCTCTGAACCCAGACTTTTCTTCTAGACCAGATCCTGATCCAGTACTCACCTACCACCAATGCCCACCGCTCCTTGCCATCTCTTCAGCTTTCTGACTCCCTTGACCCCTTGGCACCCCATCCAGTGTCCCTGACCTTGGCAAACACCCAGAAAGCTCCTTCATCCTCAGGTTCATATCTGCATGTGTGCACGTGCACATGGGGTGTACATGCACAGTGTATGCGATCATTTTTACACGTGCACACACACATTCCTCAACTCTCTGACAATCCATGCAGAGGTCATGTGAATCAAGGGACAGTGGGGAAACAGAAGAGAGCTGCCTGGAGAAGGGGAGCGTGTGTCACAAGGCCCTTTGCTGAGGTTTGGGGCTGCCAGCTCAGATGTCCCCACTGTACCCAGATCAGGCCTAAGTCACACCACTGGCCAGCGTTGCCTGGCCCTGTCTGCCCTGACCTCTGACCCCAAGCTCATTTGCATGAGATGTATCCGAGGGTCCCTGAGCTCAGGACTCCTCCCAGGTGCCAGGCCCTAGGCTTTCTGGCTTTGTCCTCCAGCACCTAACTTCATGCCCCTGACTTGAATTTCTACCTCTGAACCCTCCCATCCAAACATCTGGCCTACCTCTCCCCACGTCCAGCCCCCACAGCCCAGAAGCCAGGGCAGGAGGGTCCCCGGGAGGACAGGGTCAGGTCTGGAGGCTGCTGAGAAGCTAACCTCTGCAAGAATTGTATTGTGACCCTGTGCTCCAGGACCAAAGTTGTCAGTGACTGTGGCAAAGGAACAAATAAACAGTGTGGAACCACAAAAACGGGGACACCTTAGGGACCTCACAGGGTCTCAGAGACGATGGGCAGTGAGTCGTCTCACAGCTAATGTTCACCTCCTTGCACGGATTAACTCCTGTAATTCTCACTGCAGCCCCATTCGACAGATTGGAAGCCTGAGGCCCACAAAGATGAAGTAGCACCCGCAACGTTGTACTGGGACGAGAACTCGAGTCAGGGTGCAGAGCCTGTGCCCTAGGGTACTTGCCACACTGCCCTTGAATGGCTGTGCTCTGCATTCTGGGAGACCTGCAGACCCCTCTGAGGCCCCAGCATCCCTGACAGGACAAGAGTCCCATGGAGGGGCAGCATGCTCAGAGACAAGGGCTGCAGGAAGGGATGGTGAAGGTTGTGTGCAGCGGGGATGAGGGGAGGCCTGTGGCAGGACGGAAGCTGCGAGAGCAATGAGACCTGATGCTCAGATTCCCATTGTTCCTTCTAGGGAGCTGCAACTCCCCTGGGTAACTCCTAGAAACTTCCATGTACAGTTCTGGCTTGACAGTGCATGGGGAGGGAAGAGCCAGGGGACACAGAGCAGAGGGAGGTGAGGAAGGGGGCTCTGGGAGGGGGTGAGGAGCCCTGGGAAGGGAGAGGATGTGAGTCCTGCCCTGCTCCACCCCCCTGGGAGGAGAACTGCGGAGGGGCTGGGCTCCCTTGGATGATGGCAGGGAGCAAAGATAGCGGTAGGGTGTTTTGATGGTTGAGGGTTCAGTGGCCCAGGAGCCTGGAGGGCTCGACACACAAGGTGATTGCACAGGAAGGGACTTCAGGGTCACATAGACTGATTCAATTACACCCATTTTACAGATGAGGAGACTGAGTCCTGGTGCAGGCAAGTGATTTCCCAGGAGCTGGGATCTGACAAGATCTGCATCCAGATTTGTGCTGTTCCCCAGGACCTTCTCCCATGGTCTTGGATGCAGCAGCCTACTCCTGCCTGGCACACAGTAGGTGCACAGTTGGAGAGAGTGGCTGTTGTAGCATTACTGGACCGATAGGCCAGCTCCAGAGGGATCATGGTAAGGAAGGAAGGATGGGCTTGGGTCATGGTAGGAAAAGTACCTGCCCTGAGATTTTCCCCATGAAGCCAGCCCCTTGGCACATCTGTCTGGAGTCTGTACACAAAGTGCGGAAATGAGAATGAGAGGTGGGCTTACAGGGTGAGCCAGGCTGGCTTGTGGGACTGGGAAGGTGGCTGGCTTTGGGGACCACCCTGTCCATACCTCTACAACCGCCACCTCCCCCAGGAGGTGACCTGAGCAGGCCACAGACCCCCCACACAACAGAGCTGCTCACACGTGCAGCCTTCTCCCCGGACGTGGAGCCGAGGAGGGGAGTGGGGGGCATGGGGCTCTTGAAAGTCTTGTCCCGGGTCTGGGACCCTCTGCACCCTCATGACCTGCTACAACACTGCTTGGGACCTGAATGGGGCTCTGAGCGTAATGGGCTCTGTTGCTCATGGTTTTGTTTGGGGGTGCCTTCAGAAGCTGGGGGGCAGATCGGGAGGGCACAGCCCCTGGATGCTGGGACCAGCCACAAGGGGTGGTCTGGACTGTCAGGAGTGGGCAGTCTCTGGGCTGCAGGTATGCTGTGACTTCAGGATCTGTGGGGACCCTAAGCAGCCATGGGTCAGCAGAAGGGAGCCCCCACTTGAATGAGAACCTGACCTGGGCAGCACTTTGTTCATACTCAAAACCCATTTCATTCTCATCGCATGGGTACTATGCCCATTTTGTAGATGAGGAAACTGAGGCTCTGGGTCAGTAAGTGACAGAAGCTGGATTCACGTCTCAGTCCTCATCTACATCCACCAGACCCCATTCTACCAGGTTTTTCATTTACAGGAGTAGCCCCCTCCCCACTGCATCCCCTACCAGGCATATACCAGGTTTACACGCCCAGCTTGGGTTGGAAAGACAAGCTTATGCCTCTTTCCCAGACTCAAAGTCACTTTCAAGAGAAGTCGTCTCAAAAGGTAGTTTGCCCACACCAAGGGACTCTGGAGAGACGCCCAAGGGGAGGGGTGGAGGTCTAGGGGTCAACTGAGTGGCTGGGCTCACCCAAGGGTCTGTGATGGGGGGGATCACTGACACTAGTCAGAGCCACCTTCTGGCCATGGATGGAGGGGGCCAAGAAACAAGCCCTGTTCCCTCCTTCTTCAGATGGAGACCGTCCATCTGGAGGGATGCAGCGGGGTACAGAGGGGCTGGAGCAGATGCCCCCCCACCCAAAACCCTGGCAAGACGGTGGCTGCCTGCCTTTCCTTTGCTGCAGAGCCAAGGAGGAAGCCAAGCTGGTGCCCCCTCCCCCTGCCCAGCCAGCCCAGACTGAGGCGGCGGGCAAAGCGCGGGTGAGAGGCTCTGGGGAAAACAGCATGAGTCACCCGCCGGCCGGAGCGTGTCCTTCCCGGCTGAGAACCGGCGGTGGCAGGTTTCATAGGTAATTATGTAATTTATGAGGCTCCCGCTCGGGGCTGCGTCTGAGTCAGCCCGGCTGTGTCGTGACCAGGCGGAGGCTGGCAGAGCGAGGCGTGGGCACCGGCTCTGCCCCTGGGCCCCGGCCGCTCTGCCCCTCACGGGGACCGGCAGCTGGGGCTGGGGGGCATCTCAGACCTCAGAGGGCCCTGGCTTTCAGCCGGGAATGTGAGCTCAAAGGCAGGGGAGTGGGTCCTGAGCAAGCCCCCGGCTGGTCTGCAGGAAGGTGCTCCCTGCGCAGTGCTCCTTGGGCCAAGGCCAGGGGCTCGCTGTGGGCAGCCCTCCCAGAGGCAGGTAGCCTTTGTTTTTAAACCTTGCACTTAACAAACATCATCTCTAAACACACAGACACACTAAAGTATTAAGATTTTTATGATGTGCTTTTATTACCTCAAATGGCCTGACAACATTCTAAGTGTTTGAAAAGGAAGAGCAGGACATCCTATGTCCTTCTAACCGGCATTTTCACCTCCCCAGCTCCACCATCTGGGGTCATTTGCTTTGAGTTTCTCTCACTCAGGACTTCTCTCAGAGCCCACCCAGTCCTCCCCCACAGTCCACATGAAGACTAGTCTGGTTTGGCTGCAGGATTTGCCCGCTGGTCCTCAGTCAGGGTCTTTCAAACGGTTGGGAGGGGGCAGGGTGCAGGGGTCTCCTCTCCACTTCCCTGGCGGGGCAGGTGAGGGAGCCGTGCATCCGTCTGCTGGGCCATGGGTGCCCTTGGCCTTCTCCAACAGCAGGGCCCACGGTGCAGGAGACTGGATCAGGAGAGGAAAGGGCTGAGACTCCAAGGCGATCTCAGAGAAAGCAGAGCAAAGGCAGGCTGGCCACTGAGGGGAGGCAAGACAGAAGGGAGTCAGGAGGGAGGACCCAGAGCCCCCTCCACAAGCCCAGTGTCGTCCTGGGGTCCCCAACAGCGCCCACGATTCTGAATCTCTAGGCCCAGCTGGCACAGGGGTCTGCCCCCTCCTTCCCTCTGCCTCCGTTTCCTGCCCTGGGCACCCTCCACCCCAGACAGAAAGCAGATAGACACCGGCCTGTCGGGGTGTTGGACCCACCTGCCCGCCTTTCCTTCCATCGCTTCCTCTCCCAACCAGGCCCCCTCCCCACTCAAGCCCCCCTCTATTTCTCCTGGCTGAAACCTGCCACAGACACCACCACACCCGGAAAGAGATAAATAAATAAAAGGAAAACAACGTCAACTGTGAAAGGCAGTCCAAAGCTGCATGTTTCCCGGCCTGAGTTAATTACACTTGGAATTGGCATGTTTACTGATCGGGGATTTCATGTTAACAGAGACGCCCCCCTCCCCAACTGTTTGTACAGTAAAACTCAGCAGGCTGGCGGGCTCCCTCAGGCCTTGGCAGGCCCCGCCGCTCCCCTGCCAATGAGCGAGTGTAACAGAAACGTCTATTTTTGAGTGTGAGAGAAAACGCAGCTCTCACAGATGGTGGGACGCAGCATCCTGGACGGTTTCCCACACCCCAGCTCTGTGCACCTTCTCAGCAGTGTCCTGCCCCGGGGCAGACAGAGACCCTGGGAGCAGAGCTCAGCAGGACCCCAGCGAGGGCCCAGCCATCCTAGCCTCCCTCACGCTCACCGCAGCACTGCCCTGTGGCGTCACTCCCTTCTCCACAGCCAGATGGGCGCAGCTGGCCTCTCCTTGGAGCAAGGCTGCTGGCGGGTGTAGAGGGAGCTCTGAGCAGGAGTCAGGAGGCCCTGTTTCACTCACTCACTCACTCAACAAACTGTCTGAAGCCCAGGGGAGCTACACTGGGGAAAGTGGCTCCTATCCTCGTAACAGGCGTGGGCTTCCCTAGACCCTGTGTGCCCTGGGCAAACCCCTCCTCTGCTCCAGGCCTAGATGGGACTACTAGTGGTCCTTCCAGTGGGCACTTACCAGACCCAAGGAAGGCCGCCAGGGTTGGGCCAGGCTCACCAGCTCAAAGGCCACATCTCTCCAGGCTAAGTGTTCGGTGCATACGCCTCTGGCCCAGTCCTTGACTCCTGGCTGGGGTCAACATAAGGCTCCGCCTGTGGGATGTCCATGCACTGGGCACCTGCCGAGTGTCCAGTACAACCTGCCTGCAAAGGAAAGAAGTCCAATGAGCATCATAGGGTGCCTTCCCTAGTATCAGGCACAGGGGCCTCACAGTGACTGCACCAGACATAGCCCCTGCCCCCGTGGAGCCTGCAGGCTGAGCAAGGAGGTATCTGTAGATCAAAGGATCAGAGGACTGATATCTGACTGCAAGTTGAGATTTGGTGTGGAGGGGACTCAGGGAGGGCTTCCTGTAGGCGGTGGCATTGGAGCAGTGCTCTGGAAGATAAAAAGGGGTAGCCACTCCAGGTACAGGTGCAGCTAGAGACTTGTAGGTATGAAAACAGTTGCAGCACCAAGGGCACCAGGTAGGCTCTGGGATGTGCACCCGCTTCCTCAGGGTCCCTTCCCACCCACCCCCGCCGATGCTCACCTCGCCAGGTGGGCGGTGTGGCTGCACATACATGGGCTCCCCTCCAGCGCCACCACAGGAATAATGCGAAAATGATGAATGAGGCTCCATCAAGCCCTTGCTTCCTGGCCCTCAAGTCTGTCCCGCAGTGACAAACGGCCCCCCTGCCTCTGCAGGGTCTTTTCAGAGGCCTCAACTGCAGAGACTTGGCGGCGCTTGGTGGAGATTTATGTCCGTCTTTTCCAGATTCTTCTTAGTTTCTCTGCTGCTTTATTTCCTCAAAGAGCACGCTTTTATTTATTCATTCCACAAATGTCCTCCCAGCGCCTCCTGTTAGCTCCCTCCTGGCAACAGAGACCTGATTCAGTACACTCCCACGCTAAGCACAAACACCTACTTTGTGCTAGTGTCTGTGGCCGGCTTTGATTCGGGCATTAGCTGAGCACCTACTATGAGCTGGCACTGCAGGGTGAAGGCCCTGGCTTCTAGAGCTCAGCAGCAGTGTGGCAACGTCACCCCCGCCTTGAGAACTGCCGTACTGAGTCCCGCTTGGCATTCCTGCAGCCCTGGGGTGCTGGGTCACCCCCATGGCTACCAAGAGGGAGGCTGCTGATTTGCCAGAGGTGGGTCTCACTCCAAAGTATGAGATGACCCTTGGGAAAAAATCTGGCAAAGCGTTCTACTCCCTTGGACCTTGGTTCTCTTACCTGTATGAAGGTGTGAGTAGAGGGGCGGGATAGGAGGGGAATAAACTCAGGGGTCCCACTCAGCACTGAGATTTAGTGGGCCTTTGCATCCTCAAGGACCCGTGAGGACTGATCTCTGTGGGGTCCCCAGGACTGTTCCAGCCACTGACTCTGTGCTGGGTGGTACAAGCGAGGGCAGGGGAGAGAAGAGGGCTGGGGAGCCGGGGGGAGGAAAGGGAGGGATGCCAGGCCCGCCCTGCAGAGGTCTGAGCTCCCTTGCTCGCCAGCTGCCCTGACCAGCTCTGCACCCACCAAGGGGGTGAATAAAGCCCTCAGCTGCACTCACATATGGCAGCAAAAGACCTGGGACAGCGTGGGCTTTTTGGTATCTAGCTCTCCAAGGGGCCTCAGGACTGTACCCAGCTGAGAGCACTCTGCTCCGTGAGTGAAGGTGCCAAACTGGAGGCACCAGGTGGGTGCAGGGAAAAACCATGAAAAGGATGCCACCTTCTAGGACTCAAAGGACTCTTCCTGAAGCCCGGTTGCCCGCAGAAGTTGGAGTGATTAAGACCAAGCAGCCTGGAGCCAGACCCACTACTGCCCCACCGCCCAGCTGGGTGACCTTGGACCAGTCACACAACCTCTCTGTGCCCCATTCCTCCATCTGTACAACAGACCCTGCCTCCCCACCAGGGCTGAAGAGGAGCAGCGAGTAAACACCCAAGAGTGGAAATGAGCCCAGAGCAAAGCAGAAGCCCATTAGGGCAACTCATTTCTCTTACCTGCCCTGGAAAATGGTCAGGTAATGGGAACAGGGTCCAGTTTGTACAACAATTTCCCAATTTTAAAAGTGGCTCTTTTAGAATCATCTCCAGGAGGGGAGACAGGGCCCTTGCCCAGGCAGATGCCAGAAAACGGCATGCATCCCCGAATTTGGACCTGGGACTGGGTTTACTTATGCGGCACCTAAGCGATGGCCCTGAGTCACTGACCCTCTGGTTCGGTTCAGGGGTCCATGGTGACGTCCCTCCTGGCCGCTGTGGGGACTGCCATTTTCATTCTGCTTGTCAGATGAAAAAAGGCCCTTTGTTTATCTTCTCTTTTCCTCAAACAATACATAAACCAGTAATTTGGCTTTTAATGAAATCCTGCACAGAGCAGCTGGAGGCCACCATCTCTGGGTCTGGAATGAGTTGGGAATGCGCACCCTGCCCAGTGCCTGGGACCCTGAGCTGACGTTTTGTTTCATGCATAATCCTCAAGTGGTGGCGACGCACCTGGTGTGCCTCGCGCGCGGTGGTGCGGGGGGCGGGGGGCGGGGGGCGGGGGGCTGGGGCGCCCGCGCCCGTTAGTGCTGTGCGGCGGCGTGGGCATGGTTACACTGGAGCTATTAAATAAGGCTAATGTCGCCTCCCACCCCCCGCACACACATTTAATGTATTCCAAAGATGTGTGGATGCATTAACAACAATTTTCATCTCCAAATGTCCCCATTTACTCAGTTCCATGCATACAAGATCAGCCCTGACACCACAATCCAGCCTGTTGCAGATGGAGTTCCCCAGAGCACCGGGCTCCGAGCGCTGCAGAGTTTGCTGGAAGGTGGGCAAGGTGGGCAGCACTCAATTGCTGTCTGAGGGGTTATACTGGGTCTTGTCACTCCCTTCTGGGCCCTTGGGCCCCCTGAAAAGTGGAGAGAAGAACCGAGACCCAGCAGCAAACCTCAGACTCTCAAATGACATCCTGAAAGGGGCAGGAAAAAGATAAAAAATCAAACAGCTTTTAACAAATGTGAAGAAATTCTGAAAACCGATTACCATATTCATGCGCTCACCACATCTTCTTGAGTGCCTCCTTTGTGCTTGGCACTTTCCTGGGAATTAACCTGATAAGGTCCCTGCCCTTAGGGAGTCCATTAGTCAATCAACAAACACTTGCCACTCCTCTACTACGGGCCTGGTCTGGATCTCAGGGCTGGGGACATAGCAGGGAACAAGATGGAAAAAAATTCCTACCCAGAGAAATCTTAAAGAGTCTAAGGGGGAGAGAGAAAGTAAATATTAACATCAGGTAATTTTGGATAAGTTAGGAAGAAAACAGTAGCAGTACGACTCAGAGAAGGTAGCTGGGAAGAGATGGGTGCTAGGCTAGATGACCAGGGACAGCCTTGTTGAGCAAGGACCATTTTATCCCCTCCAGAATCCCAAACTCCTGCTCCAGCCAAGGGACAACTATTGGTGGGAGTGAGAAGAGGGGACAGTGAGCAAGAGACCCTGAATGGGGGGTGGGGGTGAGGGCTGAGGACAGGCTGCACAGAGGAGGCTGCCCAGGACTCAGCTCCTGGCAGACAGATGGATGGACGCAAAGGGGGATATACTGTAAAGTGCTGTAGGCAGGGAGCCGCAGGGAATGAAGCTGGCTAGTCTGGGGACCTTGGGACACTAGTTGCTATTTTGTAGCTGAGCACAAGGGCAGGGTGCCACAGCAGGGGCCCTGGGCAGGGCAGAGAGAGTGGGACTGCACCCTAGAAGGTTGTCCCTGGCAGGACGAGGAGGGGGACTGAAAGGGGACCCAGGTGGGGGCCTGGACCAGAAAGGGTGGTCCCTCTGGCAGAGCTGTGGTTGAGGGGCTGGAAAGGAGAGATGGGGACAGCAGCAGAAGGAAAAGTATTTGCAGAACTTGGGGACCGGAGGCTCCCCTGGCATGGTCACTGGTGGTCTCTCTGGAGCCAGGGCACCCTCCCCCAAGCTGGACACGGAGAAGCCACAGGCATGAAGAGGAGCCCGTGAGGGAAAGGCATGCACAAAACTGAAACTTCCAAGGCACGGAGATCGATTACGACGCAAGCCCCACGCAAGCCCAGCTCAGAAAGAGCTTCCTGCAGCCCAGGAGAAAATTAACAAATACCAAACAGCCCTAGGTCATCCTTTGGAGGCGCTCTTGGAGTTCACTTTTCCAGGGGTCCTGGACCCTGCCCATGCCCTGGGCGATCCTGCCTTGGTCTGGGCAGGGCCGGGGTGGTGCCAACGTGACAGGAGAATCCGCAGGTAAGGGCTTAGCCCAGCACCTCGGTAGCAGGGCCGTCGGGAACCACTGATGCACGGAACCGCGGGCCTGCTCCGTGGTGCTTTTGGGAGCCATCCAGAACTGATGCAGCTGGAAAGTCAATAGGCCTGTGGCACGGGTCCTACACCAAGTCCACGGGTCAACTCGCGGGGAGGCTCCTGCCGCCCAGAGTCGGCACCCCGAGCAGAAGTCGTCCAAGGAGGGATTCGATACCGGAAAGAGGTTGACTGTATAATATTCATCGTATAGAAAGTGAACACCTCACAGGCAACCTATCTCAGGTACCACTGAGCCGGCTGACTGCAGAAGGCGGCTTCTTCCTCAGACGCCCCACCCCGGCCCCGCCCCGCCCCGCGGCCCCGCCCCTGGCCCCGCCCCGCGACCCCTGCGGACTCAGTAGGCGCGCCGTCCGCCCTGGGCACTGGACACTGGACACTGGCGAGCGTGCGGGAAGCATGCAAGGCGGGATTTGATACTGAAGAGAGGCCGACCGTGTATTGTGCGTCATGAAGAAAGCGAACGGGCCACGGGCAGCCTCTCCTCAAGCACCACAGGGAGCAGCACGCACAGCAGGCAGGCCTTCGGGCTCTTCCCCGACGGGGGTCATTCCCCCTCCCCTCCCCCTGCCCCCCCCCCCCCCCCGCAGGATCTCCGGGCATTGGGATGGGAGGGAAGGCAGCTGAGACACACCTTCAGGCACAGGCCATGCACAAGGTCAGCCCTCGGCGGGACATCCTGCAGACGGGCAGGTGCACGCCTAGCGGGGGGGCCTCCAGGGAGCCCTCCGACTCCCTGGCACTGGGTATGGACAACAGACTGAACTCAGACCACTCATCCCACACTGAGGGACTGCTGATGACTGGCCTCCCAGTGGAACCCCCGCCTCTTCCTCAAAGGCAATGTGCCCTCCAGAAAGTTCTTCCAGGATGGATGAGACGTTGAGGGTCAGCGGAGAGGATGACAAGTGTCACACGTGGAGCCCATGCATTCACGTACCCTGGAGGGGGCCGGCCTCGGGCCTGGCCCTGCCCACAAGTGGTAGGTGGTACTGAAAACAGGCCATCTGTGTTATATTCGTCATTAATAAAGCGAACTCATCACAGACAACCTCTCCTCAAGTACCTAGCGGGGCGCCTACTCCAAGGACCACAGTCATGCATCAACACAGGTCACCTCCGGGAGCCGTCCTGAGGATGGATCAGACAACACAGGTGAGAGGCCGCAAGCGCAGGCAGCGCACGCCCCGCCCCCGCCCCGCCCCACCCCGCCCCGCCCCGCCTTGGGGACCAGGCCTCCATCCGGGCACCCACCCGACCAGTGACAGGAGAGCCCCCACCCCGCTGCCGTCCTCAGTCCCCCCACCCCAACAAGGCCTTCGTCTCCAAGAGGTCCTCCAAGGTGACATTTGATACTGAGAAAAGATCAACCATGTATTATTCGAAGTCAATAAAGCGAATATAACACGGTCGATCTCCCTTCAGGTACCAGGAGAGGTGCGGAGCTGAGGAGCCAGCGCCTTGCCCGCGGGCCCCGCAGGCTGCAGCGGGCACGGACGGCTAGTGGACCAGGTGAAGTGCATTAGAAACAATTACTTTCCAACTGGTCGACCATCCATCCTGCACCCCAGAGCGGTGCTGATGCCGACGTCCTCCCCGGGGTGCCTCGGCCTCCGAGATGGCCTCTCTGGTGGAATCTGATACCGAAAAGGGGTTCACCGAGCAACATTCGTCGTCCAGATGCAAAGTTGCTCGGGTAACCTCTCCCCGTGTACCATGGAGAGGCTCGGACGCTTGGACTAAGGCGGATGCTTCAAGGTGGCCGTGCTTCCGGAAGACCCTCCCCCAGGGCAGCCTGAATGCCAGACATCAGGGATGTCACCCTCGACAGGGATCCCCCCCACCCCCCAGTCAGCCAATGTCCCATCACCTCCCTGAAGCGAGCCAAATCTAGAGACCCTTCCCAGAAGTTAAGCGCGAGACCTAGGTGAGATCTTACACTGCAGAGAGATGCCCACGCTTGGGCACAGTGCCCCGGATGGCTGCCCGCCCGCGGGAGTCCATGGACATCCGCAGTGCCCCCTTCCCCCAACTGTTCTATCTATGGGCCATCTGATAGCAGACGGAGCTGACTCTGACGCAGAGTCGATGAAGGCGAGGTCAACCTTTCATCCTCTGACCCCAGAGAGGGTGACTCCAGGCCCCCCTGAACCCCACACAGGCCCAGGCCTCCCTCCAGAAGATGAGCCTTTGGAGGGAGCTCAGTGAGGTGCTGTGCGTGTGCATGATGCCGACGCCCACAGCTGCGCTCTCCGAGGTCCCACCAACACCGCCTCTGGCCCCACGTGGGCGTCGCCACCCCAGCATTCTTCGATGGGTGATTTATCAGGAAGAGATAGGTTGACCGTTTGATTAGCCTCATACACAAAGCAAGTGGAACACAAATAAAGGGGTGGGGGGAAGGGGAAGAAAAAAAGCAAATGAATGGCAGATGACCTCTTTTCCAAAAAAAAAAAAAAAAAAAAAAAAGGCAAAGCAGCCCTGGTGTCAGAACACCAGCCTTTCTCAGAATTGCATATGTGACCAGAAGAGGCCCCAAACAATGGATCGGCCAGTGAGGGCTGGGGAGCAGGCGACATGCCACAAGCAGAGGCCAGATTCTGCGTCCACCATTTTGTGAAGCTGGGTGCGGGACCGACAACAGAATCCTTTTCCTGACATTGGCATGAGTTTAGAAAGGCCTGGGGGTCTCATTACAGTCAGAGCCAGAGGCCAGCCACCTACGGTCGGTCCTGAAGAGAGAAAACATAATATGGACCGCTTCCCTTCAGGAACCATGG